>NW_020837991.1:15071284-15179290 GCF_003676395.1 Aethalodelphis obliquidens | reverse complement strand
ACACACACACACACACACACACACACACACACACACACACACACACATGCCGTCTTAGTTCTAATGAAATTACATGTAATTCAATTTTCACAGGATGATTAGACTATCAGCTAGTTAGAGGATGTCAAACTGCTGTCATCTGTCCAGGTGGCTAAAGATTTCACTTTGCCTTATCCAGGCCAAGGAAAACAGAGCTGAAAACTTAGCATCCTAGAAGCTGGGCAGGGGCAGGGAAACTGCAGACACCAGGATCCGAACACCAGGCAGCGCATGTCATCACCATTGATGTAAAACGGTGGGGTGGGCAGGTCTGCTGAAGCCCCAGTTATTAAAAGCCTTCTGGTTGAGCAGTCCAGTTTCATGTGAGCAAACAAAGGAAGATAGTTTGACTTCAACTGGATCTGAAAGCAGAACTCATTCACACATCTGTAAGAAGTGAACTTTCATGGAGCTGTGTGCCCTCTGCAGATGTGCTCCCCTCTCCCCGGTAGGCGTGAAGATTCCAGAGACCTGTGCATGAGAACAGGGCCCGAGGGCTCTGCGTGCCAGCTCGTGGCATGTTCATTCATTACACAGTAATGGCTCCCTATTGAAGAGAATTTGTGTTTTAGAGCAAACCTCCTTGCAAGCCAAAAACAGTGGCTTCAGAGGTTAGAGACGCTCCTGCTGAAATCAGGGGGAGTTGCTTCCCATGTAGGTGATTGTGCTGAGTGGCCAGAATCATGGATGACAATTAATGGGCCTTACCATTTGCATGTGGCTGTGCCCTGCAAGAAGACTGGGCTGCTAGGGGACCCAGGTTAAATGGCCTTCTTTCACCCAAACTAGCCTGTCCGGGACTCCACAATAGGTGGACTGCTGTGCTGAATTTGTGCCAGGTCCTCATGTACAGATATAACTTGTATGGAATGTTGTAATGAAACTGCCAGGCAGAAAGACAATCCACTCTGCACGGAGAAATTCCCATTGTGCACTAACCTCTGTAGGAGAAAGCAACACCTAAGAGTGACATCCACAGACCCCCTTCCGCTTCCTTCACTGCACGGGGATCCCTGACGCAGGACAGTCTTCGCATCAAGCATGGGAACCTTGCTGAGTTGAGTGAAGTGTCCCAGGATGACAGAAGCTTTGGAGTAGCAACAGGCAGAGGCAGTGGGGCACGTGCCTTGCTTCACAATAAGCCACACCCATTAGTGAATTTGTATGTACAAGGATAATAGATTCCACTTCCAGGGTGATATTCTGCAGGCATATAGATAGGAGCTAAGATGCATTCTGCAGAAACAGATGGGTTGAGCTGTGTTGTTCAGACCGAAGTTTCTCCTTCCCCTGCATATTGAAGCAGATCTAGCTGGCAAAAACCTTTGAAGCTCTGCATGTCCCATCGGGCTGCAACCCTCAGGACCCCACGGAGAGACCCTCTCAGCTTCTGCCCTGCTCTCCTCATTCTGTCCCATCCCTGACTCTTTCCCCACCAGATGGGAAAAGGGAGGGCCCGGAGGGATCTCTGAGTGTCTCCTGACTTGCTTGTGCTCGCCAGAGACATTTTCATCCTTTACATCCTGACTTCTCTCAGCTGCCTTTGGTTTCCGCCTTAATCCCTCCTTCAACAATGCCGTCTGTCACAGCTTTCCTTCCCTTTTCCCCAGCAACTGTGTTGACAACCAAAATCTCCCACCTGAGCTCTAGATATTTCCAGTATGGCCTCCACCATCGTGATTCCATTAGGCTTCTCCACCTCCTCCTTCCTATGGTTACTATGGTTACTTCCTATGGTTACTATGGTTACTTCCTATGGTTACTATGGTTACTTCCTATGGTTACTTTCCTATGATGATTTTTCCCCAGTGCTCTCACTTGGCTCCTTATTTTAGGAGCCCTTCCATGACTGTACTCCCAAGTCTTCACATTTAGAAAAATGAGACTCTTCTTTGATGCCTCTTTACCTCCTTCTTCTTATCTTCAGGAGGTACACAGTTTCTAAAGAATCAACAGCACGTTCAATATTATTCAACATGCGATGATAATATCTTTCTGTTGGAAGGCCAAGTTATGACAGATGCCCTTAGATGGTACCAACGTATATGCCTGATAACATCTTTTGAATTTTTATATATTGACCTTGGGTCTGAATGTTTGCTGCTACTCATCATATTTTGTCAAGTCTTGTTTACTTTTCCTGGACACCACAGAAAAGGCAAAATACGTATAAGATTCACACTTAAAATCCAGGGTCAGCGGTACTAAACTAAGTCCTGAGCCTTCACATTTTTTACACAACTTCCTTAACTTTTCAGGAATCAAAATAATGCAGCATAAACGGCACTGATCCTGGAACCGGGATACTTAAGTTTCAGTTACAGTTTTGTCCTTTATTAATTAAGCAAATATTTGTCTTGGTTTCCATCTCCGTAGACTGGACGTACTGGTTTCTGTCTTCCCCAGCTCAGCTCGTGATTGTTGGGAAAGTCAAAGGAGGTGAAGTTCATGGCTGCACATTCTTAATGTAAGCTGGGCCCCAAGTGCCAGGGACTCCTTTATACCAGCGTCTGGGGCTCTGTTAGGTACCAAAGCCAGAGTCATATGTGGGCCAGTTGTCTGTTTCTATTCCTGTTGGTACTCTAGATGAAGCACTGCCCTGTGTAGCTAAGTGTCATTTCTCTTACGTATCTTTTAAAGGCAAAAGATGCTAGCTTTATGACCCTCTTGCTTTTAAAGCCCAAAGGCCAGAGGCTCCTTATTAGGTCCATTATGGAGAATGAATACAGGTGGTGAGAACAGAAGGCCTGGGGGTACGGTCTGATAGCGTACTGAAGGTAGATGTGAAAAAAGAATTTGAAAAGGACGGCATTTTTGAAGACGAGCTTATCGAAAAAGTGGGATTGAAGAGGAAAAAGAGAAGAAAGTTACATCACACTAAGTAGGTTTTAAGGTACATCAGACTATTTTAAATGATAGCTATAAAACCTCATTAGAAGGGAAGTGCTTTTAAAAAAAGCCTCCTGACTCGGTTATAAATGGCTCACTGGAGTCCATAATGAAATGGTTATTGAATTAGGAAAAAATGATGATAAATACCAGAAGAGAGACCCTAGAAGATGAATATATTCTCAGCAGCATCTTAGAATTTGGTCTGAAGCGGAAGCATGGGTTAAGGTCATGACAGTTGCCAAGTAGTAGAAAGGGCTCTGGTGGCCTTGGAGTTAGAAGCCCTGACTTTGAATCCTGGCTGCTACATATCTACTCATGTCCCCGAGAGACATCTGTTCCCTGTGCGTTTGTTTTCTCATCTGTAAAATGGAAATGATCACTGAAACATAGCGTTGCTGTACAATTCCATTGAAATAATGACTAAGAAAGAATGTAGCAAATGTCATGGTTGGGGCCCCAGTATTTGTCTCCAGGGGTACCAGGTGATTAGGACAGCCGTGGTAACCGTCCTTGGCAGTAATTAGAACCCAGGCCTGAGTCACTCACTGAGTGGCATCCTCCCAGTGACGTGGATTGGTCCAAGAGTGAGCTTGTGACCTCATCTGGCTCATTGTCAGGGGACAGGGTGTTTGGAGGTTCGGAGAGAATCACGTAGAGTCAGCTTCTCTTTCCCTCTAGTCTTGGGAGTGTAGAGCTGACTGGTGTGGGGCTGTTCCAGCCAACTCCTACCAACATGAAGATAAAGCTGAGACGCAGAAGCAGCACAGAGTCAAGAGAACCGCAGGGAAAGGGAAGCAAAGGACCTAGATTAAGGCAGCCCTGAAGCTAGCGCTAATTCTGGACCGTGAGCTAATACATACGTACTGTTTAATGCGTTACTTTCCTCCGAAAGCATCCTCACTGATTCAGAGTGCTCAGTAAACTGAATACAGAAGACAGTACTGGAATCACATCGTAGTCAAGCATGCAGGCTTTGTGGCTTATATAGACCTTGGTCCAAACCTTGGCTCTCCTACGTGTAGCTGTATGACCATGGGCAACTTTATTAACCTCCTTAAACCTCAGTTTCCTCATATGTAAAATGTGTCCCTTGCATATTGCATAGTAACCCGACGCAAGCAAAGTGCTTGCCCTGCAGTAAGCGGTCAGCAAATGTTGTTATGCTGCAGAAATAGGAGGTGTGATGAAGGTCAAGTGCTTCGGCACAGACCATGCCTAGGCTGCTGGTGCAGTCGTGATTTAGTGGCTCTGCTCCTTAAGGACCCTTGCTGCAAAGGAATCTGGGACACACAGCCGGGGAAGCCAGGGGTCTAGGCACCACGCCCCAAGCTGGAGAAGTGCTGGGCTACAGAGTCCCTGGCAGGTTCTCTGATACTGGGGGTCCCCAACCCTACTGGGGGACAGGTTGATGAGTAGAGGGAACATGAGCTTTGGAGTTGGACTTGCACTCTGTCCAATCACCATCTTCACTACTCAGAGCTTTGCTGCCTCTTCTACCAAATGGGGATAATAGTCGCTACTTCCCAAGATTGTTGAGAAGACGAAGGAGTACACAAAGCCTTGTGTGTGCTGCCTGGATCTGGGATTAAGGACTAGCTCCCGTGTTGCTTCGTAGTGACTCCTGAAGACCCTCCCTCGTCAACATCACTTTCTAATGCCTCTAAAGGTTATTCAAGATTTACATGGCGAAAGCCCAGTTCCTCTGTTCAGCCATGTTCAACCAGGATTGCTTATACTTTCGGATTTCAATAAATCTTTATTGGCAGGTTGGGCGCATAATATTTAAAATCAGGTATATTCAGTTGTAATTTATATACAACACAATTTACCCATTCCAAGTGTGCAGTGAGCTCTGACTAATGCATGTGCTTGTATAACCACTACCACAATCAAGATATATAACATTTTAATCACCCCAAAACATTCCTTCATGCCTCTTTACATCTCAACCTCTCTCAACACCACTGGTCCCAGGTAACCACTGATCTGCTTCGTATCACTATAGTTTTGCCTTTTCTAGAATTTTATGTAAATGGAACTAATCATACAGTATACAGTATTTGGCGTTTGGCCTCTTTTAATTAGCCTAAGGGTTTTAAGAACCATCCGTGTTGTTATCTGTATCCTCGGTTGCGTGTGTGTGTGTGTGTGTGTGTGCGCGCGCGCGCGCACGCGTGCGTGTGCTTTATTGCTGGTAAGCATTTCACTGCGTGGATGTACCACATTTATTTATCCATTCACTAGCTTATGGACATTTCAGTTATTTCCAATTTGGGCTATTATGCATAAAGCCGCCATATATATTTGTATATATGAGTCTTCGGGTGGATATATATTCTTTTCTTTTGGGTAACAGTATTATTGTGGGGTCACATGATGGATGTATGTTTAACTTTAAAAGAAGTTGCCAAACTTTTCCAAAGTAGTTTTACCATTCTGTATCCCTGCCGACAGTGTACGAGAATTCAGCTTGTTCCACATTTTCACCAACATTTAATATTCTTAGTCTTTTTAATTTTAGCCACTTTTAGGGGAATATAGTGATATCTCATTGTGGTTTTAATTTGCATCCCCCTAATGTCTGATGACGTTGAGCATCTTTTCCTGTGTTTATTTGCCATCCACGTATCTTCTTTGGTGACATATGCATTCAAATTTTTTCTTCAATTTAGTAGAGTTGCTTGTCCTTATTATTGCATTAGAGGTCTTTTTATTCTGTATCCAAATCTCTTATTAGAAATAACTTCACTGTATTCTTCCAGTCTGTTGCTTGCCTTTTAATTTTCTTAACAATACTTCTGAAGAGAACGCTTTTTATTTTGATCAAGTTTAACAATTTTTTTAAATTTTATGATTCATGTTTTTGACTCTATTTAAGAAATTGCTACCTAATCCAAGGTCACAGAGATGTTCTCCTTTGTTTTCTTTTAGAATTTTTATGGTTTTTGCTCTTACGTTTCAGTCTATGCATTAATTTTTGTGTATAGTATAAGGAAAGAGGTGAGGTTCATTTTTCCTCGTATGAATATTCAGTGTTTCCAGTATCCTTTGTTGAAGTACTATCTTTCCCTTATTAAATTACCTTGTCATCTTTGTCAGGAAACAATTGACAATATATTTGTGAGTCTGTTTCTAGAATGTGTTCTGTTCCATTGATCTATATGCAAATCCTTACCCAATACCACATTCTCTTGATTACTGTAGCCAAATAGAATTCAGGTAGTGTGTACTGTCAGTCTTCAGACAGTGTTTTACTTTTTAAAAAAATGTTTGCCTTTCTAAATAATTTTAGAATCAGTTTCTCAATGTCTATAAAAAGCCTGATAGTGCTTTGATTAGGAGTCCATTGAATCTATAGATCAATTCAGAGAGAATTGACATCTGAATAATATTGAATATTCTGACCCATGAATGTATTTAAAGCACATTTCTTCAAAATTACAATGAAGTATCACCTCACACCGGTCAGAATGGCCATCATCAAAACATCTACAAGTAACAATTTCTGGAGAGGGTGGGGAGAGAAGGGAACCCTCCTACACTGTTGGTGGGAATGTAAATTGATGCAGCCACTATGGAGAACAGTATGGAGGTTCCTTAAAAAACTAAAAACAGAACCACCATATGACCCAGCAGTCCCACTACTGGGCATATACCCCGAGAAATCCGTAATTCAAAAAGAGACATGTACCACAATGTTCATTGCAGCACCATTTACAATAGCCAGGACATGGAAGCAACCTAAGTGTCCATCGACAGATGAATGGATAAAGAAGATGTGACACATATATACAACGGAATATCACTCAACCATGAAAAGAAACGAAATTGACTTATTTGTAGTGAGGTGGATGGACCTAGAGTCTGTCATACAGAGTGAAGTAAGTCAGAAAGAGAAAAACAAATACCGTATGCTGACACACATATATGGAATCTAGAAAAAAAATGGTTCTGATGAACCTAGGGGCAGGACAGGAATAAAGACGCAAATGTAGAGAATGGACTTGAGGACACGGGGAGGGGGAAGGGTAAGCTGGGATGAAGTGAGAGAGTGGCATGGACATATATACACTACCAAATGTAAAATAGATAGCTAGTGGGAAGCAGCCGCATTGCACAGGGAGATCAGTTTGGTGCTCTGTGACCACCTAGAGGGGTGGGATAGGGAGGGTGGGAGGGAGATGCAAGAGGGAGGAGATATGGGGATATATGTATATGTATAGCTGATTCACTTTGTTATAGAGCAGAAACTAACACACCACTGTAAAGCAATTATACTCCAATAAAGATGTTAAATAAAAAAAAAAGAAAAAAACTGCCAAATATCTCTTACTGAAAAGGACCACAAGGAGATGAGATAAAACACAGTTAGGACTTGTACCTGTAAAAGGAAACATTGAGAAAAACTGCGGGGCCCTCCCCTCGCACCTGGCTCACAATGGCAATGGAATTTGGTACTTGGCAAAGTGTGTGCTGGGCTCTCCCACGTCGTGGCGCTTGAAGCATGTCTTGCGTAGTGTGCTCTCTATCATTCCTCGTGGCAAACTCTCCTAGTGAGAGGAAGCTCCACTATTCATGCATAAGACATGTCACGGTAGTAATAATAGCACTTACTCATATTTACATTTATATGTCTGGTCTTTTCTTAATCTATTTCTCAGAAAGAAAACTCAGATACTGGACTGTCTGGTTTAAAACCAGACACATGGCAACCGTATTTACTAAAACTTCACTGGCTGCCAGGCAATGTGCTATTTGCATTCACATGTATTATGTGTGTTACATCTTATTAAACCCGTGTAATGGTAAAAAAATAAAACAAAGCAGATTTCTAATAAACAGCATATAATTGGGTCTTGATTTTTTTCAAAACCAAATCTGACAATCTCAGCCTATTAATTGGGATATTTAGGCCATTTAATATAATCTACATGGTTGGGTTTCGATCTACCATCTTACTATGTATTTTATTTGTCCCATCTGTTCTCTATATGTTTGCCTCTTTTTCTGCCTGCTTCTGTTTTTTGTTTCTGCACTGGTAATTTAATTTTTATTTTTAATCTATTTTTAAAAGTTAAACAATTCTCTAAGACTTGTAATAAAAACAGGTTTCTCTGCTCCAATCCTTACAGCCTTGGGCCCTACAGCCTACAGCTAGTTTCTAGTCTCTCAGCTATTTCTTTCGGCCTTGCACCTCCATATTCTGAGATGATAAACCTACACTGATTTCTTGAGTTTTTGAAAATGTAAACTTATCTGTTGACTTTCTATCATGGGAGATTATGAATTTGCATTCTTGACCCATTCTTCTTCCCTTATTTCTTCCAAAAAATTATATTAGAGATTTTGGTTAATATGTATGGTTTATACCCTTATGATTATGTAAATACTGTTCACTGATGAACTAATTATACTACTTAGAGCGTAATATGATCCCGCTTCCTTTCTTGTACAGCTTAGACTTTTTTCTAGCATTAATAATGACATTTTCTCCCAAGTATCTTAGGCTCCTAGGTGCTGATCATTGATTCCAAATTCTCCAACAAAACTGTAAGGCGCCTCTCAATATTATTTTCCACATAATCAAATGCATCAGGTCACGGACAATTTCTTTTAAATGTTTTCGCTACGAGCCGTCCCCAGGGAGCCTGTGTCTCCCTGCTCTCTGGGGCTGTTTCGGCCTTCTTTGTAACTGAGAATTTTTTATGATTCCACTTTATCTCCATTTGCACCTTATTAGCTATACATCTTTGGGTTTTAGTGGGTTTTGTGGTTTTTGGGGTTTTTTTGTTTGTTTGTTTTAGTGATTGAACTAATGTTTAAATGTAATTTAACTACATCTTTACCTTAGCACCGTCTATCTGTAATGTATCTATCTACATTACAGATTACTTTCTTATAACCCGTCTCACCCTTTATGCTATTGTATATTTTACTTCTACATGTGTTAGAAAGCTTGCAATATGTTTTTATATTGGCTTTAGTGAATTATCTCCTAAAGAGATTAAAATATAAGAAAAATATACTTTATATAGCATATACTTACCATTTCTTGCATTCTTCATTCTATTGTATACATCCAGATTTCTACCTGATACCTATTTTTCATCTGCTTGTGAAACTTCCCTTAATATCTTACACTAAACATTCTCTGGCAATGAATTCTCTCAGCTTTTGTTAGTTTGAAAAGCATATATTTTTTTCTTGGTTATTCAATTAGTTGAAAAGTTGATTAATTAGAATTAATTTTTAAAAGGTTGACAGGTTTTGTTTTGTTTCTTTCCCTCTCAAGACTTTAAAGATGTTATTTCATTCTCTTCTGGCTTATGTAGTTTCTGACATGAATTCTACTGTCAGTTTTATCTTTGTTCTGTAAAGTATCTTTTTTCTCAGTTGCTTTTAAGATTTTTGTCTTTATCACTGATATTCAGTAGTTTGATTATGATGAGCCTAAATGTCGTTTCCCTATGTTGGTTCCGGTTGAGGTTCATTGAGTCTCTTGGATTTGGGGTTTATAGTTTTTTATCAAATATGTACAGTTTTGGTTATTACTTCACATAATTTTTTCCCCTTTCTCTCTTTTCTTTCCTTCTGGGGCTCCGGTTATGCATATTTAGACCATTTCATATTGACATCCAGGTCACTGATGGTCTATTTCTTTAAGTCTTTTTTCTCTACGTGTTTTATTTTGGATAATTTATTTTGTAATGTTTAAAAATTCACTGACCTTTCTTCCTGCTACATCTAATAGCTCTGCTAATCTGCTATTGATTCTGTATAGTGTATTTTTAAATTTAAATATAGTTTTTCCTGTCTACAATTTCCTTTTTTTTTTTATTTTTTATTATTTTATTATTTCCTAATTATGTTCAAATTTTACTTTATATCTTTGTACATAGTTGTGACATCTACAATATTTTTAAGTTCTTGTTTAATTTCATTATCTCTCACTACCGTGTCTGTTTCTGTTGATTAATTTCTCTCTTGAATATGGATCATATTGTCCTCCTTCTTTTCATGCCTGGCGGTGATTTTTAATTGGATGCCAGAGATTGTAAATTTTACATTGTTGAGTACTAGATTTCATTGTATTCCTGTAAAGACTGTTGTTCTTTATTTTGAGGTGCATTTAAGTTACTTGCAGATTATTTTCATTTTTCAAGGTTTCCTTTTATGTTTTGTTATGACGAATTCAAGGGAACCTTTTTTCTGGGAATAATTTAGCCTCACGACTATGGCTTGACCCTTCTTAGGACTGTACTGTGTGGTCCATGTTTTGGGAGGCCTATCCTCTCTGGATGGTGGAAATACAAACTATTTTCAGCCTTACGTGAGCTCATGAGATGATTCAACCTACTGCTTCATAGTCATTGCTTCTCTGACCTCATGCATTTCACCTCATGCATGTGCAGGTTAATACACAGCGGAAGACTATAGCGAAACCTCTGCTGTTATCATTTCTTTGCAATACATAGCCCTGCAAGTTCTAGCTGCCTAGACAGCCCCTTCCCTACCCCACCCACACGCCTGTGTTTACCTCTTCTTGAATTCGGCAGGCCCTCCAGACTCTGTTCATGTTTCTTCTCTCAGTGTTTCAGTCTGGAAACCATCACCGGGCAGTTGGCTACAGAGATTATAGAGCTCGCTTCATTTGTTTTCCTTGAGTCAGAGATCAAGTTTTATGTTGCCTATTGTCTAATGTCTGAAAACAATGGTTAACAGTATATGCTGTTCCTGTTACAGTTAGTCATTAATGGACAGAAGCAAATATCTCTCTATATTTTTGCCCATATTCATATCCTTTGGTCTGTTGGATTTCATTACTCCTTTATTATCTTCCTGTAGAAACAACCATGGAATACTGGAGAGTGGAGAGTGGCAGCTGAAATGGAAAGATAGGCTCATATCTGCTTCAGCCTTCTCTTCACCCATATTTCAGCTACAGTCACATAAAAGAAAAATAAATGATCCTTGAATATCCACTTAAAATAGATTAACTTATATTAATTAAAATTCTGAACCAAGCAAGTAAGGCATGTTAAAGTGAATTTTTTATTTAAAGTTTCAGGGTATGAAGACTTAAGCTTTTTTCCTTTCCACATACAATTTGAAAAATCATTAACATTGAGTAAATATAGAGACAAATGGAGAAAAACATCTATGAGCTTTAAATTCTTATCTTTCTGGGGTCTTTTATTAAACATCTATAATTACAGAATATAATATAAGAAATATAATATAATAAAAGAAAACTAAAATAATTTGTAATTTTAGAGTATATAAAATTTTAATTAAAAAAAATAGGTTAGGGACTTCCCTGGTGGTGCGGTGGTGAAGAACCCGCCTGCCAATGCAGGGCACATGGGTTCCCTGGTCTGGGAAGATCCCACATGCCATGGAGCAGCTAAGCCTGTGCACTACCACTACTGAGGCTGCACTCTAGAGCCCACGAGCCACAACTACTGAGCCCACAAGCCACAACTACTGAGCCCGCATGCCACAACTACTGAAGCCCATGTGCCTAGAGCCCGTGCTCCACAACAAGAGAAGCCACCGCAGTGAGAAGCCCATGCACCGCAATGAAGAGTAACCCCCTCTTGCCGCAACTAGAGAAGAAAGCCCGTACCCAGCAACAAAGACCCAACGCAGCCAAAAATAAATAAATAAATAAATAAAATTTTAAAAAATAAATAAATAAAACAGGTTAATAATACATAGGAGGACTTCCCTGGTGGTGCAGTGGTTAAGAATCCACCTGCCAATGCAGGGGACACGGCTTTGAGCCCTGGCCCGGGAAGATCCCACATGCCGCGGAGCAACCAAGCCCATGTGCCACAACTATTGAGCCTGAGAGCCACAACTGCTGAGCCCGCGTGCCACAACTACTGAAGCCCACATGCCTAGAGCCCGTGCTCCACAACAAGAGAAGCCACCGCAATGAGAAGCCCATGCACCACAACAAAGAGTAGCCCCCGCTGGCCGCAACTAGAGAAAGCCGCGCAGTAACAAAGAACCAAAGCAGCCAAAAATAAATAAATTTAATAATACATAGGATGCTTTAGCTCTTGTAAACATCTTTAATAAATTTTTTATGTGTTGCTAAAGTGATAGATCTGAATCTCCTCATGCTTCTCTGTTTTTCTATGTTTCCTACCAAGGAAAGCTGTTTTGACTCTCTTCCTGCAGCAGCTTATCTCCAGTTTATTTTCCTTCCTCCCTTCCCTCAACTTGCCTTATCAAAGCAGATGTTATCCAGGCAGGTAAAATGGAGAGCAGAGGCAGTTGTCCGTATAATTCAGCAAACCCGATATGGAATTTTAGAGATTTAGAGAGACAGATTTACCCATGATAGCCATCTGTGTCTATCAGATTCACCAGATAATTGTTCAGCTTCTCACTTCCTTTTGGCAGGGCAGATAGAGATGGAGTGAAGCTAAGAGAGAGGGTAGATCATCGAACAGATACAAGGACAACCTTTTAGGATAAATATGCTGTATCTTCTCTAAGGGGAAATTGTGACTTACTAATTTTGGGAATGTGATCTGAGAATGTAATAAGTGTGTGAACCAAGGAGAATCAGTAAACATCGTTTGTTTAGACCTTTAATATGCCTTTCATAAGCACCAGCAGGAAAGTGGATTAAAAGAAGATACAAGCAAATAGCTAGATTATCATTAGATCGGGGAAAAAAGTTGAGGATAGAGCAATTTTGTCATGGATACAGAATGAGCAGGGATAACAGGAAACAAAAGGGAGAGATAAATTGGCATTTCTTCAATTAGCAAAATGATGGACACAGATCAGGGCTGGAACCATAGTTGGTCTACATTTTTATGGTACTCTAGAAAGTTTTGCTAATAAAATTAAGGGCTTTCTTTTTTCCAATTAGAAAAATAGCTGAGGAGGACAAGACTTGACATATGGATAGGAAAGTGTTTAAGTGGTAATCATCACTCTGTGAGGAATTGGGAGGAATCTATGTTGTATTCTCATCAACGAGGACTTTGACCTGGAAGTGGTGACTCCCAAAACAAGATGTAGCCATCTGGGATCCAAGTCTGTTCCTAGACCAGCTGACCAAGTCAAGCAAATACTAGTTTTTAAACTGTAGTGATCACGTTAGCCTACTCTTATATATCACAGTAAATACCACGTACAAATCTCACCACTGTTTTACAAAACAGGCATAGTGGCATAGCAAGACATGAAGGAGTTATGTGAAGGTCTCAAGATTTTTCAGTCTAGAAGAATAAGAGTCTAGAGATAATTATTAAAATTTGTAAAATCAGGAAGGGTTTGGAAAGTTGCATAACAAATCTCAGAATACTAGACTAAGAGCCATCCCCCACACCTTTGAAGAGGTCGTCTTAGTGTCAATCACAAGACGAAGCACGTATTATAGCGAACCTAAGGAATTTTTTCCTCAGGGTTTATACCAGATGAATAATTACATAAATTTAAGGAGGATTTCTATGAATTCGTGGTCTGCATGGGCATTTGGAACATATTTCTGACCTTTTCCAGTCTATATCCTTAAGTCACATCCCACTACAATATTTTATGTGATGCTACCACTGTCAGACAGAATATTGGGTTAACAAGATATCAACCCAGTCTGAGGCGACATGTCTTTTATATTGGTTTAAATAACTTGTCCTTCACCTTGACAAAGGAGTTTTATGATCTGCTTTTTTCTTTTTAAAAATTTTTGTCATATTAACTCCCTTCATTTTTTTCTCATATTTATTCCCTATGTACCAGTGTACCAGACCCCCAAAGTTCCAGTCTTCCTTTATGTCAAAGAGAACACAAGGGTTAGAAAATAAATTTACATTCTCCTATATAGTTTTCAAATCTCAGAAAGCTTAAATCCAGTTTGAACTTCTGAGTATTTACATGCATATTCTGAAGCTATCAAATTGAATTTACTCGTCCAGAAGGTCATCTTAATGCCACAGTCAAAAGTTACCCGATGTTTGTGAATAAATAGCCAATATAGTCATTTTGGACTACTTTAACAAAACCACAGGGTAGGCTTAGAATGAATAACCCACATTTAATTGATGTGGCTTTGGCAACAGACTTAGTTTTTCTTAGCTTATTTCAGCCATACAGATGAAGAGAAAGATGTGCAAATAAAGAGATCTGTTCTCCCATCTGTAGTTAAGCTTCTATTGCCAGTACCACACATAGCTTAAGATGTTTAGGAACCTGGAGAGAACTCATACAAAGACTTATTTCCACGACCAATTGCATTATAGGAAAGTATGCCAGTTAGTAATACGGTATGACTACTAAACACCCATGAGTTGCTCTTTCTGGCTGGTGAATTGTGTTGAGTCCTCATTCAACACAATTTGAAATTTATTTGGCTGAAAATTTGTAGGTATGACTAAAGGTCTCAAAGTAAAAATGAGCTTGGGTTTTAAAGTTTTCCATTTTCCTAGGATTTACGAGTGTGGAAGAGGGGAAAAAAACAGTGATTACTGAAGCAGTTTGTTTGAATATATAAGAGAGGGTAGATCATTGCACAGAAGCAAGTGTAACCTTTTAGGATAGACTGAAAATCAGAGCTTACTAATTTGGGAATATTCCCTGAGAATGTAGCAAGTCTGTGAACAAAGGATAATTAGTAAACATCATTTGCTTAAGCTTTTTAAAAAGCCTTTCCGGTACCTATTCCAAAATGGATTTCTTGGGAAAATGGACTCCATCTTTTCTATACATGAGGCAGCTTGCAACCAACTCCAAGTACTTTGCTCCACGTTTATAATCGTTCAATAACGATGTGATCAAGTAACCCCCAAGGAAATGGTTGCCACGTGGTACCTGCTTAGGAAATAACTGGGGCAGTTGTTTAGTGAAATGTACGCAGGTGCTGCAGTAGAACACTGACCACACAGGGGAAGTTTGGTTTGTCTTCGATTCCAGACAGTGTGTGTATTATGTACCTGCAGGGGCCCTCACCTCTCCTTGACAACCCCTTCTGGAAACTTACAGAGTACCTACTTTGTAACGAGCATTATTACCAATGAGCTATGATTATATGATGTCAGCATCGTTTAAAAATTCCCTTGTTGTGACACAGCCAGCAGGTAGCCAAGCAGATCGTCAAGCCTAGTCTTTCCAACTCTGAAGCCTATTGTCTTTTCGCTTCATTCTTCTGAATATTTAGATGAACTTGGAACTCAAGTCGGGTTTGCTTAAGCCTGTCCTATATAATAATCTCTATGGACAGATACACTAATAATACCAAGAGTTTTGGTTTATACATTTAAGCAATTAAAGATTTGTGAGATAGGATCCGTGAAAAAAAATTGAGATACTTTAATCTGTAGAAGACTGAGGAAAAAATGAGTTAGTGGCCTTTCCCAAACACTCAAAATCAGTGCTAATACAGATTGCACTAACTTGGAAATTTACATTAACTGAAGCAGTGCTGGAAATAAGCTTTTCCCTTTGCAGCTATTTTGAATATAGTGTTACAATGTAAATGAATAGTGTAAAACAAATTTGGAAGATGCAAGAAGCCAATTAAGAGAACAAGTTGTTTAAAAGAGAAAAACCTCACTGTTTTGTGTAAGGACATATAAGAAGTCCCTGAGTAATCTCATCTGTTCACTACAAATGGCTCCCAGGAACTTGCCTCTGTGATAACTTGGTTCTTGTGCTACTATGCGTGCTGATGTTAAACGTGATGCCGGCACTCAGCTTGGCATCTACACTCCCTGAGGATGAGAGCAGGAGGAATGAGGCCAGACCTGGGACCTTCCAGCCCAGTGATGCTTTGAGGTAGGGGCGGGGGCCAAGGCGGATACTAAAGCCACATTCCCTGCAGTATCCTTCGTCTTGGTCACTGACCCTTGCTCTAAGGGCTTGGAAGTATTAAGAAACCTGTCTTTAAAATATTCAATAATTCTGAATGATCTTATCCCCCCTGGCTATCTGAATTAATGAAGTCTGGCTGTATGAGAACTATAGCTGCACAGAAAAAGGAAGTCAGCTCTTTTCTCTGGTTGCTGAAGTGAGAACAAAAAAACAGCAGATTGGGATTTCAAAAGGAAAAGTTCATATTCAATTTAATTTCAGGAAGAATTTTCTAAAGATGAGAGCTTATTTCATCCACCTATTTTTTCATTACACTCCGTGCTAGCTATGTGTCAGGCTCTGTGCTGAGCGTGGGTGATGGCGAATAAATCAGGCACTCTCTCAGCCTATAGTTATCATCAGCTCTATTAGCATATAATTGCCATTCTGTAGAAAAAGGCGATGTAGAGTCAGGAACAGGCTTACGTGGGAATTCTGAAGAGATGGATAAAAACCAATCTGCCCCCAGGCTGCTAGCAGTCTAATAACACTTATTTTGAGAATTGCTGCCATTTTCTGAATAATAGCTGTGTACCTGTTCCAGGCATCGTGCTATGTTTATTATGTGCTATGTAGCTAGTCCTCAGAGCGCCCCTGTGATGGAGGTTATATAATCTGATTTTCATCTGAGGAACCTAAAGCCACCTGCTGGGGCACCTGGTCCAGGAGCAGAGGGCTGATGCTCGCTGATGAGCTGAGTGGGGATTTTGTATTGCACATCCTGAGTTAACAGTTGAAAAACCCCTGGTTGAATTGTTTCTCCAAAGTGTCTTCTCTGTCACCATCCCACGCAGAACGTCCCCCATCTGGGCTGCCCTGCTCACCCTCCGCTGACTCATCCCACCCCCCCACCAGGCACAATAAATCCCTCTTTACTGAAGCTCTGAGGCCAGACAGTATTCCTAACACAACACTCTCAACACTCCTTCCAAAAAAGAAGGACCTAAAAATTCTCCTGTCAGCTGCTAACAGACTACAAGGCTGTCCATCTCCTTTCCTGCTGGAGGTATGCAAGATAATGCATCCAAGGGGACAGGAAAAGAAGGTCCCGAGTCCATTCTGTAAGGGAGAGATTCCCTACCATGCTGACGTGCCCTGAACGGACCCCAGGTGTGCTGAGATGTTGAGCCCTCAGCTCTCAGGTAGCCGGGGGTCCTGGGGCAGCTGGTGTGTTCCTCAGTGAGCTGTATGTGTGTATTTCCTATGTGTGCCAGAACTTTAAAAGGACTGGGAAGCACTGCTGTAAGTCATCCCATGAAACATCTGGGGCTTGGTGGTGGTGATAAGTGAGAGAACTTACCTTAAGAGACAGAAGGCATATGGGATGACGAGAAGTCATCAGGGTAGGAGAAGTCATTAGTGACCTTGAAAGAGTGAAACCCGCTGGTCCGTCTTGTGATCCAACCCTTGAACTCATTAGCAAGGCCCTGTTGACAGCTGTTCTCACAGTCACGATGTGAACTTAAACATGTTGTGAGGTCAGAACTGAGTCAACTCATTGTGGATGCAAGGCTGGCTTGTCCCTTTGAACTTTAATCTTTATCACGGCCATTCAATTATTTTGTGAGTTCTTATAATCCCCTGAGAAAAGAAACTGACTTCAAAAGTACAATATCTAACACTTTTTCAGATTACAGTATTTTTATGAACTGTAAGAAACTTACAGTGCCTGAAAGAAACTACATAAAGAAGGTGTCAGCATTTTCAGTATAAGCTCTATTTCCAAAGGTTTATGCATTCTGGAGAAATTTGCTTGAGGGGGAAGCTTGGCATATGGTGTCTGAGTTCCTGACTGTCCCTACCTCATTTCGTAGGTATTACGAGTGAGTCCTTCAAATTCACTGCATTTGGCATCTGTAATTTTTAGAAATAAAAAGGTGGCTTTAATAACAGGTGATTTCTGTGTTTAATGTCAGTGCACACAATTCTTAGAGGATCAAAGAACTCAGGAATACCAGAAGTCCTGTTTTATAGCTTCTGATTATGACAGTATCGTGGAGGGAAAGAAGGGAAAAGAAAATAGTATAAAGGGACAGATGCCAAGAAATGCTGGTGTCCTCAGAAGGGCACCAGAGTTAGACCTCCTTTATCTTTCTTCCTACCCCAGATTTCTCCCTGCCCTGTTTCCTGCCTGGTGTTACAGGCCAGGCCAACGTACATGGGCTTTAGTGTCTGGGGCCTTTCCCCAGAAAAATCACTGAAAAGGTTGCCAAGAATCCTACTTTGCTTTTTGAGTCTCCATTTGAAGGGGCTGGATTAACTCATAAAATACCTATAGGGGAGAGAGTTCTTAGACAAAGCCAAAAAAAGATTGCCCTTGCAGGCAATGCCTATCACCAGGGCCAGAGAGATGAGATAAATGCCAGAAAAACCCTGGCATGGGAGTCTACAGATGCAATCGATCCAAGAGGGTGGGGGAAGAGGTACCGGACAATTGTGGTTCTCGGGAACCGTGCAGATGCCGGGAATGCCAACTGTTAACTCCGTCCTCAGGATGGGAGGTATGGGAACCAGCTGGAATTCAGGGCCAGCACCAGTTCCATAGGAGAAGCTGGACGCACTGGCCAGAGGCAGGGGGCCCTTCTGTGCACTCTCAGCTCACAAGGCTGCCTCCATGGCTGCTAACAGAGCAGACCCCACTTCTGGATTTACCTGAACTTTTTGGCAGAATCAGTATGGCTTGGTGGCTAAGAGCGTGGTCTCTGTGTTTATGTAAGTCTGGATTCAAATCCAAGGCTCTTTATTTACAGCATACAGCCTTGGACCAGTTACCTTTTTGAGCCATGATTTCTCATTTGTAAATGGCAATGATAGTTCTTACCCTTCGAGGTTGAGAAGATGAAGGGATGATACAAAGAAAGCAGTGAACTCCTAGCTGCAGCCGAACTTGA
Source organism: Aethalodelphis obliquidens (assembly GCF_003676395.1). Taxonomy (NCBI): domain Eukaryota; kingdom Metazoa; phylum Chordata; class Mammalia; order Artiodactyla; family Delphinidae; genus Aethalodelphis; species Aethalodelphis obliquidens. Next base: position 15,160,601 of record NW_020837991.1, on the reverse strand, counting down.
TGATCCATTTTCACAAAAGGAAAAGAACCCCTAATGTTGCCATGTTGAGCATTCTTCTGTTCAGAGGTAGGCGTCCTGGAGATGCTGGGAGGAAATTATTATGGCAGGCAGCCTGGGGCACGTAGGGACTGACACATCTGTTACATCCCATGAATCTTTGATCCCCATCCCTGAAGACTGGGTCGATTCCGATCCACTTACTCCTGTGTGAGACTGAAATAGTTCAGACATTTAGAATTGCCCCAAGTACAACATAGGGACATTGTTAAATACGAGGTGTGTCGTATGTCTAGGCTGACATGAAGAAAGGACACCAAATTCTGAATAAGAAGATCTTTCTTTTCTGGCATTGCCTTCCCATGCAAACAGCTGATTATTTCTCCAAAAGGCTGTTTTGTAGCAATTGAGTCGGCTTAATTGAGGAGAAAATGAATAGAGAAGATGATGAATAATCTCGGAAGCTGGTTGAGAGGAAGGCTGACCAGGTGGAGGCCCTGAAATGAATGGAACTAAAACTTAGCCCTTGTGGTTCTGGGAAAGACCTCAGACTATAGCCACGTGACTCAGGGCCCCTGGAGTCCATGATCAGTCTTTGAGATCAGATGGCGTGTGAGATGGCTAAGTGGCATCATACTGGAGAAAGGGTATCTGTGTCTTCCTACTAAATGTCCCTTTGGAGACTGAATCCTCTCTTTTGATAGGGACTTCATCTTTCTAGTGCTTCTAAAGCCAAGGACCAAAGCTACTAGAACCTATAAAAGCTAACTCTGTACCCACCCCCACCCCTTTGTTTTCACCTGAGTATTAGGAATTTCCCAGAATTCTAGTACTCAGAGCAGAGACGTTTTGAAGAGGAAGGTAGGGGAATGGTCAAATTCTGAAGTTCAGATACTAATTGGTGAGCATCAGATGAGATTGTGTGAGAAAGGTACTTAAGGATAAACTATTTACCTGTCAGATATCTACTGAAATCTAATAAATATACCTAGTGTTTTTTTATACGTCATCATTCATTATTTCTTTCATTCAGCTATCCTGCGGTGTGCTAGGCGTCATTCTAGATTCAAGAAATTCCACAGTGAACATATCTTTATTCTCACAGAAACTCTATAAGGAACCTGAGCCCTTGAGGGGTTAAGGATCTTACGTGGAGGGCTCTCACAGTTAGTTATTAGCAGAGACCAGACTCCCACGCACCACTGAGATGTTAGCTGTCGAGCCTCTTGATACAAAGATCACAACATGGTCTATTATATTCCCCACCATGCCTAACACGGTGTTGTTGTGCCTCTTCCCCAGTCCTAGACTGAGAAGATGCTAATACAAACTTTACTAAGGCTGTTTCACTCTAAGATTATCGTGTAAACAGGAGACTTTTGGGTGACAAGCGGATCTTGGAAGCTGTCTCATTGGCTTAGATAAACTACACCACATTTCAGGAATTCATTCTGTGATAATTTTTTCAGATATTGTATTTTTCTTGGATATAAAATGTTTTGAAGATGAGATGTAATTGGCAGAATATGTCACACATATGGTGAAATCAACTCGGTTTGTTTTAGGGAATGGTGGGAGCCCTGGGAATGACAAGAAATCCAAAGAGCACTGGTGAGCTTTGTCGTTACATGAAGGCAGATGGAAAGACAGAAAGTGGCCCTATGACCTTCTCTGTGAGACCTCAGATGGCAGTTGAGTCAGAGGAAGCCCACATGATAAGTGATGTACCTTTGGGGATGACCCTTATAGTATGTGAATTACTTGTCCTCACAGTCAAATGGAGAGGCCAGAGACTTAGTTAACTGCTGGCGGATGGTAATTCACGTAAGAGATGCACAACTGCCTTTGTTAGGGCATCACTTCAATGTGTTACGTGTGCTCATTACTCATCTTATTTCAGTTAATAAATGTTACCTAATTGATTGAAGTCATATGATTCCCAATTGAAATAAGGGTGATCAAAAATAATTTTTGGTCTCCAATGACCGTTCTTTTACCCTTATAACTCTAGAGAACCATGTACTTTGTATGTACACGTGACTCTTGCTGCCAGTAATGGCTAACCTTCTTACTCCGTATTATGTTAAGGGAATATTTCCGTGTTCAATTAGATGTCTGTTTCATGCCACTCCCTGGAAATCTCCGACACCCTTACGAGTATTTCTTCCTTCTAGATATCCCCTTTCCTCCAGACCAGATCCAAATGCCCATGATCCTTTTCTCCTTTTACGTGAGCAGTCTCTAATTCTCACTATGTTACTCTGTCTAGAAACGAACTGCCAGATGAGGACACTGGACAGTGGGATTGGAACCTTCCCGCTCCCAGACTCAGGAAACCGCTCAGCGGGACGGCACCTGTGCCAAGCAGACTCCCCCGATGACACTGAGCCCCTCCTGTCTCTCCAGCCAGCCCTTTGTGCAGCTTCTTCCATAAGAGCCCAGACCCTTGAACGAGAAGTGCCTTCCTCTGCAGACAGCCGGGGATCTAAAGACAACGCCATTGTTCATTCCACGTCCGACCCCATCATGACTGCCAGAGGGATGCGACCTCTTCAGAGTCGCCTCCCCAAGCCAGCCTCCTCAGGTAAAATGCCTGTCACCTTCCAGATGAGATTGTTTGCTCACTAGAATCATGCACTTGCTGACAAAGATGGAGAACAGGCAGCAGAAAAGATTTCCACCAGGAGGTCAGTCAGTGACCTCTGCCCAGTGGAAATGTAGATGCATGAAATACCTTTATGTCCTCAACCAAAACATGAAAAGAAAACAAGTATTAGACATCATCTACTCTCAGTATTATTTAAGGAGTGTACACACACATAAAGGAAACAAGCACGTTGTTAGCACAGGTAGATGGATATATAAATTGATAAAGAAAAAACCATACAACGTAGACTTCAGATTTTGTCTTTTAAAACTTAACTCTGAGTATAGACCAATCTAGGCCCAAGACATAAATTTAGCTGAAATGTTGTTTGCCCTCTCACAGAAACATATGTCTTCTGACATATTCCTATCCCGTTCAAATGTATTTATACGTTGAGCTATAAAAAACGTAGTTTGATATATTAGCAGTAGATTGTCTGTTAACTACAACGGGATGGAGGGAGCCTTCCCACTGAGAAGTACCATCCTTTGCTGCAGTCGATGGAAACAAGCTTTCATGATTAAAGATAGGGCCAGGCTAAGGGTCAAAGTTTTTTCACTGTTCCCTCAAGATTAAAAATATTTATTGCAGCTCAGGATGACACGAAATAATTTTTAACTTGTGTGCCTCATGGTGCGTTTATGACATGCATAAGCCTATGAACTAGAATTCTAAAGACTTTCATTTAGGATTTGATGATGAGAAAGCGACCACAAGTAGAGATTATACCATGGGCTTCTGAGAAATTAGAAAAGAAGACTTTTCATTAAACATCTGTGAGTCAATGTGATTGGGTTATTCCCATGGCTGAGTTCTTCCTCCATACAGTAATACTGACTGCCATGAATGTTTCATCACAAACTTCTGCTTATTTCACGCCAAGGCTACATTTGAAAACGCTGGGACATATATTATTTTTGAAATAAATGTACTGTTAATTAATGACACAGCCTCCAGAGATTCAGGGGCGAAATTGTAGTTATGGATTATGTGCTCCATGCCTGACTGGTCACATGTGTGACCTCAATTCAGCGGCAGGCGCCGAGCAGACTCCATGATTAAACACCGTCATTATAACAAATTGAATAGGAACCGCAAGCCTTGAATTGCTTCATAAGAAGGGGACAGGAAGGAGATTGTTCTGATCTTGCTGCTAATATCCAGCGCACCGGTTTTCTTAGTTTTGTGTCTTAATTAGATTGTTGTGAAGAGTTGTTAAAAAAAAAAAAGTAGTATACGGTAGAGAGTGAGGTCAACACACTGCAGGACATTTTTGTGCCATCCATCCCGAAGCTTCCTGTCTACCTTAAGATGTTGTCACTGTGGGTCAGAGGCAGGGCTGGCTTTCTAAGGCTTTTCTCTTTTCTGTGGCCATTGGTTACTCATTTTAAATATTAAGGAATGGAGATCTAGTTGGAACAAAAGGAAAGTGGGGGCTCCCCTGGTGGCGCAGTGGTTGAGAGTCCGCCTGCCGATGCAGGGGACACGGGTTCGTGCCCCAGTCCGGGAAGATCCCACATGCCGCGGAGCAGCTGGGCCCATGAGCCATGGCCGCTGAGCCTGCGCGTCTGGAGCCTGTGCTCCGCAACGGGAGAGGCCACAGCAGTGAGAGGCCCGCGTACCGCAAAAAAAAAAAAAAAAGAAAGAAAAAGAAAAGAAAAAAAGGAAAGTGGTTTTGAGCAGTCAATTCCTGGTTAATATATGCATTTGAATTAGTTATTTTCTTATCCCCGTATCAAAGATGGAAGGAACTGTACAGACCTCCCAGTGCTGATGAAAATACATTACCTCACTTCTGCTCACAAGCAAAATGCTGTTGAAAGGCTCTCACAGCCTGTCCTGTTGATAATCACTGAGGCTGAAGGATAATGACAGCAATTCTCCTTTCTGACATGAGGAAAGACTACACTCGGCAGGTTAATCTGCTATTATGGCTAATGGAGACATTTTAATCATTCTCTGCTAATCGCACCCTTGGCTACTTACAATGTAATCCGTGGGCCAAGAGCAGCCCCTGGGAGCTTGTCATAGATGCCAGCTCTCAGACCCTGCTCCAGACCTACCAAATCAGAACCTGCAGTGGAACAAAAGCCTGGCCGAGGTATATGCACATATGAGTTTGAGACTGCCTGGCAAGACCTTTAAGGGCCTCTGAGCAGTTTCGCAAACCACCTTATTCAGAATGACCTTCATAAGTTTCCTAGGAAAATCAGGGTTCCCTGATCAAACATGTTTGGGAAAGGCTGTGGATTCACATCCTCCCTTTAGGAATTATGAAAATCCCCATTCGCATAATGAAGGCGCCGAGAAGTCCTCCAAAACAGAAGCTTGTTTGTTATTTGATGTACAACACTGTTTGAGGAATGATCGGCGTTTCCCAAGCAGTTTGCCCACTGAACCCTTTCTAACATGAAAAATTTGTCAACATTTTTTGGAAAAGTGGTCCAAGCACAGTTTGCATTTTGGACTCCAAGGTGGACATCCTCCAAAGATACACGTAATTATGCAGACATTTCTGTTCGCACAGACTTGCAGGGGACAGAATGTTGGGAAACCAAGCTGTTACCATGTTTAGACCCTTCGGATTATTTCTGACTATCTCCCCTACCCTCATCCCTAAACTTGTAAAGAGTCGAAGAAAGCTTGTTGTGATTTCATGTACATTTCCTCATTTAGGAAAAATCAATTCCCAAATGCAGAGTGAAGCCAGGCCAAGGCCTCAGACTTGTTCATCGTTCGAATATGCTGAAAACACAACGGCAGTGGAGAGCAAGCCGCTTCTAGCCTGGGGGGGGGACAGCACTGCTGCGGAGACCCAGGTAAGGAGAGTCGACAGGAGGGCACCCTCCGCCTAATTGTCCCGAGTGTGAAAAATGACCTCCTTAACCACTTCTGTGATAGGTTTTAATGTTAAGTCAGATTTGTTGTGGGATTAGTGCATAAAGACCAAGGCTCTCCTTTTATCCTGAATTATTAAGTAACACTGTGAGTTCTTGTAATTCAAATGATTCCATCCATCTGCACCCCAGCTCTTGAGGTAAGGATGCTCTGCCCTGAGTAGACATTGTGGAATGGCCGTTCACTCTCCCAAGCCCTAAGAGCACCACTTAGAATGATTCAATGATATTTTTTCATTATCAGTTACTTTGTCTTTTACCTTGCTCCTGTGAAACCAGTAAAGCAGGTATAATTATTTTCCCTTTTGGCATGAAGAAACTAAAGCCTGGAGTGGTCAGATGACTTGCCAGGGTCAATGAGACGTGTGTTTCTTCGATCCCCATCATTTTTGCTGGGGATTCTTCATCCGCCCTGAGATGGCAAGCACACAGGCTTCCTGAAGTGTGATTGGACCTGGGGCGGAGCTCGGGGCTCCGGGAGTCTTGGGTCCTCCCTGGGTGCTATGTGGTAGTCCCTCCTCAGTGCCCTCCCGCTTACCTGTTCCAACTAATTACTTGGGCCGTATACAGCCTGTTCACGATTTCTCAGCTTGCCCTTGGGCTGGTCCACTTCGGTGTCTTTGGTGGTACCTATAGTGAGAAGAGTGGGAGAAAGGACATTAGGATCAATTACCTGAGCTTCCCGGCCCTTCCTTGGCCCTTGCTGCTTCTGCTGCCTTGGCTCTCCCAATCCCGGCATGAGGGGGCCCTATCACTATCTCTACTAGGGTTGCTACCCAACCTTGATGACGAAATACCCAGATCAGCCCACATCTGAGATGCCCCACAGCCAGACTGGTAGAGCCTTCTTTCAGTCTTTAGCACCTCAGTATGGAAATGGTACCCTGGACAAGTAGGCGAAGCGATCCCCTGGGCCTACAGCCCTGATGTACAGCAGAGGACAGCAGCTCCAAAGATGCTGGACCACGGTCAAGGTCCAAGCAAAAGTTACTGGGACACTGACGTCAGAACTCAGCCCTCTGAATTCCACGTCCAGCACTCAGAGCAAGGGTCTGAAAGGAGTAAACCAGTGTATTCTATCATGACTTAACTGTTAAGTGTTAGGGTTTTCTCAGTTTTCCCCACAGCAGTAGTTCTCTACACGAGCAGACATCGGGATCAGCTGGAGGGTGGCGCACCTTGCTGCTCTCCACACACACCCAGTGTCCTGTGTGGCACAGATGGGGTGAGATCCAAACACTTCTAATAAATTCCCCGGTGATGACGGTGCTGCCGGTCCACAGGGCACACTTGGAGAAGCACTCTTTCAAGAACTCTGTGCTTGATTTGGGGACCAAAACATTGAGAAAATCCTAGAAGACATCCAGAGTTGGAGGGGGAAACAGTTCAGAAACAACAGGTGGCGATAGTGGCAAAGGACTCAAGCAATTCCAAGGAGAAAAAAAAGAGAAAAGAGAGAGAAAGAGAAAGGGAATTCCTCAGTGCTGGCCAGGAGGGAGCTACCCCCTCATTGTGCGATGGCAGGGCACTCCTCACCCAACATTCATTTTCCCCGACACACACACCTCTCCGGGGTCCCCTTCATCCTCCTGCACTAGCTTTGCCCATTGGAAGTCCTGCCCTGACTTGTAAGAGTCACAACTGTGGCTTGGAACTCACAACTCTGCTTCACTGACCGCCAGGGAAGGCAAGTTTAAAGTTAGAGTGAGCTTTATATTTCCAGTTCCAAGCACAGTGCCTGGTTCCATTTGTGTCTGTTGAATAGAGGAATGAAAAAATGCATCTCGTCCTACCCAGCATCCTGCTGGAACTCTAGACATGGGGCTCTCTTGGGACCACTGCTGTAAACTTGTCATCCTTCACAAACATCATCCTTGCTAGACCACCTCCTGTATAGAGCTCTGTACCCCCAGAACCTAGAACACCACGTAGCACAGAGTGGGTACTAAGATGCTTAGCACAGCATCTTTTGAATGGGTAGATGAATGATTCAGTGAATGAAGGAATAAAGGAAATAAGTAACTGCTTGAATTTGTAACCCCAGCTAGGGGGGCTTACATCCTAAGACGTGTTTTTATAATTTCCGACCAAACGGCACCCTCCCAAACAGGATTGACTTTAGAGACGCATCCCATACATCTGTGCCTGAACTCTCTGGGATCGGTGTGGCATAATTGGCTCTCATAGGGCAGCCTGCAAACATATAAAAGAGAGCCCCAAATGCTCTTGATTCTGCACACAAGAGTTGCGGTCTTAGATATCAGTATTCCACTTGTGTGCACAGCAGGAAGAACCATCCATATGGTATCAACAACCTCCACAATTCCTGACCTTGGTGTTATTGCCAAACCTGTAACATCCTCTTGGGTCAGGCTGTGTGTGCATGTGAGTAAGCGGGGAGACCAAGTCCCTTGACCTGTGACCTGTCAGTAGATTCAAGGATTATGTATAAGCCTGTAGGCAGGCAGTTGTGTTCCTCCCTAAAGCCTCCTATCCTTTTAGGCGCTGGGATAAAATTAGGTATTGGGTAAACATTTATTCTCTTGTTCCCAAGGTTGATTATTGTCATACCCTCTGACTCTTGAAAGCCAATGGTGAGATCAGCTAAATAAATAAGCCAAAAAATAAAATAAATAAAAATAAATAAATAAATAAGCCATTAGGCCTGGGACAGCAGCTCTAATTGGCACTTGAGAAAAATAAGGCCCCATAAAAACAGTATACAAAATGCAGAGCGGGTAACTGTGGGGACTGTCCTGTGACTGGGACACAATGGCAGCGCGTGGTCAATGGCTTCATCAGTGCAGGTCCATATCTGCAGCTCTGGTAACTGAGCAGAATTCACCAGCTCCGCGTGAGGCAGACTGACGGACCAGGCAGGCTGGGGGTGGGGCAGCGGGAATGCGATTCTGTGCACACACCAACAGCCAGGTACGAACATCCTCACAGGATGGTCTGCCCATTTTGACTAGTGTGAATAATCTTAACGGTCTCATGTTACTCATTTAGGACAAGGTACCCAGAATGTGTGCGTACTCTGCCAGCGGTGGCAGTGGTAGTGACAGTGACCCCGACTATGGAAATAATGGTTTTGGAGCTGGAAGGGGCAAGTTAGTGAAAGCGATGAAGAGCGCCACCCCAGGTAATGCACGCCGGGGCCCCGGGACACTCGGGGCTCCTGTCTCTCGGGAAGCTGTCCGTCACGCCTTTCACTGGGCTCTGTCTCCACCCCGCTTTGATTTTACATCTCAGTTCCATGTCTCTCCCGAGATCTAATTTTCTGGTACTTATGGAAGATTGTCTACATGCATCAGTTTGCTTTCTGGTATTATCTTAATGACATTGCAGTGCGGTCTGTAAGGATTTTATTTCCAATCTGGCGTCTCCCAAAAAGTCTCCGGTGGAGTTATCTCCATAATGAAGGAATGACTATAAAGATAACTTGGTTCTTAATTACATACTTCGGCAAGTTAAGTCATCCAGTGAGCCATGGATGGGGTGTTCCCAGGCTCTCTGCTCATATCCTGCTCTGTAACTCTAGACCCGTTACCCATGTCATTATGAGCACGTCTGTTTATACGAGGTTCAAACTTTCTCACATTATTTTTATTTGAAAGAGAATTGGCAGTAGAAAAACCATCATCCCGAGGCATTTAAAAATATATATATTCAGATGGCATTTCCTTACAGATACAAGAGGACAGATGATCCCCTAACACAAAATGTGGTCTAGGATCTGCTCTTCTTCTAATCCGCTCTAGATTATCTGACATATTTTAATGATACAATGGAGAATCATTCTTTTTGTACTAATCAGCTTTTCTCAAATACTAATGTGGCAATTATGTGATGAAACCGTGACTTTCCTTTTTAAAACAAGCCTGATGTGTTGCTTTTGAAAAAAACGTAATCTAGCAACCCTGTGTGTTTCCGGTTTTCCAAGAGTCTTGACATTTGTGATACCTGGTGGTAACATAGGTGTGTAAGGATAGTCATTAACCTGAGCCTCCTCTCTATTGCTTGCGTCCTACAAGTCACCAGAGAAGCAGGACAGATGGGTGACTCCTGCAAAGGCTTGCCAAGAGGAAAGTGGAGAATACCCCCTGGTGTTTTAGTTAGACTGTTGTCCTTGTTTGCTCTCGGGGCTGCGTCAGCGCCCCTCTGGTTGTGACAGATAAGGGGAAGGAGAGTTAATTATCATGGGTGCTTCCCCCTGAAGACGCCTAGGCCAGGCCAGCTCCCTAGTCCAGCTCTTACCCTGAACTTAACATGGGTCCACAGTGAAGAATAACCTTACCTCATTGACCCTCAACTGCTCCTCCGGCTCTAAAACTCCATTCATTTATTGAACAAATACTTATAAAAAGCCTCCTCTGGGCTAGCTTTCCAGCAGTGAGTAAATGGACGAAGATCTCTGCCAGACAGTAAAAAAAATGGGTAGAATAAGCTAGTAAATGTGTATAGTTTGTTGAAAGGAGATATGGAAAAGACAGGTTGAGCAGGGTAGGATGGGAAAGCAGGGCTGCTCCTGAGTGGTGGTTGGGTGGGAGCGGATGTTAAAATTTAAATAGAGGGCTTCCCTGGTGGCGCAGTGGTTGAGAGTCCGCCTGCCGATGCAGGGGACACGGGTTCGTGCCCCGACCCGGGAAGATCCCACATGCCACAGAGCGGCTGGGCCCGTGAGCCATGGCCACTGAGCCTGCGCGTCCGGAGTCTGTGCTCCACAACGGGAGAGGCCACAACAGTGAGAGGCCCACGTACCGCAAAAAAAAAAAAAAAAAAAAGATTTAAATAGAGCAGTCAGAGCAAGTCTCCCTGAGAAGTTGGTGTTTGAGCAGAGATGTGGTGGAGGGAAGGGAGTGAGCCCCTGGAGGATACCTGGGGGGAGCGCGTGGCCTTGAGACAGCAGCAGCGGGCAGCCAGCGTGGCTGTGGTAGAGGGGGGATGTTGCAGGACGGGGAGGTGAGGTCCAGTAAACGGAAAAGGAGCCAGAGCTCTCGTACGGCCTTGCTCACCTTTCTGAGGTCTTTGCTTCTCCCCTGAGAGCCACGCATGGGGGCCCTTGGACATCTCTGAGCACAGGAGCGGCATGATCTGAGATGTTTTCAAAGGACCACTCTGGCTGCCATGTCGTGAAGACTGAAGAAGCAAGATCGACTAAGAGACAGTGACACTCATCCAGGCAAGATGTGTTAGTGGCTGGGACCAGGGTGGTAACAGTGAAAGCAGTGGGCAGCATGAGCTAATAGAACTCTCTGCAGCAAAAGGAGTGTTGTGTCTCGGCCCTGTCCAATACCGTAGCCATCACCCACCCATGGCTTAGGAGCTCTTGCGATGTGGCTAGTGTAAGGAACTGAATTTCTAAATTTAATTTGTGCTGTAGTTTCCCTAAGAGTTCCATTTTCCTCTATTTTAATTTGTTTTTATTTCAATTAACTTTCAATATTAATAGCCAGATTTGGGTCACTGTACAACACAAGGAGTGACAATGGTCTCATTCCAGTTCTAATTAAAAATACAACATGAATCACTGATAGCTTGGAGATGGGGGTGGAAGAAAAAGCAGGGTCAAGGATGGTTGCCAGGTGGGGTCCTAGAAGGGACAGAGCTCTGCCCACTGCAGTGGAGAAGGCTGAGGTCGGGGGAGGCAGTGGTAATCGATGCTAAGTTCGAGGTGCCCATTGAGCAAGCGGAGGTGTGAGCAGTGGGAGTCTGGAGTTGGGCAGGTCAGGTCTTGTCTGGAGAGGTAACTGGAGTGTCAGCGTGTCGATGGCATCTAAGGCCCTGGGTCCAGCTGAGATCAGAGGAAGACAGAGTGCTGACAGAGAGAGGACCTCGCCCTCCCAAGTGTAAAGGTGGAGAAGAGAAAGAACCAGCAAAGGAGACTGGGTAGGAACCAGCAGTGAGCGGGACAGAGGAGAATGTGACGTCTCAGAAGCCAAGTGGCAAAAGTATGTCAAGGAGGAATTCCACGATTCCATACGCTACTTGCTAAAAGGAGGGACACAGTCTTCGTAGACCCGTCTCTCACACTGGTCGTGGGGTTCCAGGGGTGGGGGAAGGAAGTGGGGATGGGGAAGGAGGGACGGTCTAAAGGCAGTTTGAAAACATCCTGAAAAAGGAAACAAGATTAAGACAAATTGTCTGACTCTGAATGAGGACGTACCTGAGGATGAGAGAAATCACTTTAGGGTTCAGAGTTTTAACCCAGCTTGTTTAAATGAGTTGTGCAGAGCAAGAAGGGATACGCATTCGGTGATGGCTACGGATCCTGGTGAACAGTGAACTTGCTCCTTTACCTTTTCTTTCTATCCCCCTGCAAACTGAAGTGAGTCTCAGCCTCAGGTTGTTTTCTGTCTGTCCTCACTGTGTTCATCCTCTTCCCTCCAACCCGAGCAAATCCCTGTTTGAGAGGAGCAGGCTTCTTTCATTCTATTGCTTTAGCCTCTGTGCACGTGGTGCTTCTTGGGATAAGGTGCGGAGTAAACCTGGAAGCAGCGCAACCAGCAAGAAGAGCCTTCCGTCTAGCCAGGCATCTGCCCTCTGTCTTTAAACATGGACTTGTTGCCAGAACTCTGTCATCTGCCCACCCTGCTCGATCCAGCCACCCCCCAGCCCCGACTGATGTCAGTGCTGCCAGGAAGGGAAAACGCGTGCAGACGGCTGGCGTGCCTGTGGGTGTGTGCTGGCTTCCAGCAAGCCTGGGAAGGGACGTTCAGGGTCAATGCAGCACCGGTAACTTTTTGGATGTAGGCAAAGTTGATAAGAAAAGAAAAGAGCAACAATTAAGAGAAAAACACGAAAAGGAGTACATGCCTTGGGTGTGCAGTAGAGATTTTCTCCCCTTTGGAGTCACGATTTTGCCTTGCTTTCGTCATCTGTGCACGTGAAGTGAGATTGCCCCCTAGCCCCGAGCCGCCCCGCCCCCCACACCCCCCCTCCCCGAGCCCATTCCCTCTTTAAGTAAAAAGGTTTTGTTAATAGAGGTCCCCAACCTGCAGGATGGAATGTGCCAGTAGATCTTAAAGCCTTAGTGGATGTTCTCCAAGCTAGTTGGCCTTTCTGAAACACACCCTCTCTCCCTGGTTCCCTGAAATTCCCCTCAGGTAGGGGAGGGTACCTGCCATTGGCAGTCTGTCCTCCGAGGCTTCTAGGAAATGGACACTCAGTGGCTTCGACCTCTTACGCAAAAGAATCCTGCCTTCCAAAACCCTGCCTAAGGGCTCATAATGCACTCAGGTGAAGACACGTCTTTCCTTTCATGGTTGGTTTCTTTAGAGTGACTCTGAAATGTGTTTAGAAAGGCCAGGGTGTTAGCAGAGAGGCAGCGGTGGGAGCAGGTTTTAGCAGCTGGGTAGGTGGCGCAGCAGGTGAGGGGGTGGGTGGAGTGAGTCTGTGGCTTTGTTTCCATGGAGCTGCCACTCCAAATTGCCAGGCTAGACATAACAAATACTCCTGCCCCTTTCCTGCAGGTGGAGCCTGGGAGAAGGCAGGAGCAAGGGACAGAGGTGGGAAGGGGAAGGAGAGAGAGAGAGCAAACCAGGGCCAGAATGTAGAATAGGGAAGACCCAGTGGACGTGCAGTGATGAAGCCCCGGCGGGGCGGGGAGTCTCAGCCCCGACTGAAGGCCCTGGACCTGGTTGGCAAAAGGTGAATGAGCCATTTCTAACCAAGGCTGCTCCCCCAAGCTTCTGATTCATCCATCTGGCTGCCCACCACCATCACCTACCCTGCCAGGTACCTCAAGGGGCCAAAATCCAAGCTCGAACCTCTCTTTTTCCCTGTAGAAACGCCCGCCTTCCCGGCTCTCTGTCTTCTCATTCGTGTTCAGCACTTAGCACAGGGCCTGGCACATCATAGGTGCTGAATAAATGGTAAACAACATCATAAGTGTTGAAAAAAAATGCAACACATGACTGGTTAAGGCTTTGGTTAACCTCATGCAACATTCATCATCCATTTGGGCCTTTCCTCGTCCAGAGAAAGAAAGACCCAGAGCCGCCGCCTACAGAGAGAAATTCTATAAGGACATGTCTCCTTCTCTGTGTGGCTGTGCTAGAGAAATTGGCTGAATCCATTTTTCCAATTTTTCTCCTGGATACAGACATAATTCAGCTTCCTCTTTTTTTTTTTTTTGCGGTACGCGGGCCTCTCACTGTTGTGGCCCCTCCCGTTGCGGAGCACAGGCTCCGGACGCGCAGGTTCAGCAGCCATGGCTCACGGGCCCAGCCGCTCCGCGGCATGTGGGATCTTCCCGGACCGGGGCGCGAACCCGTGTACCCTGCATCGGCAGGCAGACTCCCAACCACTGCGCCAGCAGGGAAGCCCTCAGCTTCCTCTTTAATGATGATTCTTCATGGGGGCTGCTGGAGGCCTATCAGACTCCTCTGTGTTGTTTTGTCTCTTTTAAATGGTCCCGGTCCCCTGGCTTGATTTTCATAATCTCTGCCCCAACTTGGGAGTTACTGTCACAGAGAGTCACTCTTATTGATGAAAAGGCATCACACCCTTGAGACCTGAAGGAGACAATGGTTGAGAACCTTTGCTCTTCCAGTATTTGTTCTTTGAAAATCTCTAAGTTGGAGTGGTTAGTAGATAAACAAGATTGACAGAAAGAATAAAAGCAAAGAAGAGAGTTGACCTCTACTCTAGTTCATCTGGTTTATTCAGCTCTGACTCTGTGTCCAGGCCAGTGCTGGACACTGGCGTTTGAGGGCAGGTTAGCGACATAGCCCTGCTCCCTCGATGCTTCTAAGCAGACCTACAGACTCAAAACATCATCCGAGAGAGTTGCTGCTCGAGTCCTAAACAGTTGTGTTCTACTGCCTAAGGCCATGCTCAGAGTGAGGAACCGGAACTTCATTGGTTTTTAGTTTTCATAAATTGACTTCCCACTAGAGTCTGTAGATCACTGTGCTCTCGAACTTACTTTCAAGAACACTCCCTCCCTCCTCTGACCCCTCACGCTCAAATGCAGTGATCAGGTCCAATGAGCACAGCTCCAGAACCATGGTCCCACAGCCAACTGACGATGCTCCTCTAAAAAAGCCCCCGTTTCCTGAACAAGAAGTACGTTTTCTTCATTTCAAGGTGATTACATTCAACAAATTACAAAGAGCCAGGGCAGCTGAGTTAAAAACAATTGGTTTTGCAGTAATTAGAAAAACACAAGGACATGATGACTGTGGACCACTATGAAAAGGGACACTGAAGGATAACGGCTCCGGTTCCTGGTTAATTCCTCAGCTTGAATATTTTGAGATTCACAACTAATTATGCAGAGATGATGAATTTTAAAAACGCTGCCACTCTGTCTTGCCGAGGCCAAGGACTTTGGCTATTAATAGAGCAATCAGATTTTGCTATATTGTAGAAAATTCACGCAAAGTTGCATCTATTTTAAAGCGTTCATCTGGCACATGGCTTAAAGATGACAAATCGTTGTAATATGCCAAATCAGCATTGGGCTAAACTAAATCCAAACTCGTTATAATCGTTCTGAGTCCCCCTGGAGAAATCTTTAGTTTCAAATGGACACTAGCGGTAAGAGTTCTCTTTAGTCCTTCCTGGATCTTCTCTCCTATTTAGATCATTTGAAAGATTGGCTTTATATTGACAAGCCCATCCCAACTTGAGGGGAGTAGACACATGCAATAAAACACAAGGGATGTGTCTCCTGGCAGTAAACTTTCCTGCATGACAAATGGAAAGTACTGACCGTGACAGGCAGGCTGCTCTGAGACCCTTACTGGAGCCAGGTTCTCAAATTTCTCTCTGTCACCATTTATTCCCCATCAGAAAAGCCACAGCCCTTTCAGCTATTCCAATTGGATTTGCACTCTGCTGAAGTTTGGGGTTTTTTTTAGTGGGGAAAAGTGTCCCCACTTGTTATGCACAATATTGTCATGCACAATAACAAAACAAAACAGAAAACCCCACTAGCTTCTAAAAACCACGTGGTCAGAAGCTAACCGTCAGAAAGAACCCGCTGTGTCCTCAGACAGGCTTGAAAAGGGAGGCTGCGATGTGACCTGCATTTAATTAATTATTAAAGCTGCATACTGTGAGGCCCTTAAGAAAGCAAATGTCACGATGGACAGAATGAGTTTACCCTCCGATCAAAAGAGCCGTGTGCCGTGGTGAGGCCGTCGCTCAATTAAACTGGACCGCGGGATACAGAGGAGATGCAGACTAAGTCTGGGGACCCTAATGAGACATTCTGGAGGGAAGAGGTGCCCCCCAGAGTCTGTCACTCTGTGATGGACACTCTCCCCTCCCCCCCACCATTACCACAGCTCCCCCAGTGCTACCACCTCAAGTTCCAACACAGCCCCAGACATTTAAACAGGAGCTTGCAAAGTAGAATTTCAAAGCACAGAACAAATCCTTGCTTGTTGTGGACTAGGTAGGGAGAGCAAATAACACAGAGTGCTGCGCAAAATAGCAATCTTTGGCTGCCAGGACTGAAAGGAAGCTGGGCAGTGGATCTAAATAAATAAGCAATGAATCGGATGCCATTTCATTTGTGAAAATGCGTGCATCTCCTCAGTCTCATGCAGGGGACGCAGAAGGACCTGCTAGACCTCCAAGGCCCCTGCCACCCTGCAGCCCCAGAAGCGCGTCTGAAAATGACTTTTGTGTAGTGCTTACCCATAATCCGAGGGATACCTCCAGTGTTCACTCTAGGTCATCTAGCCCAGTGGCTCTCAAATGGGCTGACTGTGCTCCCCACGGGACGCTCGGTGATGTCCGGACACATTACAGGCTGTCACAATTCACAGGTGGTAGGGAGGGCTGCTGTCTGGTACGTAGAGCCCATGGACGCTGCTAAACCTCCTATAATGCACAGGGCAGCCCTGATAACAAAGCCTTATCCTGCACAGGATGTCAGCAGGGCTGAGAAGCAGCCGGGACGAGATTAACCTCTGCGTATCGGAAATGTTTGTTGGGAGGGACGAGCTGTCAAATATTTGTGCCGAACTATAACAGCAGCCACGTCCCCCTGCCTGCCCAGCGGGTGCACCAGGCCTGGCCCAGCTACCTGATGGGGGGTTAAGATGCACGTCCTCCGAGAGGCTTTGGAAGGGATGTCCGTGCTTCTGTCTGGGCCTCTCACAATGGCCTGTGGCGTCTGGTCCGGTGCCTCTGTCTGAGTATCAGGGACAGGGCGACCGTCTGAAGTACTAACACAGACCGCAGATTGTTTGAGGCTGCTACCCATTAAGCCTCTTATTAGTGTTTCATTTCTGTCTCTCTTAGAGAACATGTGCCAGAGGAGGCGGGACTCCTTTACAGACTTGCAAGTTACCCGAGGACAGTTAATCCTCACGCTGCTCTAGTGAAGCAGGTAAATTGCAGTTAGATGTTAAAAGAAGAAAAAACATCGTCAGCAGGTGTTTGGGGTCCCTGGGGGACCTCAGCGTTTCCTACTTGCCTAAAAAGCGCATTGTGACATTTGGAAAGGGCCCCTTGCCAGGACCCTTCCACAGAATGGTTCAGACTAAGAAGAGGAACATAAATCTCAGGAATAGAAAGGCTAGGTCAGTAGAAGGAGCTCTGTTGAAGAAATAGGGCCAGCGGGGAAAAGAAGGAGCTCGGTATTCAGGGGAAATCTTTCTAGAGGTAATTATTAAAGTTTGCAAAAAGAGAATGGGACGTGCAAAGCTTTGAGGTGTGGGGAGAAAGGAGACATGGATTCTAATTATTTAGCATATTTCGTTCTCAGAGTTGAAGAAAAAAGACAGAGACCATTTCTAATATTCTCCCATCCCAACCACCCCTCCTTAACCAGCCAAAAACCAACAAATATATCCGTACTATACAACCAAGCAGATGACCTCAGGGAAAAGAGCAGGGTTCCCTCCTAACCAGCAACGAGGAATTTTGCCAGGAAAATGTCAAGCCTCGTTCAGCAAATCACACAACTGGCTCTCCTCTGTGAACTTCTTAGAACCCAGAAACCAAGTCATGGGCTATTTGGCCGGATGTGTTGGACATGTCCATAGTTGGGAATTAGGACACCCGGGTTCTAGTGAATAGACTTTGTGACCCTGGACCAATAATGTTAGCTTTTCTGAGCCTTCGTTCCATCTGCCATCCAGGGCCCACCTTGCCTTCTTCTCGTGAAATAGTTCAGATTTGATTATTGATGTCAGAAGGCCTCCAACCTGTAGAACACTAAATAAGCATGAGTGGAATTATGTTAAACATGCTGAGGGAAAGAACAAATCCTGGAATTTAAGGTTGAGGTATTCAGAGGAGGGGAGGGGAGCACAGGGACCTTGCAAATTGTGGGCCAAAGTAATGTGAAGCTGCAGCCTCAGAAGGGTAAACCCACCTCGTAACTCAGCCAGGCTTATACAGTTTCATTAAGGGAAATGTCATATTCTCTTTATCTGTTGTTAAAATTCAGTCGAAGTAAGAAAGAACTGATTCAACCTTCCCTGAAACAAGCCCAGTAGCCTCCTCCTTCCTTATTATTTATTTTCACAATAAGTAGCAATACCGCAGGCTGTCACTCAGCATCATCGTTTCCAGATTCAGTTACATGGGGCCCAAGAGATATGGTGAGGCTGGATCAGGTGGGGGCAAGTTCCATTTATACTCAGACCAGGAATTGTATTATAAATGAATAAATCAGCACACTCTTTAAGGAATTTAATTAGAAAAGGAGACAGCATCCTTTCCATGGTATTGGCCATGCTGGCTCTCAGTCTTGGGCAGGCAGAGAAGGTTAGTGGTTGGCTCCCAGCCTCCCGGCCAATCGGCTTACTTATTTGTTTATGAACCCCCAGAGGCATCATAAACAGTGTTTTCTTCCACCCTCATCTTTTCACTTTTTTAAAAACTTCCCTTTTATCTTGGTTTATTTGACCCATCCTATGCTACAATTATAATATATCACATTGGCCCTTTTCATCCTGGAATGTTCCCTCCGCCAGAAACCTCCAGGTATCTTCCTGAATTTGATGAGGATTCTGTAGAAGGAGAGGTGACGGGATCAGTATTTTGAGGGAAGACCTAAAGCTATGCTGGCATCGTTCACTGCACCACAGCGCCCACGAAATCTTTGAGATGTGCACAAGGGCTCAGATACCCATCCTGGAGCATGCATGTGCCTTCTTGGACTGTAACTTACTGAGTGATCTCGAGCAAACATCTGTCTTGCCCTCATTCAGCCAATCCCGAGCTGGATGTCTTCAGGATCACCCCCCCACCCCCCACCCCCCGCCACCAGGCCTGATGTTCTATCGCTGTAAACAAAGCCTATAGTGACTCGGACATCAAGCTTCAGCTTTCAGGATCCAGCAGTCTCTGCTGTTTGGAGAGCTTCTCAGAGTTTTCCTCAGGTCTCATTTTTCACAACTTGATTTTATTGTTTGGATCCCAGAAGCCTCTCCCCTACCTCTGTGCCGCACGCCTCACATAGGTTAACCATCTTTACTGGTTTCTTGCTCATCCTTCGAGTCTTTCTTTGTGCAAACCAAGCAAATGCAAATAAATACTTTGTATATAAAGTAAAGCAAACTGTACACACTGTGCTGCATCTTGTTTTGTTCTGTTTTCCTCCAATTCACAACATATCCTGGAGATCGCTCCACGTCAGTACATAAAAGTCTTCCTCCTTCTTTTTCACAGCTATGTACTAGATACATAATTAGTGGAACTAGTCCTCTATGGAATGGGTTCCCAGAATTAGACTTCTGAGTCATAGTAAACGCATCGTCAGAGGAGTTGGGCCGTTTTCACATCCACCTGCCGTGATTGACATGCCTGGTCCCCCCAAAGTCTCACCAACAAATTCAAGGTCAAACTGTTGTGCTCCGCCAATCTTACGTAGAAGAAATGTATTTCCAGTGTGGTTTGGATTTGATTTCTCTTATGAAGTGTAAGGCTGAGAACTTCTGCTTAAATCTACTTAAATGTCATTGTATTTCTGAATCTGTGAATCATCCGGGAGTGACCTTTGCCCAGTTTTTGACTGGGCCGTTAGTCGTTCTCAACACCATTTCTAAGAGCTTCGTAACATTTCGGGAGATGATTCCTTCATTTGTGATGCAAACTGTCCATGTCATTCCCAGTTGTTCATCTGCTTGGAACATCACTTAGGGTGTTCTTTGCAGTATAGAAGATTTTATTTTCATAGGGTCAAGCTCATCATTCTTTTGAGACAAGCCTTTGCTCACTCCAAATTTATTAATTTAAAAAAAAACTCATGTCTTTTTTTCCTAGTACCCAGACAGTGTGTATTTTTGTCCTCACATACAGATCTAACTTTTTAAAAAATTTTGACTATCCAGTTGTTCGATGTCCGTTTTATATTAAAGAGATACTTTAGCAAAGAGAAGATCAGTCGGTTTCCTTTATGACCAGCTGTGAAGCAGACAGTTTGGTAACTGAGGGAAAATGGAAAGATGCCAGTTTCTTCCATTACAGTGATTCACCTGGCCAACCTGGCCCTTTCATCCCCACATTCTGGAGTTTGCTGTGTCAGTCACTTCACCATCAGGCCTAATTAATGAAAAAAGGATCATATGACCCATGTCCAGGTGAAGGAATATCCTTTGTTTCTAAGGACCTTGTGGCGATTCATAGAGTGTGCTGTCCTATTATTGACTGATTTTTGGAGGACTCATATTACAGGCCTGAAGGTGTGCAAGGAAGGAAAGTTACGTGTGCAAGCGGAGGCTCCTAGGCCATTTGGGCAGAGTGAAACCTCTCCTTTGGCCATGCTTATGGGTAGACTCAGTTAGTACTGGCCGGGGACTCACCATGAATCATCACTAAGTCCTGGGGGCAATAGAGAGGAAGCGTGAGGCATGGTCCTGCCCACACAGAGCTTACAGTCTAGTTGTAGAGAGAATAAGTTAGAAATGTTAAAAGCCACTAACAATACCAGCAGCATAGGGTATTCCCTGGTGGTCCAGTGCTTAGGACTTGGCGCTTTCACTGCCAGGGCCTGGGTTCGATCCCTGGTCAGGGAACTAAGCTCCTACAAGCAGAAAGGTGAGGCCCAAAAAAAAAAAAAAAAAAAAAAAAAATACCAGCAGCATAGAAATAAGTTCCCAGAGTTTCCAAAAGTATGGTATAGACACCCCACCCATGCCCATGCCTGCTTGTTGCTGTCACAACTCCTACTCAGTGACCTTACATCATGGGCCATCATAGGGTCTTATCTTCCCATGTCAGATGAAGACTTATTTTCCCCATTTCAAACGGAGTGGATCAACTCAAAGTCAGAACTCTAGATCTAGGCTTCTGTTCCTCTCCTGGGATTCCATAATCCCCTCCTCTCACCATGACCATCAAATTGCTGTTATCCCCATCTGCCTCCCCTGCTTGTTCCTTAACAGCAGGAACTGTGACCTTTTCCACTGAAGCTCTGGCACATGGCAAGGGCTTACTGAATGTTTATCGATGGGCTGGGTGTATGAATGGTCTGACTCTGAGATTGAAAGCCAGCAGGGTTCCCAGCAAAAGGCATGAAGTAGTGAGGCTGTCTCCCTGGAGGGACTTTTGGGGTCAGTCTTGAAGAATCAAGTTTCACTTGGCATAAAGGAGAAGAAAATTTCTGCTTGGAGCTAGTGAGGGAATTGGGGAGTGAAAAAAGGGTCAGAAAAAGGCAGTGACCACCAGTCTTCCCCGTAGGCAGTTAGCAGGACAGAGGTCATGTGGCTTTACAAGAGAAATTTATAACATAAAGGTGGTACCAACTGGGAGTGGTTGTGATCTGTGTGTGCCAGTGAGTCTGAGAGGTGAGCAGAGGACCAGCACAGAACGCGGGTGATGAACAGCCTTGGTTGGATTTGCCGTTCCTGTTCCCAGAATCTGCCTTTCAACTTGAATCTGTCCTGCAGCCTTCGCTGAAAAACAACAAACAGAAAACTCGCCTCTTTCTCTCTCTCTCTTTCTGCTTTTTCTCCCCATATCTAATAACCTAGAGCTTTTGTGTTAGAAGAGAACTTAGAAGTTATCTTGTCTATCACTGGAATGGAAGATGCATGAGGGCAGGGATTCATCCCTATGTCATTTGTCATCATATATCCTTCACTCCTTTAACTTTCAAAGTGGAAATTTAGGTTAGATTCCATTTGCCTCTGGGAAACCCAGTGCAGTCCTTCGGCCTCACTCTTCTCATTTTGCAGATCAAAGAAAGTTGCTTTGAACAGTCAAATTATGGAGGGAACAAGCCGTAGAAATCGGTGGCATTTTTTTCTAGAGACAGCTACACTATTTGTGTTTCAGCTCCTTGAGAGCTGAAATCACACCTTAATACCTGGGCTGAGTACAGTGTCTGGCAAAACTTTAGGGGCTTGCCAGGTGTTCATCCAACACTTTTAGATATAAGATCATACCACCTCTTATTCCTGACTTATAGCTCAGAAAAAAGGAAAAGGGTCCTAGCAGTAGCCTCTGATGGAGAAGTTTGGTTTTGCATTTAATTAGCTATGAGAGTCTCTGGGTCTTACCCAGAAAAAAGATGTTGAATTAGATCAGAGGATTACAAATCTTTTTTAGTCATAACAAGAACTTTTTTTGCAAGCAAACTATTACAGAGACCCAATGCTTAAGACAGACAATACGTGTAAATTTTTGTAATGTAAATGTAAAAATTTACAAAACGTTTGTAATGTAAAAGTGTTAACAAAAAAAAGCAGGTTTGACGGGCATAGATGGTGCCCTGCTTCCCCAAGTCACTATAGTGGCAGCTGTAGTATTTCAGAGGAAACCCTACAAGGGTTTCTCAACCCTAACCAGACCTTAGAATCCTCCGATCGGGTTGCTATATTTAACAAACAAAACTACAGGATACCCAGTTAAATTAGAATTTCAGCTAAATAATGTTTTAGTATTTACCTAGGCGTCCAAGTTTATACGGTTTCCTATGTTTTATCTGGCAACTCTACTTAAGGAACTTGTAACCAACTAAATTCTAGACCAATTAAAGCAAACTCTTTTGGGTTGGGTGTTCCCATTAGAATTTTTTAAGTCCCCCAAGAGATTCTAACATGCAGCCTGGGGGGAGTTCCACTGATCTCTGAAAAGCACAGTGTGAAAATTGAAATAGATGATCTGTAAACCACTTCCACCTCTAAAACTGTAATTCTAAGCAGGTCACAATTTGTGATTTCAGAATTTCTAAAATAGTTCTTATCAGGAGAAAGACTATTTCTTATCACTTGGCCCCAGCAGGGAGATGGGTTAGTATTACTAGATTATGTTTGGGAGAGCCGTGCTCTCCACGTACACTTTTTGCACTTATAACTGAGGTCTGTCGAACTGTCTGCCACATCCTACAGAGAGTGCAGAGTGGAGAAGGGGGCCACGCCGGCCACTCGGCTGACCAGGAAGGCCCAGGTGCTCTTTCCAGCGTTGTCACCACCTGGCTCTGTGCTTCAGTTTCTTCCGTATAACGGGGGTAATAACAGAAAGAAAATAGTTGCTATTTCTTGAACTTCTAAAATGTGGCACACAAGTCCTCCATATAGCTCATTCTAATCTCCACAGCAATGGTTCTCGAAATTAATTTTTTTAGATTTATTTTATTGAAGTATAGTTGATTTACAATGTTGTGTTCATTTCTGCCGCACAGCAGCAATTCAGATATACATATATATATATATACTTTTTTATATTTTTTCATTATAGTTTATCACAGGATATTGAATATAGTTCCCTGTCCTTTACAGTAGGACCTTGTTGTCTATCCATTCTATATATAATAGTCTGCATCTGCTAATCCCAAAGTCCCAATCCATCCCTCTCCCTCCCCCCTCCCTCCCTCCCCCGTTGACAACCACAGGTCTGTGGGTCTGTTTCTGTTTCGTAGATAAGTTCATTTGTGTCATATTTTAGATCCCACATATAAGTGATATCATATGGTATTTGTCTTTGTCTTTCCAACTTCACTTAGTATGATAATCTCTAGGTCCATCCATGTTGCTGCAAATGGCATTATTTCGTCTTTTTTATGGCTGAGTAATATTCCATTGTATATATGTACCACATCTTCTTTATCCATTCATCTATCAGTGGACATTTAGGTTGCTTCCATGTCTTGGCTATTGTGAATAGTGCTGCTGTGAACATAGGGGTGCAAGTATCCTTTTGAAATATAGTTTTGTCCAGATATATGCCCAGGAGTGGGATTGCTGGATCCCATTTGTTACTTGTAGATTTTTTAATGATGGCCATTCTGACCGTTGTGAGGTGGTACCTCACTGTCTTTCTGACTTGCATTTTTCTCGTAATTAGCAACATTGAGCTTCCTTTCATGTGCCTGTTGGCCATCTGTACGTCTTCTTTGGAGAAATGTCTGTTGAGGTCTTCTGCCTGTTTTTTGACTGGGTTTTTTGTTTTTTTGTTGTTGAGTTGTGGTTCTCACAGTTGGATGTGCATCAGAATCCCATGGAAGCTTGTTAAGTAAGACACACATTGCCAGGCCCCAAGCCCAAACCTTCTGGTTCCTTGGGTCTGGAGTGGGACCTGAAATTTTGCATTTCTGACTAGTTCCCAGGTGCTGCCATTGCTTCTGGTCTGGTGATTACCTGTTGAGCAATACTACTTTCCAGATGCTCTGTATCATTCCCTATTGTAAATGGAATAAAACTGAGCCTTAGACAAGTTCAGTGACTTGTCCAAAGTCACACAGTTCATATCCGTACCCAGGTCTGCCAAGTGTGTCTGCCTTTTGTGCTCTGAAGAGTTAGTTTTAGAGAAAATTAAAGCAGCTTGTATAATATTCAAGGGTGCTATTTTGGCTTTTAAATGGACAAGTATAAATTTCAGAAAAGATAAATAAGAAGACAAAACGAGTGCAGTCTTTCTTAAGCCGGAAAAAATGAGCAGATGTCTGTATCTAACGAGAATCTAAAGTCTGTGAACTCCAATAATGCATCAGATCGGCAGAGCAACACTTCGATACTGCTGGATTATGGTTGGAAGCTATTTTGTCCTTTGGAATTGTACTGTCAGTTCATAAAGACATGGTCTACATAACCCATTAGCGTATTCTTACCAGTGAAAGGCACAGAAGGAAAGAGTGAGCTCTTGCAATGTAGGGTTTGAAATACAGGCTAATGAAAGGCACAAAGTGACAATTTACTCACGAACGTTTGAAACCAGTGTTCATATCTTCCACATTTTAACAAACAGGCAGAAAACTAAACCTACACAGCTATGATTAATCTACTTTAAAGAAGGAAAAGTGAAAGTCCGATGGGAGGAAAAACGTTTTCCCTAACAACTAATTTGAAAACCTAAAAGACTCTCCCTTTCTCCTCTTGGCTTGGAAACAGCCATTTCTCTATATTTCTTGAATTCTTTTACCTTCCCAAAGGGTTTCAACTTATATTTAAATGAAAAGTCATTTCCCAGTTTTCTACAGTCTGGAAAATAGATCAACTATATCAAAATGAAAAATGTGACCGTATATACACTTAGCTTCCTTCAGGACATGGAAAAAAAGATGGTACCAGAAGCTGACCTGCAGAAGCCTCTAGAAAGGTCAAAATGCTCAACAGAAAACAGTGATGCCATTTTTCTCTCTACTTTTGTTAGTGTTCCCGATGTTACTTTCATTTCTCGAGAAACCTACAACTTTTCAGAGCAAGAAATATGCTCTAACGTGACATCCCTCTCAGAGGATTCAGTATCCTAATAACAAAGAATGACAGAGATGATGTGGACAGTTTATCAGTTACAATTCTGCTGTTTAAATGCACAAAATATCCAAAGTATATTGTAAACTCAAGTGGTATGTATCACAGTGCTTGGTCTGAACTGATCTCCATGCATCCTGGGAGCACATCCTGACAGGCAACCCCAAAGACCAACTCCTCCAAGGTGACTGCTCTCTAAGGGATTGTTGTTAGAAGCATGGGGGCCTGAGACCATCAGCCAACCCTGGGATCTCTCTTACCTTGCCCTCTTTTAATTACTCTAGATTACTCTAACAATTTGTAGATTGTTAATGTGATCATTTAAAAAGTTGCCAACTGTGAGTCCAGGAGAATTTCTCCTTCATTTTGATTTTCTCGTCTTCAAGTCTGAAAGCTTTTTAACTGTCTACATTTATGGCCAGTGAATATAGATGATTAAGCTTTCTTGCCAATAAAAAGACTAGGAACACTGGAAGCAGAAAGCCCTTTCTGTCCCTACATAAACTCCTTAACTTTGCTGAACCTCAGTTTTCTCACCTCTATAATGGGCACAACAGAATCTACCTCCGTAAAGTTGTAGGCATGAAAGGAGATGATGTGTACACAACCTCTATCACAGAGCCTTGAACACAGGAAGTGTTCGGTGAGTGGTAGTATGATCACTGTCTCCACATGGGCCAATTAGCTTTTAATACAAATAATAGTATTAACTGTTCACAAGAACTGGAACATTCCAAAGCTAGCAAGCTTTTGTAGGTATAAGGTTTGGTCTATGGAGGACTAGACGCTATAGAAGGGACCAACCAGCAGAAATCTGTTCTCACGACTGAAAAATAGAAGCTGTGAACCTGCAGTTCTGTGGGGTCATGATGGCCTCATTTTGACATACAAAGCCAGTCCATCCACGTAAATAAATCTTTGCTACTTTAAATTAAACGTATGCACCATCATATGTGTTGCAAACTAAATTTTACTCAGAGTTGAATTTTTGAAACAAGCTAGGATTTATTAGCATTGGGTTGGCTAAAATACTCACATGAAAAGTTAACTGCTGGTGTACGTGGTATTTGGAAACACATTTAATCTTCAATAGAAAAAGAAATTCAACAAAACTTGGAAGAAGAGATCTCTGAAATGAGATACTTTTAAAGATTTTCAGAGTTAAATGGAAAATAATAGATAATCAGAGAAGAAGTAAATTATAAGGTGTGTAAAAGGTTAAAAGAGTCAAATGGCAGAAATGCACACGTGTGTGGTATGGACAAGCTGATGTAACAGGAATGACCAAAGTATCATTGTATCCTGTTTCAAATAAAGGCAGAATTTTATATTATTAGGCCCCCAGATTTCTACGGCATCCTTTTTTGGATTCATTCCCACCTTATGCATCAAAGGTCATAGCAGGAAACCAATAGACTGAATACTGGCACATTTCCTCTTGAAAAAGGCAATTCCATTGAGAACGGATCATGAGCCATCATTTATCTAGGGATTATGGGGCACAAGGTGGGAGCCATGGCCAGGAATGAAGCAAAGAATAAAAGGAAGTTCCAGGATCAAAAGGTCACTTCTCCCATAAGGCAAGGCAGGCTCTGACATTTCTATCCTCCCAGATTGATTTTCCCACCCCTGAACTAGGTGTCACTCTTGACAGACCTTCCAGGGCAGAGATGTTGCTGTTCCCTCTGAGCTTTTTGC
The DNA here is from genome assembly GCF_003676395.1 of Aethalodelphis obliquidens. Lineage (NCBI taxonomy): Eukaryota > Metazoa > Chordata > Mammalia > Artiodactyla > Delphinidae > Aethalodelphis > Aethalodelphis obliquidens. The sequence continues at coordinate 15,133,701 of NW_020837991.1, read as the reverse complement.
TCTTTACCAAGAAAATAACAACTTTTTTCCCATTTGGAGAAGAGACTTCTTCCTTCCTCCTAAGCATAGGCATGGCCCACATGAGTCCACAGCTTTATTGAGGACCATGCTGGAGACTGGGGGATGGTACCTGAGCTCACCCTGGACCCATATTCTTAAGCTAACCTAACTTTCATGACACAACAGGGACTCTGGAAAGAGCCAATTCATATTTCACTTGATTTTAGGAAACGCTTTCAAATGAGAAGCTGGTCTGACTCTGTTCATTATGCCAGATGGCCCCCCAGTTGGCCTGCGTCTAACTTAGTCTGTAACTCACTTACTTGATTATCATCCCTGAGGGAGTGAAGGAACTTAAGCCATTTATATTCACAGCCCACCAGGTATATCCCCCTAGCATATTGTGGGGAGAAGTCCTAGCTGGGAATAGAATCCTGGGCCTAAATCCAGCATTTTCAAATTGTGAGAGGGAATTGAATTTGAATTTATTTTTAAAGAAAGGAAAACCTTGGGACTAAAACTTCTTTGAAAGAGTTTTGGGCCAAGTACACGTTTGCAAGGAAATGTTGATTACAATTTTCCTCTACTCATGGACTCAGCCAGTGGGGTGGGGTGGAACCGTGTAACTAGCCAGCGAGCTAATGCGTGCATAAAAAGAGACATCCTGTGAAATGTTGCATTCCGTGGTTTCCTGATACTCTAAATATAACTTCATTTCCTTTCTGATGATTTTTCCTTTCGAATGAAGTATTTTTTAATATTTTACAGAATTCATGTAATCATAGTTTCATAATTTCACATAGCACGGAGTTAAACGAAGTTTTTTTTTTATCTTCAGCATCCATTTCTAAGTCCAGTAAGGATAAAAATGGCAAAAAAAATAAGCTTGCCTTTTCTCTTCTCATCAGTTAAAAAAATTCATAAGCATATATTTGTAAAACTGGAATTTTAGTATCGTAAAATGGCTCCAGTTGGCAGTGAGTCTTCCTCAGAGTACGTGTTTTAGTTTCCTAGGGTTGCCATAATGTAATGAAGAACCACAAACTGGGGGGCTGAAAGCAACAGTCCTGGAGGCCTGAAGTCTGAAAGGAGGGTATCGGTAGGGCCATGCATGCTCCCCCGGCTTCTGGTGGCCACGGACAATGCTTGGTGTTCTCTGGTGTGCAGCCGTACAGCTGCAGTCTCTGTCTTTGTCATGACATGGCTGCCTTCCCTCTGTGTGTGTCTGTCTCTCCACCTTTTCTCCTCTTCTTAGAAGGACACTAGTCATCTTGGATTAAGGACCCATCCTATGCCAGTATGACCCATCCTCACTTAGGCCTTAATTATATCTGCAAAGACCTTATTTCCAAATAAAGTCACATTCACAGGAGTCAAGGGCTAGGACTTCCACACAGCTTTTCAGGGGACACAATTTGACCCTTAAGAGTACCCAAAGCCAAAAAAAACTGAAGATGACAAGGTAGAGGAATTGATAAGACAGTTGACTTCAGTAGGAAGAAATCAGCTTTGATTAGTGAGTTCCTAGGATTTATCAATATCATATCCCTTAAACAAGTGGTCATTCCTAGCTATAATTCCTGGCCAGAAGAAGTGGCAGGCCAAAAACCCTAGACATCTCAGATATATTTATATTTTCTACTACCTTATATAATTAAAGTAAGCATACCAAAGAACTTTATTCACAGACTATCTGGTTCCCTTTGACACATGGAAATTTAAAAGTATTTCCAGCATTACTTGCAAGTGCACTAAACATAGGTACTAAGCAGCAGTGCTTCAGAAGGAGGCATGGCAGGGATGTGAAAATGGGGGGAGTTTAATCTGGGGGACTTCCTCTCTGATCACTGTCTACTCATTAACTTAGTTTGTGCCACAACTCCCCAGCAATACCCTAGTTTGCAGTGGGATTCCATTTTGAACATGTATGTTGACTTAATGAGAAAAGTGTTTATCTGTCTTCCCTTATTCTAATAATGCAACTATTTACCTGTGCCACTTGTTTTCACCTGTTATTTATTAATTCAGATTCATCACCTATTATTTATTGATTCAAAAATGTTTATAGAGTTTACATTACTTGATAGGCAACATTCTAAGTACTGCAGACAAAGCAAGGTTAAAAAAAAAAAAAAAGACAAAGTCCCTGCCTTTGTGGATATCATGTTTTAGATGAGAAGACAGATAATAAACAAACAGAACGTAATTTAATTTCAAGTAATGACGTATGTTATTAAAAGATCAAGCAGGATGAGTGGGTAGGAAATAACAAGGGTACTACTTCAGAGAGAGTGATCCCATAAGGTCTCTCTGAAGAGGGGACGTTTGAAGAGTTTTGAATGAAGTGAAACTTTGAAATGTGACTGTTTGTAGGAGGAGCATGTTGACAGAGAGTGCAGGAAAGTACAAAAGCCCTGAAGTGGGGCATGCGATGTGTCCCCAGACAGTTATGGCTGGAAGGGAGGGAGAGGAAGGGAATTAGAGAAGAATCTGGGAGCCAGTCACATAGGACCTCTTAGGCTGTGTCAGTAACTTCAGGTTTCTAAAGTTCTCAGCAAAGGGAAACCATTGGGGGATTTTGAACAGGGAAGCACCGTGATTTGAGTTACAGTTTTTAAGGACTGCTGTGGCTGCTGGATGGAGAATACACTGTTGAGACGTGAGAGTGGGAGTGCCAAGACCACTTAGGAAACGATTGCAGCCATCCAAGCAAGAGATGGTGGTAGCTTAGCCTGACCTTGGTAGCAGAAAAGAAATGGTGGAGAGTGAATGGGTTTAGGATATGTTTTAAAAGTAGAGCAAACTGAGAGTTCCCTGGTGGCGTAGTGGTTAGGATTCTGGGCTTTCACTGCCATAGCCTGGGTTCAATCCCTGGTCAGGGAACTGAGATCCCGCAGGCTGTGAAGTGCAGCCAAAAGAAGAAGAAAAAACTAGAGCGAACAGAGTTTGATGATTGTATTGGTCAGGGTCTAGCATGGACCAGGAACCATTCTAGGTCTCTCTGTGGATAGAATTAAATACAGGGAATCACCCAGATAATGGACTAGCTGAGAAGCTATAAGGAGACAGTCAGGCAATCCAGAGATTAGCCGAAGCAAGAAGTCTCAAGCATTCCCTAGGGATGGAGGGATGCTAGCAGAAGGTGACATTAAACCCCAGAAGCTGGACCATCCAATGGGAGCTAGAGCGGTGGGGTGGGAGGGGTTGTCTGGCAGGAGGCAGAGCCAGGGAGGAGAAGCAGCTGCTGCCAGGAACAGCACAAGTCCCGGAGAAGGGAAGAAATGCCTTGTTTTCTCCTCTCCTCCTGCCTTCCAGGATTCTGCCATTGCCTTTCATTGGCGGCACCTCCTCAGAAGCCAGAGAAAGAGGGAGCCTGGGAAACATAGTTCCCGGTGACACAAAACAAAGCAGGGGAAAAGGAGAGGAATGCATCTGAGAACAAACAGGCAATTTACCAGGAAAGACTGGTGGATGTGGGGTATGAGAGAGAGGGGTCAAAGATAACTTCAAGTTTCCATATACTAAGACATCAATATACATATCTCACAGTAGGCACGTATACTAGGGGATTTACCTACTCATTAACATATAGATTCTGTGATATGCAAACATGTATACACTTAGTGTGTGTGTGTGTGTGTGTGTATATATATATATATTACACAAGCAGGGATGCCAAATGGCCTTCATCTCAAATACTAAGGACATTCAGTGTGCCGAGGCTGCCTGAATTACTGTATTAAAAAGGATTCTGGGGCTTCCCTGGTGGCGCACTGGTTAAGAGTCCGCCTGCCGATGCAGGGGACACGGGTTCGTGCCCCGGTCCGGGAAGATCCCACATGCCGCGGAGCGGCTGGGCCCGTGAGCCATGGCCGCTGAGCCTGCGCGTCCGGAGCCTGTGCTCTGCAACGGGAGAGGCCACAACAGTGAGAGGCCAGCGTACCGCAAAAAAAAAAAAAAAGGCTTCTGAGGCTATATCCGTCTTCAGCAGGAGGCGGGTTACAGAGGTTGGTAAGCAGCGCCTGCTATGGGCCTGGGAGCGGGCAGCTGCCACGTGCGTGCCAGCACCGAAGCAGTGGGCTCTGCACAGCAGGATCAGGGGCAACCATCCCCTCACCGAGAGCGCTTCGTAAAGGGACCTTGGTGGTCTTCCTAAAGACAGTAATAACAGCTATCATGAATCCCCCGTGGAAGGAAATAGCCATGATTAAACTGAAGTTCATGAAAAAGAGGTATTCTCATGCCCCCTTCTCTCCCAGGACTTTGCGGAGGGCACCTGGTGTGGGCTTAGCCCAGTGGATGATCCCTTATTGTAGCGAGTGCACAGGGTGACCCACACCAGCTCTGCTCCTTCTGATGCTGTCATCTTTCTGTCGATGAATCCAGGCAGTTCATATCTCGGGGCCAGATCTTGGAGTTGACGGTCTATTATGAGGTTAATCTAGAGTGAACGGTGGTGTTCACTCAGACGCGGTGTGGCCTCGGCTTCCGACTACAACCCCGTGCCCTTCCAGTGATTTCCCGGCATGCTCTGGAGACCACCCCAGCTGGTACCTAGCCCCTTGGCAGCCAAGGCTAATGCAGACATCCGGGATGGTCTCTACCTCAGGCAACCCTTCCATATTGGATGGGAAAGTTAGCCCAATAGGCTTTCTGAAGTACAGTCGAGGATCTCTTTGGAAAGAGGTTTTTGAAATAAAGTCAAGCGTTCTACCACCCAAAAGGCAGGCCTGGGGTTTTCGTGTCTGCGCCTCCTCCCAGGGTGATGGTTGCCCCCCACCCCCGTCAGACGTGCTCACCAGCAGGCTAAGCACCATGGCCTTCACCTCCCTATTCGTCTTCCTGTGCCTTTTACGTGTTGTGAGATTGGCTTCATCTCCCCAAAATGACGATGTGGGGGATGATCTTTAATACTCCGTTGATGCTTCTGGTGAATGTAAATTCTTGGTTGAACTAATTCACATAGCAATTGATATGAGTATTACCTCAAAATAAAAATCTTTTCATTTTTTTTTATCTCCAGTGCGATAACGTTATTTTATTGTTCAAAGGGGACTCCCTTCCTGCTGTTTGCAATAGGATTTTTAATAAATATGTAAATTTAAAAATTAATTTACAGCATACATTGGGAGGCTGATTTTCGAAAAGACAAAAATTTGATGGATTGTAAAATTATCCCCCTTAAAATCATCAGTCACAGTGAACAGAATGTACCAAGCTTTGATCATTTTAGAGCTTTTTCTTCATCTTATCTTCTGTCAGGAACTCACTTCAAATTGATTATAAAACAGTTTATTTTTTAGGCCATAATTCATCCACAGGTTAATTAGATTTTCAGTTAATATCCCATGATCGTATGGGATGGGAGCCAGTGGTGTTTTGTAGTTGTTCAGAGTTGCAGGAGAGAACCCCTGATTGCTATTCCCAAGTGACTGAAGCTACGGGCACTAATCACTAATCACACTCTGACCACATAAAGTGTAACATCCTTCCCCTGGTTTCTTTTCCAGCTGGCTCACAGCAAGAGATCTTTATTGGCCCTGGCGAAGAGACCAAAATGTACTTAAACACTTTTGTGAGAGGTGATTCCTTTTTTCCCCCTTGTTTACAATGGCATTTCTGTAACCATCTCCTAAAAGATCAGGAGAGAGAGAGAGAGAGTGTGTGTGTGTGTGTGTGTGTGTGTGTGTGTGTGTGTGTGTAGGTGTCCATGCTTAGCCGGCCTGGACTTAAACATCTCTTTTCTAGTCATTTTCCAGGGAGGAGCAGCCCTTGGATTAGTTTCATAATTTTAAATAATCCTTTTGGTATCACCCGACAGGCATATTTAAGGGACAGTGTGTCAGCAACTTCTTGACCAGTGATTTAAGGAAAAGTATTTTTTTCCAGTCACTTAAGAGAACTGCTGATACACATGGCAGAGAAACTCTCCACGCTGTTAGCCCACCAAGCGAAACATCAGCCCAGTCACATCAAACCGAAACTCTGGGTTTTTACACAGTTGAAGAAAAGATAATTATCCTCCCCTCTGCCCCCTCCATGCTCACTATTATACCTGGGGCCAGTTCTGATGTATGACAAGTTACTACCTGTTGCACTGGTCTGCTTCTGCCACATCGCATTTTTCTCCTGTGCCCCAAAGGACACAGCCCAGGCCAGACGTCTCCCCGGGTGACCGTAAGGTTTCACTTTGTCCTGCATTGAGGGATTCAGTCACTCCAGGCCTCTCAAAAACCTCTTGTATTCTTTAAGGACATCCAGTATTCTTTAAATTCATCCCAGTATTTCAAACCTTCATTCTCAGGCAATTCCCCATTTTATTTTGTGCACAATGAGGCTTTTTTTCCTTCACATAAAACTACTTGGGTGTTTAAAAAGCCTTGCTGACATATTCAGTCTTCGCATTGCTAGATGATATAATCCCCACTTATTTCCTGTGTTTTACTCTCTAAGCGTGCAGTCAGTCATGCTGCTGATTATTTCAAAGAGCTCGGTTTATGGCAAAAGAAATGCTACTTGAAAGTCATCTGTGAATCAATTTTTTTGAAAATCAAAATCCATTTTCCTGTTTACTTACTGGGAAAGTCGTTACCTTTACTTTCTAAATAAAGGAGACCTCAATGCCTCTGGGTGATTAGAGCTTTAACTACCCCTCAGGAAATAAATGAGTGTTCCCTTCCAGACTGTATAGCATCTTGTCCGTGGAACTCAATCACTTTCAAAGACAATAAAGGTCGTTAGAGAGGTGAAAGATAAGGTAAAGAGAGGAAAAAGAGAGGTGACCAGTAAATAAGAAATATAATTAGCAAACTCCCTTTATTCCACTAACATCTGTGGATCTCCTATGTGCCAGATGTTCTGGGCCCGAGGGATGCAAAGATAAATAGGGTCACAGTACCTACATGAGAGAGTGAGCCATGGCAGCCAATACACCACAGAGGCTCACTGGTGCCATGGTAACAGTCGGCGCAGGGATGGAGGGAGAACAAAAAGGACAGTGGTCTGGTCAAAACTACAGTGAGACATCACCTCACACCAGTCAGAATGGCCATCATCAAAATATCTACAAACAATAAATGCTGGAGAGGGTGTGGAGAAAAGGAACCCTCTGCACTGTTGGTGGGAATGTAAATTGATACAGCCACTAGGGAGAACAGTACAGAGGTTCCTTAAAAAACTAAAAATAGAACTACATATGACCCAGCAATCCCACTACCGGGCACATACCCTGAGAAAACCATAGTTCAAAAAGAGTCATGTACCACAATGTTCAATGCAGCTCTATTTACAATAGCCAGGACATGGAAGCAACCTAAGTGGAATATTACTTGGCCATGAAAAGAAACGAAATTGAGTTATTTGTAGTGAGGTGGATGGACCTAGAATCTGTCATACAGAGTGAAGTAAGTCAGAAAGAGAAAAACAAATACTGTATGCTAACACATATATATGGAATCTAAAAAACAAAAAAAGTGGTTCTGAAGAACCTAGGGGCAGGACGGGAATAAAGACGCAGATCTACCTGAGAATGGACTTGAGGACACAGGGAGGGGGAAGGGTACGCTGGGACGAAGTGAGAGAGTAGCAAGGACGTATATACACTACCGAATGTAAAATAGATAGCTAGCGGGAAGTAGCCGCATAGCACAGGGAGATCAGCTTGGTGCTTTGTGACCACCTAGAGGGGTGGGAATGGGAGGGTGGGAGGGAGACGCAAGAGGGAGGGGATATGGGGATATATGTATATGTATAGCTGATTCACTTTGTTATAAAGCAGAAACTAACACAACAAAGTAAAGCAATTATACTCCAATAAAGATGTTAAAAATAATAATAAATTAAAAAGACTGTAGAAGGCAATATTATGCAAGGCAGTGACAGGTGCAATCAGCCTGTGGAAATTCATAGTATCTTCATTGTGGAGCTGGGCTTTGATTATTCCTTACCCTCCAGTAAATAAGTTCACAGGCTCTTTGAAGAAAGGCCCCATATAAAACCACTGTAGTCACTTGCAGCCCCCCACTTCTGAAAAAATATCCTGTAGTGTGTGGTTTGCTGATACATGGGTCAAAGGGCAATAGACAACACCTTTCCCACCCATTCCAGCCAAGGAAAGAGTAGAACGTCAGTGTAAGATTAAGAATAAAAGCATCTTTCATTTACCTGCTTTGTTTATGTGGTGATAGACCAAGCAGTGGCCTAGGTGTTGGATGCGAGTTTACAGATATCAGAGAGGTCTGTCACCTGCTATCCCTAATGTTTAAGGAGTGGTTTTTGAAGTTTTTTGTTTGGGGGTTTTCTTTTCTTTTGGAGGGGAGAGGCAAAGAATTTAGAAGCATTATGAGGGCATTTACCATCTGTTTAAAACGCCCTTGCCCCAGGGTGGGTAGTGTGTCAATCGTCATCATTTTTCCAGTGGCTTCAGGAAGCCCCCTGCTTAAATATCACTAGATTTTGATAGGCTGTGATATGGAAGAGTCACAAATTAAATACAGATGAGTTTCATTGGACCCACACATTTGTTTTAAATAAATATTGGGAGATTTCATATATGAATTCTAGATTCTCATTTCTCTTGAAAGATCAGGAGTTCTGGCAAGAATGAGCCCACATGCTCACAGGGTAAGACTCAGCTGGTGCTGAGGCAGGAGGTGGAGTGATTGAGAGAGGGAACCCTACAAGCTGGACCCCTGGACTTGGATACAGGCTCTGCCTGCCTCCTCACAGCTGTGTGGCCTTGGGCAGGAACCGTAGCTCCCTATGCCTCCCTTTCCTCATGTATTAAATGGTGTAACTAATGGTACCTGCCTTGTAGAGTTCCGTCCAGCCTTTAGGACAAGAACAAGCTCTACGTGGATGTTTGTTAAATTAGCAGCAGCTGCCCCTCTAAATGGGCACTTGGGTTCACCACCATCCCCACTACACGCTCATGCCATCCGTGCATTTGCGCTGTTGTCACATCCTTCCCAGTGGGCTCCATTGGCAATGAATTTTCTTCCCCTGGTCTAGAACCAGGTCATCCGTCAGCCATCTATGGGGAAAAGGGGGAGTTTCAGCAAAGATAAGAAGGAGACTAACGGGGCATATATGGAAAGAATCTTGGAGCTACTCCTGAAGTTCAGAGCTTTGTTCAGGTCCACAGAGACTTAAGTACCAGAGCCATAAAAGGATGGACAGATGACTCTTGCCCTGAGAATCAGGTTCCCATGCATCCCCAAAGCACTGAATCATGGGAAGGTGGCTTTTCAACTGCACCTCTACCTGGTTTCTAAGACCTTGCCTCCATGGGGACAACAACAAGAGAACGGTTCCTTTCACCCCCCTAAGGATCTGCTGCCTGGTGGGAAGGCAAGGATGTGGGCGGAAGGGTGGAATTTGCTATGATTCATCTTAGCTCCTGGACCTGATAAATCAGAACCATGGTTTTCTAGCTTGTTGGAAGGCGGCATTAACTAGAGCTTCCTTCCCTTTAGTTAATTTGCTCACAGATCAAGAGGTTAAAGCTTTCTGTGCCTGTCATCAGCAGAACATTTGTTTCCAGCGTTACTGGGTGAAGGGCTTGGGTGTTTCTGCCCCAAGGTACCCCCCAGGAGTCCCGCTGAATGAGGCCACTGGTCACACATAAACACACATGCTGCTCCTTTTTACTTGCTGCTGTCCGTCCCGGGATGAACATCTTGATGCCGTCACAAACATTTTCCCTTTCAGCAATTTTTTTTCCTTGAGGCAGGAGAGAGAGACCCTCTCATTATTTATCTTGAGTGTTTGATAGGCCTCCTTTGAGAAGGTCATTGTCTGCAACAGTAAAATAATCATGGGATTTCTGGACAAGCTGGCAAAAGAAAAATGATTCATTATTTCAAGAATTATTTGGCCTTCAGTGCCCCAAATGGATGAAGGCTTCCAACAATATGTAAGAGAGAGTAAGGCTTAACTTATTATGTGAAAGGTTCCATTTTAAAGGGAAAAGAAGTTCAAAGATGACATTTTTAGCTCGGCTGTAATATAACCGGAGTCAAGGCAGTGCGTCTGTTAACCCCGTGGTCTTCTGGACGTTATTGTACTATTCCCTTTGCAAAGGAGGCCTCCATGCTCTCCTTCCCTTCTCATCCATTTGGGCTAATGAGATTGGAAGAGTTTTTTTAGATCCTATTCAAACAGCACCCTGTCTTTCTGGTCCCTTTGGGAATGCTGGAACAGACAGCATATTCATCCATAGGGGCTCAAGCCGACCTCACATGTCTCGCCGTGTCGCACAAAATCGTGCATCTTCACAGCGCAATATATTTTGCTGATAGGAGATGGTGTGGTTGTGTAGCCCTTTAACTGCTATGGACAGCGTTGTGAGAATGACCAAAGGTAGCTTATAACATGACTCACGCCCCCATGTCTGGTACCAAGACGCCTATTATGCTGGGTTATTTTTGAAATAAAGTTTGTTTGGCCTCAGTGCCAACCAGATACCCAGAATGAGGCAGCTTGACTGATAAAGATACTGAATGTTAAAATGAAAACTGGAGAGGCCGAGCGATCAATATGACCTTGACCACTCCTAAGCCAATAATTTATGGAAATGACGCAAAGACCCTGTGAACTCCTTTGCCTGACAGAAAGGTTTGAAATAATATTTTAAGAAAATTAAAAGCAAACATCCCCTGGACCTTCTTTACAGATTAGATCTGAAATGAAAGACCCTGAGTTACACAATTAACTATTGATTTTGTTTGATCCATCTTTAATTCTCATTGCAATCAAGTTGTGTTTACAGGGTCGTGGTGGGCAGGCATACTTCACTTGGAGCAAGGCTCCTTCACTTCTACGTTAATTTAAACATTAAATTGTCCTGCACATTTGAGACAAAAATAAAGCTTATGTTTATTGTAGCAGATGGTTGACGTAAACCTTATGAAGTGGCCTTAAGCCAGTCCAGGCGGTTCATGAACATAATCCCTTCTATAATGCAAGAGTCAGTTTGTCATTTGAATATATTACAGGTGGCGGGGAGAGAATAAAAAGTACCTGGATGCTGCCTGGTACTAGAATGTTGTCCAAAGGTGGCTGTAATTTAATCTCCTTACAGTTTCATTTCTTGATTTCATACACCCAGTAATATCACTGACCATCACCCAGATAGTCAGTCTTACTGACGTTTCTAAGAATGTCATCATCGTCCTGTTGACACTCTCACTTAAAAGCAGCAAAACACATCACCAGGTTTCCCCTGTCTTAAGAAGATAGGAATCTGAACTTAAGCACATTGCTGGGGCTGGCTCAGACCGGAAAGACAGCACTTGCTGGCTGAAGGACACACTTAACAAAATGGTAGAGCCAGTGTTGGTACTGTTGATCACGGGCCTGATCCTTCCAATAACATTGCACCCCAAGACAGAAGCTTATTGTTTCTGCTCTGGCTCCTGCATTTCCAGGAAGCGAAGGCAGCTTCTGCTTCATCCAACCACAAGCCAAGCCCACCTGGAGGTGCAGAAGAAGGCCCCAGTTGCTCAACAGAGTTGCCCAACCAGCATGGCCGTGGGATGTGAGTGCACAGGTCTCTGCTCTTGACAGAGAGAGGAAATTGCTTTTGCCAAAGGAAACAGTAGTCAGACATCCATTAATCCAAGGACCGTCCTGGTTCTTGAGGCCACCCTAGAATCCCGAGACCATGCCTCTGCTAGCGTATCTAGGGACTGGAAAGCAGCTCCGATGAACGTCAGAAATGATCTTATTTTACATGCGTCTTCATCATGGAAAAGCAGACGTTATAGAAATCTCAGACAAGTCTATGAGCTCCGAAGGGGAACGATGTAGTGAAAATAGATCTAATAGTGACTTTGTGCGTTGATATGCAATAAATAGCAACTCCAAGATATGGTGTCAGAATCTGAAGAAGGAAGCAGAAGCAAACCTAGTGCATGGCCTCCAGAAGTGTGTCATCTAATTGAGAAGTGAGACCATTGATATGAAAAGAGACTACATAATAGAACGAATGTAAGTTCAGGGTTGAAACGGATAATGTGGCCATTTAGGCCAGGAATTCATAGAAAGACCCCTGTGGATTAGGTACTGTAGAAACAGAACCAGCAGCTGTTAATAACCAAAAAAAAAAAAAAAGATATAAAATGTGGTTACTATTGACAATGATATGGAATTAGAGAAAAGAGAAAAAAATTCCAATTTAAGCATGTTAAATTTAGGAGATAACTAGGCCCAGAAAGATTAAGAAAGGTGAATGTGAATAGTCATTAGTTAACCTATGGAAAACATTTGCCTGAATGATCTTAAAGACTAAAAATGGGAGGAGGTCAAAAGAAACTAAGCAAGTTAAGGAATTATTTAAAAATTAGGATTAGGGTACAGGGGCACATTCAGAACTTTGAGTGTGACAGGATATTTGTGTTCTAAATGCCATTATCAGACCAAATAGTAGGCTGGTAGACTAGCCTAACAGTTCTCAGGGATTCGTCTCCTAATATATCTGAAGCTTTGTTCTCTATTGACATCCTAATAAAAAATCCTTAGCATGTACGTTCCGTGTGAGCAGTAACTTTGTCTCATACACCTCTCTATCTCCAGTGTCTAGAATACTGTCCTGTACGTAAAAGGTGCTCAACAAATATCTCTGGAATAAATAAATGATGTTGCAAGAGCAGTGTAATCCCTATTTAAATATTTATTAAATCCAGGTCCAGAGTTGAAGTAGTGATTGTCAGTGTCATATTGTGGCAAAGGATGGAATCCGGAACAAACGTGGATTCCCATTGGCATTCTCCCAGCTAGCACATCCTTCCATTCTAGAACCCCCAGTGCTTACTGGGTAATGAGGAATAACAGCGTCTTACAGTTGTGTGCAACACACAATATAAAGCTTAACGTTTCTAAATCTTTAGAACAATTTCCACCAAGGAATCTTCTCTTTAGAATAAGGATCAGGAAATGGGTACTGATTCTGAGTTGCTCTGACTCTCGGGATTCGATATGTCAAATATCCTTGCGAAATAAGTTTATCCAAAGCAAAGGCTGACTGGCCCTCGAACTGAAACATAAATGACATCGGGAGATGAATAGCTTCAACCTGAGTAGAGCTAACACTCTTACATCCACAAATATCAATGTGTCTCTGGATGACCCTTAGCGCTCAGTCTCATTGAATTCCATGGCTATTGCAAAGCACCTCATAGATTGGATACCACAGTGCACTGTGACTCCCAAAGGGTCTACCAACTTCTGTTAGAATTCCAGGTTGCCTCATTATTTATAGCTGAATAAGTAACACAGAATGTTTTTCCCTGGTTTTGGCCCTCACAGCATACTTCGTAATAAAAGCTTAGCCTTTTCAGGTACATTTTTATGATGTCCGCCCTTATGGTGTTATTGGAGATGTTCCTTTGGAAAGGGAACATCCATGAAAAAAAATAGTGTAACTTTCTTTTAACATTCACCCAATCCCCCCTAAAAAGTGTGTTTTATTTTTTCTTGAAAGAGTAGCCCAAACTCTATCACTCCAAGGTGAAGACATAGCTCTATGGTACTAGACTACACAAATGGTCCCTTCATGCTGGATTTTCCTCTGACGAGGTTCATGGGCTCTTTATGCTACAAATACACTGACATCTAAGCCAGGCATGGCCAAGCTCGCTGGACAGATAGGTATCCTATTTAAGACATGAAATGATGGAAAGGTTAGTCAAAGAAAAAAGTCTAATCAATCTCTGAAGGCAAGTGAGTAGCATATGAATTTATTTTTGTCCATAATGGTGCCTGTAAAGGAAAGGCCAGAAAGGTTTGGTGCCCACACTCTCATCAGCTGGAATCATTAGCCTGACACTAAGATGAACAGACTTAGGAGTTCCAGCCCAGAGCCTGCTCAATTCTCATTCCTAAATAAACATTTTGGTTAATATTATTATGTTGGAAGAAGAAAAAGAAATCTGACAACACAAATAAGCATGTTACATTCAGTTAAGCTAATCATACAGTCAATGACCTGGCTTGTTTCCCCAAGTCTAAGTCACTGTGAAAGAGTGCAGATTTTGCTTTTGGAGAAATTGACCAATAGTGATCAAATCTGATGTATTACTTAAGGTGATTAACCTATATTTTAAATTAAATTTGTGGGTCCATCCACCTCCTAGGAAACAAAAATTTAAAAATACAAGTTTTCGAGCTTCCCTGGTGGCGCAGTAGTTGAGTGTCTGCCTGCCGATGCAGGGGACACAGGTTCGTGCCCCGGTCCGGGAAGATCCCACATAACGCGGAGCGGCTGGGCCCGTGAGCCATGGCCGCTGAGCCTGCGCGTCCGGAGCCTGTGCTCCGCAGCGGGAGAGGCCACGGCGGTGAGAGGCCCGCGTACCGCAAAAAAAAAATACAAGTTTTCAAATGGGCATTTCACGTGATGGCACTAACGTTAGAGAAATCATGAATGTGTCTTTTGCACGTTCATATAATCATTTTGCCTAATCGTGATTACATGCCTTTCCTTTTCACAAATGCCTTTCTCTGTCATAAACAAAGTTTAGGGTTTTCTTTATGTTCCTTTTTTCTCTTCCCACTGAGGGACCCGGTCCCACATCTCCCCCATTTTCCATATCCTTAAAGTGACTTCCTTCTCCTTCCGTCCTTTTGATCTGGTCTTTAAATGTCCTTCGCGGCCACTGTTTATCTCCAAGCTAAGTTTTTTTCCTTTCCGCAAGATATATTATTTTCTAACGACCCTAAGCTTCCTACTGCACTTCTCTCTGCTTGCTTTTTTTTTTTTCCTCCAAAAAGTAAGCTCATTTTTCCCCTCTGGTTCAGGGCTTCTAACAGAGGTCATTGAAAGTCATTGATCCTGGTGAGGGACAGCAATACAGGTAATAATATAGTCATAAAAGCACATCTCAGCTGAAAATTACTCTTTCACCTAATAAAACCAGTTTGCCCTGGACATACTGAGGATCTTCAGGAACCCAGTAAGGAAACAAAGTGCCCCAAGTGCAGCATCGTATCTCCCAGCATGTGGTTGGGTGGAGAGAACAGTTCTCTATTACCTATCTGTCACATTAATTTTTCAGAAGGGCAAGTGAAGAGTAATGTGTCCAGTTGAGGTAACAGAGGGAACTGAACACCGAGAGCAAGTAATTATCCAAGTTGGAATTTGACCAGGTTAGCAGGGTCAACACCACAACTCTCAAGAAAAGTCTGGAGGGTCTTCCCTGTTCACCAAAGGTCACTTTATCTGTTTTTGTGTCTCATTCAGAAAGTAGCTCCACCAGGAGTACAGTAAGAGGTGGCATTAAAGAAGAGATTAACCTGTGCCTCTGAGAAAAGAGAAATGACTTGAGCTGCATCGTTTTCCTTGAGGTTGGCCTGCCCCCAGCAAACATCACTTAACATAGACTTTGTATGTGCACAGATCTTCAACTAAGAGACCCAGGATTAAAATACTTCCTCCCCATTCCCACAAGAGCATAACACATAATCATCTTTCCAGTGCCCAAGATTTGCTCATCAGGAAAGGGATGGGGGAAATCACACCTTCTGCTCCGACTCAGAGCTCAGGATTAGCCAGCCCGTCTCCTCTATTTGATCCATCTGCTTCCAAATGGAAGCTTGGCTATAGTTCTCATCTGCTATATCATCTTACTCCCATTGCTTCACCCAGGGAGACGTTCCTCTGCCCAAACCAGCTCACTGCGGTCTCCCAATTTTCCCGCTTCCTCCTGGCCCCGCTGCATATATGACTGTTTGTTTAAAATCTGCATCGTCACACATAATGAGAAATGTTGGGTTGTGGTAGGGGCACGATGCTGACACTTCTCCCCAATTTCGGGGGTGTTTCTTTCCATGTGGAAGGAGTTCCCTAGGATAACACTCCTGGTGTCTCTAAGCTCCGCTCATTCACTTCTCAGGAGACGGAGGAGTGGCTTGTTTAGCAAGTTAACAGATACACAGTATATATAAAATAGACAAACAAGAAGGACCTACTGTATAGCAGAGGGAACTGTGCTCAACACTTTGTAATAACCTATAAAGGGAAAAGAATCTGAAAAATAACAGGTATTATACATTTATAACTGAATCACTTTGCTGTACACCTGAAACTAAGACAACATTGTAAACTGACTATACTCCAATAAAAAAATAAAAAACAGCAAGTTTAGGAAGGGAACAGGGAAAGCTTAAGCCCATCTCCTGCTCTCCCCGCCCTCTCTCAGGAGTCAGGCTGGCTGGAGAAGCAACACTCATGTTGTAGGTTTAAGAAGACCTGCTCCCAGCCCAGGGCTGCCAGCCCAGTCTAAGCCTGTCTGCTTCTAGACCACTGCTAAGAAACTCACTTCTTTGAAGATAGAAACCTCATTCTCCCTATAAGCTTTCTCAGTAATAGAGCTGATATTTTAGCCTCCCATCAGCCTTCTTCTTTTATCTCTTTCTTCAGTTCATTCAGAACTAAGGTGGGGAAGAGAAGTATTTATTGTGTTACCTGAAATTCCAATAATGGATGCATAGAAGACACACAGTTCAGAATATTTTGGAGTCACGGAGCTTATAGAGTGGGAAGATGCTTTTAAAAAAAAAATCTTTAGCATAAATACACTAAGGTTCAGAGAGGTCACACAGCTAATTAGCACAGTGCCAGGAACGGAACACTGGCTTTCAAATACCTGGTCTTGTACTTAGTGATTAAAATCCCAAGTTCTGTGGTCAGGCTTCTCCTGCTTGAGTCCTGATTCCCTAGTTTATTAGCCATGCGTATGTGGCCTAAATATTTCAACCTCTCTACTCTCTATTTCCCTATGAGTATCATGGGGATGAAAATAGTACTGTCTCAGAGGGTCGGTGTAAGGATTAAATGAGATAATTCATGCACTGCATTCAACCCAGTACCTGACACGTAGTAAAAACGCTTTATAAATGTAGCTGTTGTTTTCCTACCACATGTCTTGTTGAACTGATTGGCAGTGAGTCCTTATAGCAATAGAGAAATAAGAAATCATGTGGATGAAGATACTGTTTACATTAATTTATGCTAAGAGGTCTAGTCCTCTTTGCGAATATTAGTGCCCAGCTGAGGAATGATGCTGCATTTCAATTCCACAGGTAGATCTGAATCTCGTCCTGACATTTTACAGTAGACAGACTAACTAGTATTTTCAAGATACAATCAACAGATGGAAACTTACATGAAATAATAAGAGTAGCTTTCATCATAGAACACTAATCCATTGTGCAAGTTCATGAATTTGCTACTTGTTTCTCCCCTGCTGTGGGCAGGGGTTTCTGGCTATACATGTGTAACATGTGTCTCTCTGAAGCTGGTCTCATCATGAGTATATTTTTTTCTGGTTTATCACTTGAGTTTTTCTGTATCACCTTATACATTTTCCCCATCTTTTCCTTATGACAAGGGCACATATCACCTTCTGTTTTATCCTTCCTTGTGTTCAGGTTATTGGTGTAGGCAGAATCTCTATTGTTGACTATGGAGGAAAAATGGTATGTGTTTGTGTTGAAAATCAGGAAACCAAGTTTCCAGGTCTAATTTCACCTGACTTTGAATTTGTGTGAACCACAAATTCCATAAATACCCCATGTAAAGTATAGCTGACACCAGCCTCCCTCACCTTCCAGCCTGATGTAAGAGCAAAGTGAGATCATAGATGGGAAAGCTCTTTGGAAATAAAAACTATTTGTTATTTATAACCCAGGTTTCTGGGCTGATACTTTCCTGAGTCTGGGCTGGAATTCTTGGAACCCCTTGGGATAGGCATAGCTCTGTGTTTCTGTCTTTACAGTGATTCTGTCCATTGTAGAATCTTAAAGGGCAAGAGATAGACTATCTGGGCAACTACAAGACCTGAGATAGACTATAGAATGGTCTACAGATGCAGTAGGGGCACATGAAATGGAAATTTCTTGGAATGTACTCCTTCTTACCTACTCTATATCTTAATGCTATTCACCCTTCAAAAGCGTTCCAAGAGCCCCGTCTCCTTTTCTATGAAACTCTCTCTGAGAATCAAGACCACATAATTATTCGCACAGATTATTCATATAGTAGATTGGTTTGATTGATTGATTATTTGACTACAAGGAATTAAATTAGCTAAGGTATAATTACTAAGGCATTTCTGGAGAATATGTCACTACTTCTTGCTTGAATTTTTGTTAATAATGTCATCATTACACGAAAGATAGGAAAATATTTAACAACGAGCAAAGCTATTTATTTTAAACTTGAAAATACATTCTCACCCTTTTGAGCCCTACTTTTGTTCCCAAGTGCAGTGAAAAGCCCCACCAAAAAGTGAACTGTACAACTGTTGCCACCTATAGGTGGCAAGTGTAGTATATTAATTTTATCATAATTTCAATGCAGCACGTTATACAAAGGAAATGACAGTGTTTTATGGGACCCACACAGTCTTCAGGAATCTTTACTGGGTTTGTTACCATTAATATTATTGTTGCTGTTCTGGGATCCTTATTTCAGAGGCTCCCCTTAAAGGTAATATGGGCCGATATTTGTGAAGTTCTTTTCCACGATAGAGGTTAAGAACTTGGGCTCTGCAGGCAGACTGCCTGGGTCCAAATCCAGACCCCACCACGTACTGCTCCATGACCTTAAGTTACCTAACTTCCTCCAGGCTTGATTGCTTGTAAATGAAGATAACAGGGACACCTCCCCCACAGAATTGACGTGAGGATGAAAACAGATCATCCGTGCAACGTGCTTAGCCGAGTGTCTGTGCAGAGCAGGCACTCAATTAAATGCTGTTATTACCATGATTCGTGTTCAAAGCACCTTCACATACATTTGCTGCAAACTGATGTGCACTATTGTTACCGAAAGTGGGAGTCCGGCTGCTGGCCGCTCTAAAGCCAATAAAGAGGCAAGGCTGGTGGAAAGGATCCCACATGCCCGGAGCGGCTGGGCCCGTGAGCCACAGTTACTGAGCCTGCGCGTCTGGAGCCTGTGCTCCGCAGCAAGAGAGGCCCGTGTACTGCAATGAAGAGTGGCCCCCGCTCGCCACAGCTGGAGAAAGCCCTCGCACACAAACGAAGACCCAACACAGCCATAAATAAATAAATAAAATTTTAAATATATATATATATATATATATATATATATATATATATATAAAATTCTAATTCGAGGCAGGGAAGTAAGCTACTTCAGTGCTTTTGTTCTTAGCTGGCAGGACCACTGGAGAAATCCCAGCCAACAGTTGAGACTCTACCGATGGTAGAGAAAGCCGAGTCCATCATCCAGTCTCCATCGAGAGTCTACTGACGATGAGCGCTGGGCTCGGTTTTTAGGGGGAAAGCTGATGGGGGAAGGGGGATGAGGGGGGTCATCTAGGACATACAAAAGAAGTATAAAACATGATGGCTAGCTCAGAAGTTCACACACTGCAAAGATTGCTGTTTGACATACATAGTGGGGGTTATTTTTGTTATTATTGATTTGTTTTTCCTCTTAGTATAAGCAAATATTTAAAATTAGAGGATTTTAAGTATAAGCAAATATTGTTCTAGATTCATGGCCTTACCTTTAAAAGCAAAGACCTGGGCCCATGTTTCTGCACAGCTGCAATGAGCTAGGTCTAAAGAGCTGCCTTTAGAGGAGGCACGTACTCCTGAGCTGACCACACTCCTCACCACTCCCTGTAGCTCCCCAGCACTGAGCTTGAATGTCAGTGTGTCCTCATTGTCACTCTTACACTGATGTTGTTCTTATAGTCCAGAAATATTTCGGTACCCACCCCTCATCAAAACTGTGAAAATAAAAGGAAGACCGAGAAGGCATGTGATTTTTCTTACAATGGGCCATTCCTTCATTTCCATCGCCTCCCCAGCCGAGGTAGGCCTTTGTCATAATTAATTGAAGCGCCAAACCTACAAGCAGGAAACGTTTAGAAAACAAGATGCACTATTTGTGTCCCATAGACAGTGGGTGTTTTCATGCTAAATAATCCTTTCCTTATCACTACCTGAATACACTGAATTATGCTTTTCACCCGTCTCCCCGCCAAGACTGCAAGTTCTTCTAGACTAGCGATTCTCAAATGTTAGCATGTGTCAGAATCACCCGGTGACCTTGTTAAAAACTTCTTCTGGGACGCTGCATTACGGGTGTAGTTAAGTCGGGGCGGGGCTCGAGAATTTGCATTTCCAACAAGCTCCCACGTGATGCTGATGCTGCAGGCTGCCTGGAGAGCACAGTTTAAGACCCACTGATCTAGAATAAGAATGCCAGCTTACTATTATTTATTGTTCCGTTTATTGAGCACCTACTCCTATGCGTCAGGGTCTTCAGGTGTTCTGCTTCTAATACCTACAGCAATCCTAAAATAAAGGTATGTCTTATTAGCTGTACCTGAGGAGGGGTGCTCTTGGGCACTTACACAGCCAATGAAAGGGCAAAGCTGAGACTCCAGCTCAAGTCGGCCTGCCTCCAGGGCCTCACGCCCCTCCTACGGGACGTAATTTTATTCAGCTGTGTGTCCTCAGCACCAAAACCTTCCACCTGCCTCATGATAGCTTCTCTAGTGAGTGTTTATTGAACGAACTTGAGATCCACATTGACCAGAAATAGGCAAGGAAAAGGTTCTTGAATAAAGAAAAAGGGAGAAGATATTCAGGTGAGGAGGAAATTGCATTGAATGGCCTCTATTTACCTACATTTGGTACAATCAGAGCTTTCCTACTCCCTCCATGTATTTTTCATATTGTACTTTATAATTCTTTTTAAAGAACGCTCAAAATTGGCGCGCCATGAGAAGGGGCTCCTGCATGGATTCGTTCCTAATTATGGAGCCATTTTTTTGTAATCACCTAGGCATCTGTTCCTCAGCCCAGCTCTTTTTCGAGGTAGCCATTTCAGATTGAAAATTTGCTCTGTGAGTAATGCTCCTGTACGTTAATAGTATAATGAAATAAGCATCACTTCAAGGTTGATTTGCAAGTATTCCCATAGAATTACACCATTTCCCCATAGCAGAGAGAGATGTGCTGTCTGAGTCTGCTCTTGGGACACCGGAACCATCCACTTCTGTATCTTTTTCTTTTCTCTTCCTATTAAATATTTAGCATGTGAGAATTCACAGGCTTTGGCTATGTCTGTTTTTGCCCAGATCCAAACACAATTTCCTCATTGTACCTTTGACATCCATCATAGCAATGTTGCAGGGAGGGATGGAACTGCCTATGTTAGGGCCTTGGACAGTAGCAATTGAGATGGTTTGGCACATGTGGATGGCAAAATGAAAAAAAAACATACAGGACATCTTGTCCTTTATTACAAGAGTGTGGAAGGCCACCAGACAGGAATTCAAATCCTGTTCTCCATCACTTGCTGAGCCACCTTGGGCAAGTGACCCTGTCACTCTGAGCCTTGTTTTCCTTCTCTCTAAAGTGGGGATGTGTAACTTACAGGTCTGTGAAAAAGGGCTTATAAATAAAATACTTTGTGTCTTTTACATGGTGGATGCTTAATAAATGGTAGCTATTGTTATCATCTCTAAGGCCCTGTTCCTACTTCTTCCTGGATGGAATTTTTGCCTGAAAGAGGAAAAGGAAATGAGAAATGTGGTTAGTGGCTTTAACACCTCCACCCTTGCAGTTTTTGCATCCGTGCCTTCCTATTCCGTCTCACCTCAGACCTCAGGAGTCACTTGAGCAACTAAATATATTCATGTTTACAGAGTTTACCTGCAGTAATTATCGAATATGACTGCAGTGTTTTATGAAGTCCCAGAGACTACCAGTAACAGCCTATAAATATTCCTGTTTACATTGGTTTTACTAGAACCTCCTGGAGGGAGAGGTTACTCGGGTGCAGACCTGTTACTATGATGTTTAAGCCCTTTTTGGGCCTTGAAGAATCTATACCCTCACACCTGGGATCTCTTTCAAATAGCATAAGACTTGTAAAGGGACACAATACACACGTGACAATGCATCTGACAAGTTTAATGTGTACTTAAATTTTATGTCAGTTTAAGGGATTGCATGCTTTTTTTTTTTCATAGAACTGTCATTTCTGGCTGAAATTCAGTCCCTATCCATATTTAGAAACAGGACAACTAATAATATTTAGTAAGAAAAGAAAGGAGTTCGAAACTGTGATTAAGAAAAATAAGGCACTTTACGTGAACAAATTTTAGATGGATCCATTTAAAATTAAGTGACACTTAACTGATTTGCAAATTGGGACCTATTTATCTCAGTAAAATGATTAAAGTCTCGATTTATCCCTAAAATTGGCTTTATTACATTAAATTATACTGGAAGATTGTTAAAGACTTGTAGGTTCCCTCTATCCCTTTAAATTGTACTTTATACTGACAATAATTGAATATTGGATAGAATAACTTGATTTTGCAAAGAAATATGTTTCTAATATTTTCCTCCTTTTATTGCAGAAATTGAAACAAGTTGAAGAAACAAGAGAAGATCCTGAGAATAGATTACGTAAAATTTCCCTGGAGTCATTCAATAAATACAACGGCAATACTGTGATCTTATTAGAAAAAGAGACGAACTCTCTGAACAAGGTTGAAGGACAAAAGGAAGAAAAAGAAAAAAATGAAGAGGCCTCTTTGAGTAACTCTGATAGGCCTGGGGTAGACAATTTGGAATCTTTGAGTGATTCTTTATATGATAGCTTCTCTTCCTGTGCAAGTCAGGGTTCAAATGACGTGTAAAGGACTTTTTTTCCCCTTAGTGAGCTGGAAATGGAGCACTTAAGAAACAGGGCTGGGAAGCGGGGCAGGTAGAGATGGCAACGAATAAACTATTGCAGTACCAGGGCCGCCACTGTCAGATTCACAGCCAGCAGCCCACCGGAGCTTACTTCCCTGACAAGGCAATAAAGATAGACTGTACTTGCTGTGTTCCATGAGGATTAAAAGTAAACACACCCAGGATACACAAGTCTTAATTTTGCACTTTTCTTTTGAAAAAGAAGTTGTACAGAAGTTGTAAATTTTTTTTTGGAAAAGAAATTATATTTGTAGCAAAAAAAACCTTAAAAAGACAGCAATACATTGAATCAGTGCCACGCTCTTGAAATGATGCCCTAAGTCTTAGAAGTTGATAATATATTTTTGAAAAATTCCAACTCCAGTTTTTGTTCAGGTCACTGTCCTAGCCCTCAGATTGTTTGATGGTACACTCTGTAAACAGAAAACAGGGCCTGCTGAAAAACCAGAGGGCTGTCTCTCATCTCCATCTCATAATCTCAATTCGATAGAAACTTTAATCCCAGTGCAATTTCCAGATTGTTGCCAGAGAGATTCAGGTTCTAGTAATAAGTATAATTCTGCTTCTACTGAAAACTGTAGAGGAAGGTACTCAAGTGTGACACTGATCAGAAGCTGTTTGTGTCAGAGACGATGTAATTCTACTTTCCCTCCAATCATTTCCTTACATCCTCTTCTACTTAGTGGTTCTCTGCAATTCTCAACATTATCTGTTGATTTTTATCTTCTGGCTCTTTTGATTAAAACCTGGTCAATCTATAAATCAAAGTAAATTCCTGTTTGCAATGTTCACTTTGTAAAAAATAAAATGGTTGGTGCTATGAAAAATTCTTACTTTTTAATATCCTTTTTTCCTACAAAGTCTGTTTATATGTAAGGATAAATTCTATTTTAAAGGTTACCGTGTATTTTTTCTAGATGCGAACTATTTATAATTGCTTTTGTACAGGAGCTTGTAAACTAGGCATAACATATTTTTAGGATCTATATGGATACTTTAGTACACACTTGTTTCTTTAAAGAGTATTGTATGATCAGTGTTATTTGGTTAATTTGTGCAATTTGTTATATTTGAATTTTGTTGTCTTAAATGAAAATTATGTCATTGTCTTTCAGACTCTTTAAGATTCTTTTGTTTCCATTTCTGAATAAACGTCATATCACAATCGCACCCTCTGAAAGCTTAGAAGAGCTTCTTCAAGGACCCTTCGGCGCAATTAGTTATTTGAATCTCACACGCGCTCCAACGACGCATTCCCCCGAAGGAATAAACAGACTAATAAGGAAACTGGCCCTATTCCTCCAGAAACAGTAATTCAGCCAATTGTAAGATCCGAGTCTGCAGACTAGCGAGTAATGGTCAAAGCATTTTCGTCTCCCTGAGGGGTTAACCAACTAGAAATGAGAGGAAGAGGGGTGCAAAGGGAGAGAAGGAGCCGGAGGCAGATAGGGAACGATCTCTGCAGAGGAATGACAAGAAAGTCATTGAAGCCCCTTTCCGGACCCGCTCTGCTGGCAGGATGGGGAAATAAATTATCAGCATCCCGGCCTAAGAGAGCTTCCTTCTCCTCAGAGAGGAGGCCCGAGTAGAAGGAGGTGAAGAGGGGCGACGCTTATGAAGCCCTTTCCACCGAAATGGATGCTGCCTAGGGATTTGGGGGACAGGCGTGGGAACGTGCGGGATTGGGGGCGGAGGCTCCCAGGCGTTCCGGGCGGGCCAGCGGGCTCCCGTACCACCTGCGGCAGGGCTCGGCGGCCAGGAAGGCAAACGTAGCAAGGTGGCGTTCCGGGAGTACACCAGGTGGGTCGCTTGTACAAGAGAGGGGGGATGGGGTGGGGGGAGGTGGCGAGGGGTGTGCCAGTGCCCGAGTCCTGGGCTGGGAAGGCGCGGTACACGAGAGGACGCCGTGAATAGAGCCGGAGGAAGCTGCCCTTCCTTTTGGACGAAGGGGATGGAGGAGAGCAACTCTCGTCTTCACCCCAATTTGCTTTCTAGTGGGAGCTCATTCACGGTTGTCCCCGGAGCGGCCCTCTCCTAGGCTAGGCTACCGCACCCTCCAGCGGTGCGCGCGGTAGACGAACCGAGGCCCGAGCGCGCGGAGCTGGGCAGGGTCCCCGGCTACCCCGCCCACTGCGCCGCAGCTGAAGCCGAGCCCGGTAACTACCCAGGGGCTTCTCCGAGGAAGAGAAGGCGCAGCTGCACCGGATACCCTAGGGAGCCTGCGAGTGTGCAACTTTGCCAGACGCACGGGAGCGCGGCCCCGCACTCCCTGCCGGGTGGACCGGACCCTGCCGCGGGCAACCCACCAGCCCCCGGGGGGCGCAGAGGAGGGGGGCAAGCGCCCCTGCACGTAGAGGCAAGCAGTCTTCCCACCCCACCTCCTACGTCCTGCTGACGGCGCCCGGCCGACCGCCGTGGCACCTGCTGCGCCCTCCTCCCTCTTTCCCCAGTCTCCAGCCTCCCAGCCTCCGAAAACTACACTCTCCCTCTCCCCCTCGAGGCGTCCCAGGGGGCGTGCGGAGGCGGGAGAGGAGGGCTATCGGAAGGGGGTGGACACGTGAAAAGACTGTCCCAGCCTTCCCCGCTCGCCACCTCCACCCCAACTCGGCAGCCGTCACGTGGTGCCTGGAGTGGGAGGTGGGGAGAAGAGGCGAGACTTTTTTGGGTGCTCCGGATCGCCAGCAGTTCCTTCAGCCTCCGTCGCCAACTCCGGAGACGCCGGGCACTCACTGCCTGGGAGCGCGAGCCAGAGAAGCGGCGACCCGCAGCCGGGGGCCCCGGCGCGGGCGATGCGGGCGCCGCCGGCGGCACCTGCGGCTCGTCTTGGCGGCGGCGGGCGCTTCGGCGGCGGCAGCGCGGGCCCCAGCAGTCTCGGCAGCCACAGCCGCTGCGGCCCGGACAGCCTCCGCCGCGGTCGCCGCTTCTGATGCGCCTGCCCGCTCCCGGCCCCGCGGCTCCGGGAGAATGTGGGTCCTCGGCATCGCGGCAACTTTTTGCGGACTGTTCTTGCTTCAAGGTAAGAAGACGAAGCGGCCAGCCGTCCGGCCGGGATCGCACACCCCGTGTACCCGCCGGCCGCTCTGCCTCCGCTGGGCGCTCACCTCCGCGCCCGTGCTGTGCAGGGGTCGCCCGGCGGGAGTTCGGCGGCGGCGAGTGGTGCCCAGGGGCGCTAGATGGGAAAGTGCCCAAATCCTGCGCTGCTGGAGGCGGCGGCAGCGGCGGATTGGTGGGACTCGGGCTGCAGGTGCCCGGGCTGCGCGGTCGAAAGAAGAAGCTGGGCTGGAGAGGAGGGAAGGTCCGAGCCGTGCAGGGTCTCGGCGAGGGAGCGGGGGCGACAGTCCGCGAACCCGCCAAGTTGTCAGGTGTCGCTAGCAACCCGTGGTAGTGGCGCCGCC
The DNA here is from genome assembly GCF_003676395.1 of Aethalodelphis obliquidens. Classification (NCBI taxonomy): domain Eukaryota; kingdom Metazoa; phylum Chordata; class Mammalia; order Artiodactyla; family Delphinidae; genus Aethalodelphis; species Aethalodelphis obliquidens. The sequence continues at coordinate 15,107,563 of NW_020837991.1, read as the reverse complement.
GACAGGTGAGCGGCATGCTGGTCAGCCTGTGGCCTGGGCTGGCCGGGGCTGCCTTGCTGCGCTCCGAGCGCGACCGCTGTGGGTCTGGGAGGGGAGGTGCGCCGGGTCCGGGGCTCATCTGCCCGGGAGCCGGGGGTAGATAGGTCTAGACGCGAGCTCGTAGATCCGAGCGGAACGGTCGGGCTGGGGCGGGGAGAGGTACAGAAACGTCTGGCTCCTTCGCTCCAGTACAGGAGCGGCTCCCAGTCCAGCTCTGCAGAGCTGGGACCCGCACCGGGAGCCCTAGCCAAACGGAGCCCTGAAAGCCGGGAAGGAAGGACTGTGGTGTCGCGGCCGGGGATGCGCACGCACGCACACCCCTTGCCACACGCCGCGGCCACCCCTGCTGCTTCGGGAACCGTCCCGAAGAAAAGCGGGGGACTCGGGGCGCAGCAGCATTGAGCGCCCGACCCTTCGTCCGCCTGGGGGGCCTCGGAGCCACAGCACAGGGATGCCGGCTTCGACTATCAAAACTGAAAAGGCGTCTGCGAAGGCAATCGCGAACGGTGCCGACATAGTAATTAACTCATTTGTAACCAATTAACAATTAGGCAAAGCCTTACGGCGTAGGCTGGAGCCGACGCACGTCAGGTCCTCGGCTCTCGGGCGGCATAGCCCTCCTTTCAACTTCCGTGGGGGAAGAGCCGGGTGTGGTGTCGGATGGGCTCTTTGTTTCTGGAGAGTGGGTCCAGGGCTCGCGGGCCAAATCCCACTTTATATCCTGCGGGACCTTCGGTGGCCGCGCCGCCCTCTACCGGCTTCAACCGCGGCCGCCTTCCGGGGAGACCCAGGAGGGAGGGCGCCGCAGCTGGCTGGAGCGAGGGGCATGATGCTGGCTTCTGGGGTAGTCTCGGGGCGGCCCGGTCTGAATCCGACTGCGTCTGTCCCGCAGGCTTTGCGTTGCAAATCCAGTGCTACCAGTGTGAAGAATTCCAACTGAATAACGACTGCTCCTCCCCCGAGTTCATCGTGAATTGCACGGTGAACGTTCAAGACATGTGTCAGAAAGAAGTGATGGAGCAAAGCGCAGGTAAGAGCCCGGCAGCCCCCCTTTTCCTCCCCTCTCCAGCCTGGGCTGAGGTGGGAGTGAGGGGCCATTGCATTACAGGAAAAGGGATTGACTTTGATATAATGCACCCACTGGTTATCCCAGATTTACTTTTCCAGAGCTGGGAAAATGAAAAGTTCCAAGTTACTTTAATCTCATTAGAGTTAATTACCAGGGCTTCTCCCGGAGAAAAAGCTCATATGGCGGGGCGGGGTGGGGGGGGAGTGCATTTCAATGAGTGGCTCTCCTCTTTTAATCGACTGCCCTCACCTCCCTCTGCTAAAAGCTGATCGGGAGACTGGAAAATGTATGGATAACCGGCTCTGCTTGGGCAACTAGACAGTAGCCTGTGAGCAGTGTCAGCCTGACATATGAAGCTAGTTGAAGTTCCCAGAGGTCAGCACTTGAAAAATGTGTTTTGTCGAAGAGCCACGCCATATTTCCTTGAAGAACACTACAGCGTCTTTATTTAATTTTAGAACTAATGCATCCAGTTCCAGGCAAAAATTGCCAAAGATCTTTCAAGGGAATGTAGTTCCCCACCCCACAAGCTTAGCTGCTTAGTGGGCTGATAGAGGGCCTGCGCATGAGGCGAAAAAAGAAAGGGGTCTTGTGAGAGAAAACCTCACTCATTTCCTGCAGTCTTCTCGTGGAGCTGGGGCTCCCCAGCCCCGCCCAGTAGTCTCATCAGAAATCAAAGCCCCCCAAAAAGTGCAACTGGAACTTTGGGGAAACGGGTGAACTGGAGTTTCAATGCCAAAGTCAGGTCCATGAACATAGACTTTGCCATTGTAAGGATGTTGAAAAGATGGGTGAATGATATTCAGTGCACCCAAGCGCTGCTTCTCTTGAGTTTGCTGAACTGCCCTGCCCACAGAGCCTGGTGAAGGGTCCAGCTTGGTAAGTGATTTCCCTTACCCCGCTGGCAGATTCATGCAAGGGCTCTAGTTTTAAAGTGAGCACCTTGGGAAAGTAGTTTCTTCCCAGAGAAGGGCCTGGAAGTGCCTTGTGGCTTACCACATAGTAACCTGGGGAGCAGACAGCTGGTCGCTGTGCTGTGACGTGGCGTGCGTGCAGGCAACTTTAAAGGCTCTTTTTTATAGGTCATTAGCAGTCTAGGTGTGGAGTCTTTCCACCAGAATCACTCTTCTGGGAAGTCTGAAACGTAATCGCTCGCAAGAATAACGTCTCAAACAAAGCAGCATGCATTGTTTTGTCATATGGGATTCGGACTGTTAAAAAGGCAAAACAAAACGTAGTGATGATTCTATAGCTAAGATTGACACGCGTGATTCTGACAGGTTGTTTCTTTTCTGCTTGTTTCATTCCTGAGAGTTTTATGTGAGCAAAAATGGATGATGGCCTTTCTACCTGAGGAACTCCCGTAATTTTCCTCAGAATCACTTTGAACACTAAGTGATTCAGTAGTTTAGAGCCAGACAAAAATGGAGATGTGAAACTTTCTCATCGTCCTGTAGGCCACTGCTTACCTGGGTATCATATATCATAACCTGGGATATGGTTGCCACAAGAAGAGGACAAGCTGTGAACCAAATTTCTTGCTCTCTAAAAGTGTATCTGAGGTGAACATTACAAACTCCATTTTCAAAGTGTGGTTTTTCATCTAGCTTCCCCCTCTCCTCCACCACACACTGTAAAAAAAAAAAAAAAAAAAGGCAGTGCTGGCCTGATAACGCCTAGCTTCTTCCCGCAAAGCTGTAGCGCTAAGTCCATCAGTGCCTGACCTGAAGTTGCTATTAGCTCAGTCAAGGCGGGCATGTTGTCACCAAAGCAGGTTTCTCCCACCACATGTCATAGGCTAGAGGGTGACAGACACTGGAGAAATAAGGCAAGCTCAATCATGAAGCTTGAGAAGCAGAAACAGTTGATGGGCTCAAAGGGAAAGCCGGTTATTAGGGAAAGGATGCAAGCTCTGCACACGTGGAAACCAGGCATTTTTAGCCTGAATTCAATAGAAATCAGCCAAATGCACGTTTCTGTCCTTAAAGCGCGATGGTCGTGGAGGGATGGGGGCAGGAGGGGGAGTGGGCTGAAATTTCCAAGGCGCTTCCATTGTCGTCATGTGATGGCTGGAGACCAATCAATTTAAGTGGCTATTAACCCTCCCCTTGTTGGCAGGGCTGGAGAGCCAACCTAAAACCTCTGATTGTTAAGTGACCACAGCGTAGTATACTCATCACGGTAGCAACAGCTAACTCCTGTTGTGTGCCCTGTGTAGGAGGCTCTTTCCCTGTGCTGAGGCCCTTATTTCCCCAGGCCACGACCCACCGTGTTTAATTACACTGCAGGGTCAACTTCTCCCCTCTGGAGCAAGAAGTCCCACCTGTTCAATGATGCTATGAGGAATCGAAGTCAGAATCGTTTGTGCTCGATCAGTAACATATACTGTTCCAAGAATTTTAGTGCTTTGGAATCGGAAGGGCTTTTGTTGCTGTTATTGTTGTTGTTTTAATTTTTTGAAAAATCATACACACTTTTCTACAAGAAAAATTGCGAAAGGGGGGTTAGCAATCTTCTTTCTACTCCATCTCGTATAACCACTTCCTGAATTTCTCCTTTAACAGAGAAAGTTCACCACCTTTTGCAGCTCATACACAAAAACTAACCTACCTTTGCATAAAGATTATAAGTAAATATAACAACAGAAGAATCATATTTACGGGGATAAACCATAGTGGGTAGTTGATTTATAGTCAAGGGTGCACATTGGAATCTGGGACTTTTGTTCAAGTCCACATGTCTGGGCCCCTCCTTGAAGAGGCCAGTTCTGGAAGTCTGTGGTGTAACTGGCCGTGGGTCAGCCCCCGCAGGTGACCATGGGGTGCCCTGAATTGAGAACTGCTGGTCTGGACCAACCTTTTTGTGTTATAGAGGAGGAAACGAGGGCCAGAGAAATTAGATGTCTGGTCCACGTCTGTCAGGCAATGGTTACTGCGAGGCACCTGCTTCCTGGGCCAGCACCTTCCACAGTAAAATATGCTGCCAGGGTTGCCTGCAAAGATAATTCAGGTAAAGTGCTAAAGACTTAGACAATCCTCACACCCACCAGTCTCACCTAATAGGCTTAGTGAACTGGGTTGAGCGCACGAGCCACAAAGTGGATTTTGTAAGAACAGGAGAACCAACTGGCAGGACCTTTACCTATTCCCCAGAGTGGCATTCCTAATAGATGCTGAGATGATTCTCTGCTCCTTTTCCTTTTGGTCATTTATGGGGAAATAAGGCATGGGTTGTGGGGAAGAGAAGGCGTCTTTCATTGTCCTTACTAACTGATATTTAAATGTTTGCATAATGAATGACTTGTTCTCTCCAGCTCTGCACTTAATGAGTTAGTGTCTATGAACCAGCACCCTTGATAATGACATTTCTCTTGCTTTCGCCTATCACCGCCCTCCGCAAAATATTTCAAATATCGATTTTCACTTCGGAATAGAAGCCCCCCGCCCATGAATTTTAAAACCAGGGTATAAGGAACGTGAATCTGCGTTTGTTTGACAGTGCAATCTTGTAATTAGAGTTTTTCCTCTTGACTAGATACAGTGAAAGGGGCATAATTTAATTTTTATAGACTAGCCAATTTCTGCCCCTAGCAAAATATAGCTCTGCCACTGAGCAAAATGTTACAGGTTCTCCTAAACGTTATTTAAAAGTTAAATGCAGTATATTGCGAGAAAGTTCATGGTCTGAATCAGTAAGCTAATCGATCTCTTCACCCATCCTTTGCAACAGGCATTAATCTGTCTGTTCTGCAGTACACGAGTTCACTGATTTATATGCCATGTTGCATCTACCTTATGGCTGTATAAGTAATGCCTACTTTCCTTTTGGATTAGTTAGTTGCTCATTAAGTTGGGCAGGGATGGCTCGATGCCTTGGACAGGGTCATTTTATGCCTTATTTTCCCATGAGCTATCGAAAGATAAGGGGATAGCAAGAGAGGACCTGGGGTCTCTAATCAGTCACCCACTCTTAGCAGAAAGCAGTGGAAAGCTGACCACGGCCTATGTTCTCTTAAGGCTGTGCTCTGCTTAGTTTCACCAAGATTTACAATAACAGGCTGTAGTTTGTCTTTGGGGTGGTCCTGGCAGGAAGAAGGGCCAATTTTGCTGATCAATATTATATCAGAGTCCCTTTATACCCGGATTCTTTAAAGCGCACACACATGGCATATATATGTATAAGCGTATATTTTTAAATTTTGCCTATATCAATTAACACACACAAACATAATTCTTGTGAGAAAAGAAGTGAAAATATTGCATCCTCCTTTTTTGTAGCTGTTCAGATCGTACAAAGACGTTTTCTAACTTCTTTTCCCCAGAACATCTTTGTTCAGAGTACCAGTGATGTTTGTTAATCTTCTAGTGCCCTTTATCTGCTCCATATCTTTTTCTTACCTCTTCTCTCCTGTCGTCTCCCTTTTGAACATCCTACCTGTAGCCCTTACTTTCTCATTCTCAAATCCATTTTGCATTACTGAGATGGGCTATGGACTCTACTCTAAGAATAAAGTAAAGAACAAAAATGAAAAAATAATCACCATACTTTAACTTTGCCAAGGAGACTGCAACAGATTAAAAAACTTTAAAATAAAAAAGATTCAGGTGTCAAGAAAGATATTCTCATATATTAACACCGGCCCTGCTTAAAAAGGTTTCCATGCCAACCTCAATAATGTTATGAATTACACGGGGAAAGATTCTGTGCGATGAATGTCAATATCACTACCTCCTTTCCAGTGGGACCCTGAAAGAACACCTTTCTCTCCAGAGCAAGACATTTTGCCAATCCGACTGTTCACTTAGTTCTCAAGATGCATCCATCTTTTTCATGTGGCAGGCGTAGCCGACTTCTGAGGAGGTCTTCAGAGGGTGAATATCAAATGTCATTAGTCCCTCGGACTCTCCAGTACGTAAAGTATTTGTTTATGTTAACTTTCCAGCTGAACAAGCAGCCAGGGCTGACCTCCCATCTCCAGAGATGAAACGTTTGAAGATTGATCCAGCTTCTCCCATAACACTTAATTCCTCCCACTGCGATTTCATGAAAGCTTCCATCATTGATGGTTTTCCTAATGAGTTTAAACAGAGAGGCTTCAAAGCTGGGTTTTTTCTCCCAAGTGAAAAATGAAACGAACTATGAAAACAAAACACACCGTTTCCTTTTGAACTTTGAAAAGGAAATCTGCTTCCCTTACATATTCCTGAAATAAAAAAGATCTGAATATACAGCCTGCTTTCTGTCTCTCCCTCTCCCCTTCCCACCTTCTTTCCTTCTTGCCTACCTTCCTCTCTCCCTCCCTTTCTCTTTCTTTTTTTCTCTGATTGACTGACTTAGGTTCTCATGCCCAGACCTGGGAAAGGTTTATTATCGCACTGTGCAGTAGTAGCCCACACCCTAACCCCTGTTGTCAGCAGTTGAATGGAAAGGGTATCCATCACCTTTAGGGAGCAAGGAGCCATGCTCCAGGTTTCCCAGGCTTGGTAACTTTAAAGAGGTTACTTAACACCCCAGGGGCTTAGCTTTCTCTGCTGTAATATGTAGAAACAGGCCACCTGTCTTCTTATGAGATACAGCAAGGCAGTGAGGAATGCTGTCAGTATAACCACCTTAAGGCACCAGTACTAAAGGGGGAAACCTGCCGGAATGCTCACCAGGAGTTGCTTCGTTCACTCTCTGTAGCTGCCTCTGAAGGCTGGCCCAGACACCTGAGCCTAAGTTACTTTACGTATTACTTCTTCATTTCTCAGACTGAAGGAGTCCTTGCATGTAACCTTTCATTCCTTGTAATAGGGTCCTTATACTTAGCCTGGAAGGTTCGCAGTGAGATAATATATTCACTTGATAGTTGGTGAATCTGAGATGCAGAGAGATGTAGCAATTTGCTCAGGACCACGCAGCCAGTGGGACTGGAATTCAAGTCCTTTTTTCTTCCCCGGGATTTTTTCGATCACTCTAATACCATTTCTTTTCTGGATTTTAATTACAACTTTTTTGAGATGTAATTTACGTACCATACAAGGCATCCTTTTAGAGTGTATAACTGATTTGTTTTTAGTATATTCACAGAGTTGTGAATATAATCTAATTCCAGAACATTTTCATCACCCCAAAAAGAAACCCTGTACCCGTTAGCTGTCACTAATCTGGGAACCACTAATCTACTTTCTGTCCCTGTGGATTTGCCTCTTCTGGACATTTCCTGTAAATGGAATCACAGAAAATGTGATTTTTCGTGACTGACTTCTCTCGCTTAGGATAATGTTTTCAAGGTGCACCCGTTTCACATCCCATTTTGAAGTGCACCTTTCCTCTTGCTCGTCCAGGGGTCTGAAGGGAAAACTCAGGCTTGGCAAGTCCCTCAATTAGAGTGGGGTGGGATGAGATGGGGTAGGAGAGGGCATGGCTGTGAACCTGGAACTCCAGGGGCTAATTAGCCAGTTTGCTGAGTGGAACTAAAAACCTGTGCCAAGAGTAAGATGTCCAAGGGAGCCGTGGGGCAAAGGACCCGGCACTGGGCTTCCCATCCATCGCCTCCCTATCCATTGCCATCTGTTCATCTGCTTTTCCCTGAGGGGACCTTGAATTTGTTTGTCAGCCACAAGAATCCTCAGGCATCTTGGGTGGGCTATTCCTGATGCCAGAAGCTCTTATCAGTGATCCCAGCTGCCCATCCCAACATCTGGCCTCACCCATAGACCATAGCCCTCAAGCATCCTGCACCTCTTAGGCTAGAAGAGATCTTCATTTATAATTTCACAGATGAGAAGACTGTAGTTTTCTTTCCTGAGGGCTTAAGCATCTTGATGAGTCCATTTCCCTTTCTTCCCTTGAGAAAGCTTGAGGGTTGAGCAGGTTGAGAAGTATTCTGGGGAGAGATTGTAGTTAAGGAAATGGGATTCTGGTGTGATTTGATCATCTACAAGGAATACTCAGTAAACATGTGCAAATCTAGCCTTTTTCTCCCAAACCAAGTCACTGATTAGAGTCTTTATGTAGGCACAGCTGTTCGCTCCTTCAGAAGGTATAAGTTTCTTTTCTTTCCCTCTCAAAGACTAAGCTGAATCCTTCTTTGCCTTGGGGTGCAAGTGATTGTATTTTGGGGGAAGAGAATCGCTGGTAGAGGACGATGTTTCCTCCCCTGGGCATTCCACAAAAGGCCATATCTATAAAGTAGGAGCTTCAATCAAACCTGTGATGAATCATCCTGTGAATAAAGAAAAGAATTATGATATATGTCACTAATTCCTTCTATCCACGGTAAACTTTGGGCTGTGGCTATATTGTGATTCAGGAACCGTTTTCACCAGCCAAAACTATACCACATGTTCCCTTATTAATAAATTACTTCCAACCTTCTGATTGCCTTCAACAGTCCAAAGCAAAGCAGCAGATGAACTGAATTAAGTGCTTTCGATAAGGTGAAACCATAAAAAGTTGGTAATAAATTGCTTTTTTTTCAACAATGCATTTAAATAGAATAAAGCAGGAATAGTTCGCAACGCTGATTCCCACCTTTCTGACTTTGCAATAAACCAGGAGAGGGATCCAGGTGCAAAAGTGATTGAAGTGTTGCATTATTCTAAGGAAGTTGTGATACTTGGTCCAGGGCATTTCATTTCTCACTGCACATGGACAATAGCTTTTGATGTTCTTCTATTTCTTGGACTTGTCGGTGAGAGCGGAGGATGGGTGGAGACAGCGCCAGGAGCCGGTGATACCCGGAGAGGCTCTCAGCCCTCCCCCCGCCGTGGTCCAGCGTGCTGTACTCGCTGTGAATATGAATGTGCAGAGCAGCTTCGGATGCCCTGCACTGAGGCTGCTTCAAAGAGCACCCAAAGTGATGCTGGGTGATGGGTTTTGTGCACTGTTTCGTTGTTGCTTATGCAGAATCTGGCAAAACACTCAGGTCTCCGGTAACTTCAGAGATACCAAGAGGCTAGGCAGGTTGATGAGTTTTCCACCCAGTGAGGACATCCAAATGGATCTCGGCTTCAAAGCCAGCCGTGAGATATCATCTTTCGAGAATTTCCCTGGCTTCAGAGAGAAAGGCTGCGAGTGGGTGGGACCGCACCTGGAGAGGGAAGAGTTCGCTGACTTTCTTTAAAGAGGCCAAACATCATTCTACTCAACCTGTCACTGGCTGTTGGAAGAGAAAAAAAAAAAAAAGAAAAGCAGGTCAGAGGCAGTTCTACATAAGAGTGGGTTGAAATCCAGAGAGGCTAAACCATCCGTGTAAAACCTGGGTCCGTGTGTAAAAGCCAGCCGGGGGCCCTGCTTACCTGTGCTTCTGGAATTGACCTTCCCTGGTGTCGGTGATGACAGGAGAATGACAGAGGGCTGCTCTGACAATTTTATTTTTGGTCAGTGTTCTCCAGCCAGCAGTTTGGCTGGCGCAGGACCCTTTAGTACTTTAGAGCATCCTTTCCTAATCGAATTGAATTGTAGCTTCATTCACTAGTGTCCATTGCCGGTGTTCATTTCTGTGCCCAGGGCTCCTGAAAGCCCACTGTGCCTGCCTCCCTCTTCCTTTGTCTCTCTCGGTCTCTCGCCGTTTCTCTGTTTCTCCCCCTCCTTCCCTACCTCTCTTTCACACACATATACTTACACTCACTCACTGCTATGCAGATATCCCATAAATATTTGCTGAATGAGTATGCTTGAAAAATCAAGTTTCAAGCTAAAATAAATAGGTTTATCTGTTGGTATTTTTTAAATATTATGTCGAAAATGAGAGCGCTTAAATCTCTATCATAAGAGGAAGCAAAGAACAAAGATAAGTTGAATATACTTTTTGCTTTTTCGTTAAACTGGAAAGAGTCTACTAATGCCTGTTAATGTCATTTAAGGAACAACTCTGAAGTGTAATCCACCCCAGTTTTTCTAGTAGGTCAGCTTTTAAGGATGTGCTTTGAATAGGAGTGTTTTCTGGAAACACACGCACACCCTACTTCTGCAATATTCCACTAACTTGGTACTCAAGCTGAGAACAGGTCACCACCCAGCCAGTTCTATCAGCTGGAGGTTTATGTATTTGGAACTCTGTTACATTGAGATCTGCCTTTGTCATGAACTCCCTTAGGAAGAAAACCAGTCCCTCCATATGCAGTCGTATTTCCCCAACAAATCTCTGTTCCCTCTCCCCAGGCCTCTCCCGCACAGGAGATGTCAGTTTAAAATACAAATGGATAGGGTCCCACGAGACAGAGGCAATCCAGACTTTCAGCTGGGGGATGTACTTCTAAACCATTTGGTTTTGGAAAATTAAACCACAGAGAGAAGCAGGAAAAAAAAAAAAAAGACTATGTTTTATGTTTTTGTTCTCCCATGGTCTGTCTTGCACTTAACACTTTCACTAGGCTCTAAGAATCCAACTAATTGCTTGTATTCTTGCCCTGTTTATTGAATATCATTAATATCATTGTCGTAAGACCTGGATGTCATTCTTACGTTGAAGCTCGAAGAAGTTCTGGCTGCAGTAGCTTCAGGCGTCAAGAAGCATTTAGGTCTGTTCCCCTCATTGGTTTATGGGACATAGTTTCAAAAGAGAACCAGCCATTGCTGCTGCTGGTTCCTTTATGTTCTTACCTCCACTCTGGACCTCACTTTCTGTATCACTTAAGAATGTCTTCAGTGGCAAGCAATGGAGACTTGAGTCTTAAAGGCCCGTATTGTATACCTAACAAGATGATCCAGAAGAAGGATGTCCTGGGGTTGCTTCCACAACTCAGTGATGTCATCGAAGACCCAGGTTTTCTCCATTTTCCTACTCATTTTCCTAAGCATTGGCTTTTTGTCCTGAGGCCAATTGCCTCTTGGTCACAAGGTGGCTACTTATATTCAATTAAAGGGAAGGGATAGCACCAAGGAGCTTTTCTCTCCAGCTTTTCCTTTTAACAAGAAAACAAAATCTCTCCCAAAGTCCTCCCAAGAGCCTTCTCCTTATCTTTCATTGATCAGAATGTTGTCTCATGGCCACCGTTTGCTGTAAGGAAGAAAGCAGAGGGTGGCTATCGGGTGGCCGACTGTCAGTGTCTGACACTTTTGAGAAATCCTTGCACAAAACCGGAAAGAATCCAGCATAGTGCTTCCAGGCCCCCTGGAGAAATAACAGGGATGATTTCCTCGCCCAGACGTCACCCGCTCTTTTGCGTAAAACAAACACTGAAATGCATCGTCAGAGGACCTCCATCATGAATCACTGTCACGTGTTTCTCTTTTGGCCGTGCTGTGGGACACGCAGGATCTTAGTTCCCAGACCAGGGATTGAACCTGTGCCCCATGCGGTGGCAGCGTGGAGTCCTAACCACTGGACCACAGGGAATTTCCCACCTGTCACATTTTTGGAAAGGGAAAGAAGTACATACGCTAGCAAGTGATGTCCCGACGTTTAGTTCAAGGTGTATGTGACATTTCAGAATTTTGGTTCACTGAATGATGAGCTGTAAGAGTATAACTAAATTTTAGTGTGAGGATATTTTCTACAGGAGAGAATGATGTGTTCGTGGCGACGAATACAAGGGTGCCTTGAGTCAAATGATTCGATGTTCTCGGCCCATCCCATCTGGAGCCGTTATGCCACCGAGGACTCTGTTGTCCCTAATTCGGGTAAATTTGTGTGCAAGAAACTGATTGTTCATCTTTGGGCCCCGTGATGTTAACTTCGCCATTTTGGAACAATAATGAGAAGGCCTTCAGGGTTAAAAATACAAGAGCACAGGGCTTCCCTGGTGGCGCAGTGGTTGAGAGTCCGCCTGCCAATGCAGGGGATGCGGGTTCGTGCCCCAGTTTGGGAAGATCCCACATGCCGCGGAGCGGCTGGGCCCGTGAGCCATGGCCGCTGAGCCTGCGCGTCCGGAGCCTGTGCTCCGCGGCGGGAGAGGCCACAACAGTGAGAGGCCCGCATACCGCAAAAAAAAAAAAAAAATACAAGAGCACAGTTTCATAAATCACTGAAGGGCACTGTTAATAGTGAGATAATAAGTCATAAATATCTGTTCCCTCAGTCCCCCACGGCAAACTGGGGAACAAAGACACCAGCTGAGGAAAAGCAAGTGTCTGTGCAGAAAGCTTCCTGGCTCAGAAAGTTATAAATGAGCAGAGAAGTCCACATCTCATGTGAAACTCAAGTAAAACTAACAGTTGGCATCGTACATTATGGGTGGGTCGTTTGCTATAATTAAGGTGGCATCCGTGGTTAACAGCCTTGAAAATTAAACTCAACAACAAAAACTTTTGAAAGGGATAATCAAAGCCTTCTGAATAATGAAGTTAACACCTCCCTGTCATGAGGAAAGAGAATGTTCTTGAGGTATCTTGTTTCATGTCTGTGTTCTTGATGCTGTGGCCGTTGTTTGAACAGACACGTTTGGTTTTGCCCATAGGGGTCAGTCGGGTGCCTTTGCGTTACCCTGAATTTCTGGTTCCACCAAACTAGGCCAGGCTGGGCGGACGGCTCGGCGTCAGTACGCACGTGCAACGCAGACCCTGGCGCCTCCCTTGTTATTTGGCCCTTTAAAAAGTGTTAGCATTCTTGTTTCCTTCCTGTGGCCATCTGCAGCTCCAGTGGATGGGGCATCTTTGGCTTTTAAAATATTCACATCCACGGCAAAGGAAAAGTACTTAAGAGCCAGAACACAGAATTGTCCAGGAAAAAACTACCTCCAGGTCTTCTCCTCCTTTTATGTCTGATGAATGGTGCCCATCGTGGCAGTAACGAGGCACAAGTACGTGTAGATAAGCTGCTTCTTCCTGAAATGTCCTCATTAGAATGCAGAGACTATCAAAATTCCTCACACGGTGTTCTTTAAGAGAAAAAAAAAAATACTTGGGAACAAATTGAAGATTTTTTTTCTCCCAGTTTCTTTCAAAACTCACTGAAAATGCATATAGTTCATTCCGGTTACCCATTTCCAAGCATTTTGCCTTGAGGAGCTGTTCCTAGTCCTGCATGGAATAGTTACTGTAGTGTAATCATAACTCCGGTGCAGTAAGTGTTGGTGATTTTTCGAGTAGAGGAAGATTAGCCTTACTCCCAGAGGGGCATTCACACAAGTAGCAGTTTGCCATCAAAGTTCGACTTTAGAACTAAATTATACAACATGGGGTGAAAAGTAATGGACTATTAAAAGCTCTCTTTAGGGCTTCCCTGGTGGCGCAGTGGTTGAGAATCTGCCTGCCAGTGCAGGGGACACGGGTTCGAGCCCTGGTCTGGGAAGATCCCACATGCCGCGGAGCAACTAGCCCCGTGAGCCACAATTACTGAGCCTGCGCATCTGGAGCCTGTGCTCCGCAACAAGAGAGGCCGTGATAGTGAGAGGCCCGCGCACTGCGATGAAGAGTGGCCCCCGCTTGCCGCAACTAGAGAAAGCCCTCGCACAGAAACGAAGACCCAACACAGCCAAAAATAAATAAATTAATTAATGAACTCCTACCCCCAACATCTTCTTAAAAAAAAAAACAATGTTAAATGGTTTTTGTTTCTGATTCTCCAAGTCCAGAGGCTATTGGAGCAGAAGATTAGTTGGAAAATGCTTCCCAATCCCACAGACGATCGCTATAGAATTAAATTCTAGAACACTGTTTAAACTGGGTCAAATAGAACCTGGTGGGGTTTAGAGGGTACCCAGTGGTTATCAGCCTTCTTTCTTACCCAGGTTCTGGGCAAATTGAGAAATAAAACAAGGAACAAGACAAATGAGGCCCAAAAGATCACCACTGTTACTAAGAAAGACTAGGTTGGAGGGAATAGCTTTGGGGGTGAAAGTCAAACAGTTTTCCAAATTAGCATCTTCAAATTAGCTGGTTTACCCAGTCCAAACAAAGCCAGAGAAGGACGTTTCTTGCCCCGGGGAGCAGGGCAGACCACCTGTTTGCTATGAGCCACTCACTGCCAAGAAAGATAAGGAAGGGGATGAACAGCATGTGCCCTGTTTAGTCTTCTTAAATTTACCAATCAGATATGTCACTCCACCTCCCTTGGGGAAGAGGGCATAGAGGTCTAGAGAAGCCAGGAGTTGCGCTAATTGAGGGAACATTGGAAGAGGGGGAAAACCATTCCCCCAGTAATCTTCCCTCAAGCCCATCACACTGAAAAATAGTCATTTCCAGAGCCCCCGAGGCCTTTGAGGCACGAAGGAAGTAATTAAATAGCACAGATGTTTGGGGCTACCATCTGTCCCCTATACAGACATACATACGTTATTGGTCATCAGCGTGTGCGGTGGTCAGTCACGTTTCACTGAAGCATTTTTTTGGGTAGAACATAGAAAAATGATATAGACTTGTCCCTCACCCAATACCAGCGTCTTTTATGAAAATGTTTTATTTTGAAATAATTTCAGGCTTGCAGAAAACCTGCCAAGATAGTAGAGAGTTTCCGTGTACCCTTCACCCAGCTTCTGCTAACGTTAATAACTAGCATCACCGTAGTACAATGATCAAAACTAAGAAATGAACATTGGTGCCATGCTGTTCATTCAACCATGGTTTGTATTTGGATTTCACACGTTTTTCCTTTTTCTATTCCCGGATCCTCTGCAGGATCCTACATTGCATTTCATGGTCATGTCTCCTCCTCTAATCTCAGTTACCAGTTCCTCACTCTTTTCTTGTCTTTTGTGATCTTAACACTTTTCATTTTTATTGAAGTACAGTTGATTCACAATATTGTGTTGGTTTCAGGTATACAACCAAGTGATTCCATTATACATATATATGTGTATATATCTGTATTTTTTTCAATTCTTTTCCATTATACTTTATTACAAGTTATTGAATATAGTTCCCTGTGCTATGCAGTAAATCCTTGTTGTTTATATATAGTAATGTGCATTTGTTAATCCCACGCTCCCAATTTATCCCTCTTCCCTTCCCCTTTGGTAACCATAACTTTGTTTTCTATGCCTGTGAGTCTGTTTCTGTTTTATAAATAAGTTCACTGGTACTGTTTTTTAGATTCCATGTATAAGTGATATCATATGATACTTGTTTTTCTCTGACTTACTTCACTTAGTATGATAATCTCTAGGTCCATCCATGCAAATAATAAATAATGCAAATGGCATTATTTCATTCTTTTTAATGGCTGTGTAATATTCCATCATGTATATGTATAGATATACATATACACACACATATATACATATATATATACCACATCTTTTTTTTACATATATATACATTGTTTTTTAATATTCTTTTTCATTATGGTTTATCATAGGATATTGAATATAGTTCCCAGTGCTATACAGTAGGACCTTGTTGTTTATCCATTCTATATATAATAGTTTGCATCTGCTCATCCCAACCCCCTCCCCCTTGGCAACCACAAATCTGTTCTCTATGTCTGTGTTTCTGTTTCATAGATAGGTTCATTTGTGTCATATTTTAGATTCCACATATAAGTGATATCATATGGTATTTGTCTTTCTCTTTCGGACTTAGTATGATAATCTCTGGTTGCATCCATGTTGCTGCAAATGGCATTATTTTGTTCCTTTTTTATGGCTGAATAGTATTCCATTGTGTATATATACCACATCTTTATCCATTCCTCTGTCCATGGACATTTAGGTTGTTTCCATGTCTTGGCTATTGTGAATAGTGCTGCTATGAACATAGGGGTTCATGTATCTTTTTGAATTATAGTTTTATCTGTATATATGCCCAGGAGTGGGATTGATGGATCATATGACAATTCTATTTTTAGTTTTCTGAGGAACCTCCATACCTTTTTCCACAGTGGCTGCACCAACTTACATTCCCACCAACAGTGTAGGAGAGTTCCCTTCTCTCCACACCTTCTCCAGCATTTGTTGTTTGTAGACTTTTTAATGATGGCCATTCTGACTGGTGTGAAGTGGTACCTCACTGTAGTTTTGATTTGCAGTTCTCTCATAATTAGCAATGTTGAGCATCTTTTCGTATTCCTATTGGTGCCTATTCACCATCTATATTTCTTCTTTGGAGAAATGTCTTTTTAGGCCTTCTGCTCATTTTTCAGTTGGGTTGTTGTTGTTGAGTTGTATGAGCTGTTTGTATATTTTGGAAATTAAGCCCTTGTCAGTCGTATCATTTGCAAATATTTTCTCCCATTCTGTAGGTTGTCTTTTCTTTTTGTTTATGGTTTCTTCTGCTGTGCAACAGCCTGTAAGTTTGATTAGGTCCCATTTGTTTATTTTTGTTTTTATTTCTGTTGCTTTGGGAGACTGACCTAAGAAAACATTGGTACAATTGGTACAAATCAGAGAATGTTTTGCCTATGATCTCTTCTAGGAGTTTTATGGTGTCATGTCTTAAGTCTTTAAGCCATTTTGAGTTTATTTTTCTGTATGGTGAGAGGGTGTGTTCTAACTCCACTGATTTACATGTGGCCGTCCAACTTTCCTAACATCACTTGCTGAAGAGACTAGCTTTTTCCCAATGTATATGCTTGCCTCCTTTGTTGAAGATTAATTGACTGTAGCTGTGTGGGTTTATTTCTGGGCTCTCTATTCTGTTCCATTGATCCATATGTCTGTTTTTGTGCCAGTACCATGCTGTTTTGATTACCATAGCTTTGTAGTATTGTCTGAAGTCTGGGAGGGTTATTCCTCCTGCTTGGTTCCTTTTCTTCAGGATTGCTTTGGCAATTCTGGGTCTTTTGTGGTTCCATATGAATTTTAGGATTATCTGTTCTAGTTCTGTAAAAAATGTCATGGGTAATTTGGTAGGGATTGCATTAAATCTGTAGATTGCTTTGCGTAGTATGGCCATTTTAACAATATTAATTCTTCAAATCCAAGAGCATGGGATATCTTTCCATTTCATTGAATCAGTTTCCTTTATTAATGGTTTACAGTTCTCAGCGTATAAGTCTTTCACCTCCTTGGTCAGGTTTATTCCTAAGTATTTTGTTTTTAGGGGTGCAATTTTAAAAGGTTTTTTTTTTTACATTCCCTTTCTGATATTTCATTGTTGTTGTAAAGAAATGCAACCGATTTCTGTATGTTAAGCTTGTATCCTGCTACCTTGCTGAATTTGTTTATCAGTTCTAGTAGTTATTGTGTGGAGTCTTTAGGGTTTCATATCATCTGATAAAGTATCGTATCATCTGCATATTATGACAATTTTACCTCTTCCCTTCCAATCTGGATACTTCTTATTTCTTTTTCTTGTCTGATTGCTGTGGCTAGGACTTCCAATACTATGTTGAATAGAAGAGATGAGAGTGGTCATCCTTGTCCTGTTCCATATTAAATTTAATTAATTAATTAATTTAATTTAATTTATTGGCCATGCCACTTGCAGGATCTTAGTCCCCCAATCAGGGATTGAACCCATGCCCCCTGCAGTGGAAGCATGGAGTCTTAACCACTGGACTACCAGGGAAGGCCCTTGTTCCAGATTTTAGCAGGAAGGCTTTCAGCTTTTCACCATTGAGTATTATATTGACTGTGGGTTTGTCATAAATAGCTTCTATTATACTGAGATATGTTCCCTCTATACCCACTTTGGTAAGAGGTTTTATCATGAATGGATGTTGAATTTTGTCAAATGCTTTCTCTGCATCTATTGAGATGATCATGTGGTTTTTGTCTTTTCTTTAGTTTTTGTGGTGTGTCACATCAATTTGCATATGTTGAACCATCGTTGTGAACTTGAGATAAATCTCACCTGGTTGTGGTGTGTGATCTTTTTTATGTGTCATTGGATTCAGTTTGCTAATATTTTGTTGAGAATTTTTTGCATCTAAATTCATCAGAGATGTTGGCCTGTAATTTTCCTTTTTGGTGGTGTCTTTGTCTGGTTTTGGTATCAGGGTGATGGTGGCCTTGTAGAATGAGCTGTGGGAGTGTTCCTTCCTCTGCACTTTTTTGGAAGAGTTTCAGAAGGACAGGTCTTAACTCTTCTCTAAATGTTTGATAGTTGAGATTTCTCCTTTTTCATTTCTTATTTTGTTTATTTGGGTTCTCTCTCTTTTCTTCTTGGTGAGCCTGGCCAGAGGTTTGTCAGTCTTGTTTGTCCTTTCAAAGAACCAGCTCTTGGTTTTATTGATTTTTTCTGTTTTTTTTTTTTTTTTTTCCGGTACACGGGCCACTCACTGCTGTGGCCTCTCCCATTGCGGAGCACACGCTCCGGACGCGCAGGCTCAGTGGCCACGGCTCACGGGCCCAGCTGCTTCGTGGCATGTGGGATCTTCCCAGAACGGGGCACGAACCCGTGTCCCCTGCATTGGCAGGCGGACTCTCAACCACTGCGCCACCAAGGGAAGCCCTCTGTTGTTTTTTTAATCTCTATTTTATGTATTTTCTCTTCGATCTTTATGATTTCCTTCCTTCTGCTGACTTTAGGTTTTGTTTGTTCATCTTTTTCTAATTCTTTTAAGTGGTAGGTTAGGTTGTTTATTTGAGATTTTTCTTGGTTTTTTGAGGAAGGTCTGTATCTCTATGAATTTCCCTTTAAGAACTGCTTTTGCTGCATCCCATAAATTTTGTATGGTTGTGTTTTCATTGTCATTTGTCTCAAGGTATTTTCTAATTTCCTCTTTGATTTCATCATTGACCTGTTGGTTTTTTAGTAGCATGTTGTTTAGTCTCCATGTAATCAGTTTCTTTTTTTGCGGTACGCGGGCCTCTTACTGTTGTGGCCTCTCCCATTGTGGAGCACAGGCTCCGGATGCGCAGGCTCAGCGGCCATGGCTCACGGGCCCAGCTGCTCCGTGGCATGTGGGATCTTCCCGGACTGGGGCACGAACCCGTGTCCCCTGCATCGGCAGGCGGACTCTCAACCACTGCGCCACCAGGAAAGCCCTGTAATCAGTTTCTTCTCATTTCTTTTTCTGTGGTTGATTTCTAGTTTCATGCCATTGTGGTCAGAAAAGATGCTTGAGATAATTTCCATACTCTTAAATTTATTGAGGCTTGTTTTGTGCCCTAGTATGTATACCACATCTTCTTTATCCATTCATCTGTCAGTGGACATCTAGGTTGCTTCCATGTCTTGGCTATTGTAAATAGTGCTGCTATGAACATTGGGGTGCATGTATCTTTTGTGACCTTGACAGTTTTGAAGAGGACTGGTCAGCTTTTTGTACACTGTCCCTCAATTTGGGTTGGTCTGATGTTTTCTCATGATCAGATTGAGGGAACAAGAACACTCAGAAGGAACTCCCATCACCTCTCCATGCATCACATCAAGGGGTGTGTGATGTCAACATGTCTTGTTACTGGTGATGTTAAGTTTGATCACTTAATTAGGTGCTATCTGCTGGGTTTCTCCACTGTAAAGTGACTGTTTCTCCCTTTTTATTTAATACATAATTTGAAGGAGATCATTTGAAACTCTACAAATATCCTCTTTCCCCTCAAACTTTGCTCAGCAATTTTAGCATCTACCAGTGGATTTTTCCCTCACCAGTTAGCACTGTGGTGGTATAATCTTAATTTCTGTTTCTCTCTTCCTTCTGCATTTATTACTTGAAATTCTTTTGTAAGGAAGAGCTGTCCCTTCTCCTCCAGGTATTTATTTATTCAATTTTATTTATATCAGTACGAATTTATGGATATTCACTTTATTTTATGGGTTCTAATACAGTGCTTTTGTTACTTATTGTTCAAACTGCTCCAGCTATCCACTGGGAGGTTGACTTCTGTGTCTTTTAAACACGCCCCATCCTTTTCCATAAATTGATTGTTTGATTGATCGCTGCACTGGGTCTTTGTTGCTGCGCGTGGGCTTTCCCTAGTTGCGGTGAGCCGGGGCTATTCTTTGTTGCAGTGTGCAGGCTTCTCATTGCGGTGGCTTCTCTTGTTGCGGAGCACAGGCTCTAGGCACATGGGCTTCAGTAGTTGTGGCACGTGGGCTCAGTACTTGTGGCTCGTGGGCTCTAGAGTGCAGGCTCAGTAGTTGTGACACACGGGCTTAGTTCCTCCACGGCATGTGGGATCTTCCCAGACCAGGGCTCAAACCCATGTTCCCTGCATTGGCAGGTGGATTCTTAACCACTGTGCCACCAGGGAAGCCCCGCCCCATCCATTTTCTGAACACTTCCATATTTTGGGCACCGTAAGATAAGATACGCCAGGTTCATCTTGAATTTTCCATCTCCCAGCCCTGTCTGTCACTTCTCCGTGGTAGCTGTGACTTGTTAGTTGAAAAGAAAAAACCAAAATGAAAAGCAAAAACAGAAAAAACCCTCAAGCCAAGGAAACTGACGTTTCTTAGGCACATACTATGGGGCTGGCATGGTCATAGGAGCTTTGCATGCATTGTCCTCTTAATCCTCATTCTTAATTTTTTAAACTCTGTTATATAGGTGTCGTTTTCTCCCTATTCAAGAGGAGAAACGATGGCTTAGAGAAGTTAAGTGCCTTATTCAATTTTCTCCAGCAAGAATTCTAGTCTAGGTCTGTTGGACTCCCAGGTTCATGTTCTTTCTACTGGGTAAAGAATCATATCAGAAGCAAAATGAAACATGGACTTTATCCACTTCAGCTTCCTCCACCCCATTTCCTAGACAAGGAACTGAGGCCAGTAAATGAGAAGATCAGATCTTCTTCAAGACCCAGAACTTGATGGAAGAAATTAATGGAAGACCCTGATCCTCTGGCACTCAGCTCAGTAGTATTTCTTTACGTTCCCATGAGTATAATTCTTCCCAGATTATTTTCGTTGGTAAGATGACCAATGATTGCAGTTCATTATTGAAACTTCCTTTGCTTAGCTTATGATCTAATATCATTTCCCATTGTGTTTGCCAGAAACCATGAATGGGATTTTTGAGCCTAAGTGATCATTTTGGTAAGTCAAGAGATAACATCTCAGAGAAAGAACTGAACAGTAACCCCACACACTACCCAACACCTTGTTTTTATTATTTATTTAGCTGCACCAGGTCTTAGTAGCAGCACACGGGATCTTTGTCGCGACACGCGGAATCTTCAGTTGCAGCCCACGGGAACTTTTTGTTTCGTTGCGGCACGTGGGAACTTTTTTTAGTTGAAGCATGCAAACTCTTAGTTGTGGCATGTGGAATCTAATTCCCCGACCAGGGATTGAACCTGGGCCCCCTGCACCGGGAGCACAGAGCCTTAGCCCCTCGACCACCAGGGAAGTCCCTACCCAATACCCTTAATAAGTGACATTGCCACTTTAATTCCCAAATTATCTCTTTGGCAATATAAATTCACTTGAAAATGGTATTTTCGGAAAGAAACAAAATTATTAACAGATTTCTTTTCAACTGTGATGTTTTTAAGAAGACTTAGAAAACCAGGAAATTCCTCAAAATAAGTACAGCTGGAAAAATATAATTAAGCTCAGAGGGGGAACAAGTTACCACATCAGTATGTATACTGTGCTGTAAGAGGCTCCCTTGAAAACAGAAAATAAGAACAGTGGAGTCCAAGCAATACTGTGGATCCACCACGGTTAAAACCAGGATAGTATAGAAGATAAGACCTGCTAAAACTAAAGCAGCTGCTTATACAACTGAGGTGGCTTCTGGTTATATTGGAGACACTGAAGAAAGGACCCTGTTACAGGGTTTGGCTTTAAATATAACAGAACTATAAAATAGCTAAATGCAAATCTTGCTCAACAAACCTGCTTCTCCCCGTGCTGGAAACAGCATTCAGGTAGTGGCTCCAACTTTGCCTTTTTTATTTTTTAACATCTTTATTGGAGTATAATTGCCTTACATTATTGTGTTAGTTTCTGCTGTATAACAAAGGGAATCAGCTATACGTATACATATATCCCCATATCCCCTCCCTCTTGTGTCTCCCTCCCACCCTCCCTATCCCACCCCTCTAGGTGGTCACAAAGCACCGAGCTGATCTCCCTGTGCAATGCGGCTGCTTCCCACTAGCTATCTGTTTTACATTTGGTAGTGTATATATGTCCATGCCACTCTCTCACTTCATCCCAGCTTACCCTTCCCCCTCCCCATGTCCTGAAGTCCATTTTCTACATCTGCATCTTTCTTCCTGTCCTGCCCCTAGGTTCTTCAGGACCACTGTTTTTGTTTGTTTAGATTCCATATATATGTGTTAGCATACGGTATTTGTTTTTCTCCTTCTGACTTACTTCACTCTGTATGACAGACTCTAGGTCCATCCACCTCACTACAAATAACTCAATTTCCTTGTTTTTTGTGGCTGAGTAATATTCCATTGTATATATGTGCCACATCTTTATCCATTTGTCTGTCGATGGACACTTAGGTTGTTCCAGGTCCTGGCTATTGTAAATAAAGCTGCAATGAACACTGTGGTACGTGACTCTTTTTGAATTATGGTTTTCTCAGGGTATATACCCAACAGTGGGATTGCTGGGTCGTATGGTAGTTCTATTTTTAGTTTTTTAAGAAACCTCCATACCGTTCTCCATAGTGGCTGTATCAATTTACATTCCCACCAACAGTGCAAGAGGGTTCCCTTTTCTCCACACCCTCTACAGCATTTATTGTTTGTAGACCTTTTGATGATGGCCATTCTGACCGGTGTGCGGTGATGCCTCATTGTAGTTTTGATTTGCATTTCTCTAATGATTAGTTACGTTGAGCATCCTTTCACGTGTTTGTTGGCAATCTGTATGTCATCTTTGGAGAAATGTCTATTTAGATCTTCTGCGCATTTTTGGATTGGGTTGTTTGTTTTTTTGATATTGAGTTGCATGAGCTGCTTGTATATTTTGGAGATTAATTCTTTGTCAATTGCTTCGTTTGCAAATATTTTCTCCCATTCTGAGGGCTGTCTTTTCATCTTGTTTATGGTTTCCTTTGCTGTGCGGAAGCTTTTAAGACTCATTAGGTCCCATTTGTTTATTTTTGTTTTTATTTTCATTTCTCTAGGAGGTGGATTAAAAGGATCTTGCTGTGATTTATGTCATAAAGTGTTCTGCCTCTGTTTTCCTTTAAGAGTTTTATAGTGTCTGGCCTTACATTTATGTCTTTAATCCGTTTTGAGTTTCTATTTGTGTATGGTGTTAGGGAGTGTTCTAATTTCATTCTTTTACATGTAGCTGTCCAGTTTTCCTAGCACCACTTATTGAAAAGGTTGTCTTTTCTCCATTGTATATTCTTGCTTCCTTTATCAAAGATAAGGTGATCTCAACAGATGAATGGATAAATAAGATGTGGCACATATATGCAATGGAATATTACTCAGTCATAAAAAGAAACGAAATTGAGTTATTTATAGTGAGGTGAATGGACCTAGAATCTGTCATATGGAATGAAGTAAGTCAGAAAGAGAAAAACAAATACCATATGCTAACATATATGTAAGGAATCTAAAAAAAAAAAAAAGGTTCTAAAGAAACTAGGGGCAGGACAGGAATAAAGACATGAACGTAGAGAATGGACTTGAGGACATGGGGAGGGGGAAGGGTAAGATGGGTTGAAGTGAGAAAGTGGTATGGACATATATAGACTGCCAAATGTAAAATAGGTACCTAGTGGGAAGCAGCCGCATAGCTCAGGGAGATCAGCTTGGTGCTTTGTGACCACCTAGGGGGTGGGATAGGGAGGGTGGGAGGGAGGGAGATGCAAG
This sequence comes from Aethalodelphis obliquidens, assembly GCF_003676395.1. Lineage (NCBI taxonomy): Eukaryota > Metazoa > Chordata > Mammalia > Artiodactyla > Delphinidae > Aethalodelphis > Aethalodelphis obliquidens. The sequence goes on along the minus strand of NW_020837991.1, from coordinate 15,083,920 downwards.
AGGGAGAAGATATGGAAATACATACATATGTATAGCTGATTCACTTTGTTATAAAGCAGAAACTATCACACCACTGTAAAGCAATTATACTCCAATAAAAACGTTAAAAAAAAAGGATAAGGTGACCATATGTGTGTGAGTTTATCTCTGGCCTTTCTATCCTGTTCCATTGATCTATATATCTGTTTTTGTGCTGGTACAATACTATCTTGATTACTATAGCTTTGTAGTATAGTCTGAAGTTCAGGAGCCTGATTCCTTGAGCTCCATTTTTCTTTCTCAAGATTGCTTCGGCTATTCGGGGTCTTTTGTGTTTTATACAAATTGGAAATTTTTTGTTCTAGATCTGTGAAAAATGCCAGTGGTAGTTTGATAGGGATTGCATTGAATCTATAGATTGCTTTGGGTAGTATAGTCATTTTTATAATGTTTATTCTTCCAGTCCAACAACATGGTATATCTCTCCATCTGTTTGTATCATCTTTAATTTCTTTCATCAGTATCTTATACTTTTTTGCATACAGGTCTTTCGTCTCCTTAGGTAGGTTTGTTCCTAGGTATTTTATTCTTTTCATTGCAGTGGTAAATGGGAGTGTTTCCTTAATTTCTCTTTCAGATTTTTCATCATTAGTATATGGCAATGCAAGAGATTTATTTGCATTAATTTTGTACCCTGCAACCTTGCCAAATTCATTGATTAGCTCTAGTAGTTTTCTGGTAGCATCTTTAGGATTCTCTATAGTATCATGTCATCTGCCAAGAGTGACCATTTTATTTCTTCTTTTCTGATTTGGATTCCTTTTATTTCTTTTTCTTCTCTGATTGCTGTAGCAAAATCTTCCAAAACTATGTTTAATAGTAATGGTGAGAGTTTGCAACCTTGTCCTGTTCCTGATCTTAGTGGAAATGATTTCAGTGTTTCACCATTGAGAATGATTTTGACCCTGGGTTTGTCATATATGGCCTTTATTATGTTGAAGTAAGTTTCCTCTATGCCTACTTTCTGGAAAGTTTGTTTTCTTTTTTTTATCATAAAAGGGCATTGAATTTTGTTGAAAGCTTTTTCTGCATCTATTGAGATTATCATATCATTTTTATCCTTCAATTTGTTAATATGTTGTATCACATTGATTGATTTGCATATATTGAAGAATCCTTGCATTCCTGGGATAAACTGCACTTGATCATGGTGTATGATCCTTTTAATGTGCTGCTGGATTCTGTTTGCTAGTATTTAGTTAAGGATTTTCGCATCTGTGTTCATCAGTGTTATTGGCCTGTAGTTTTCTTTTTTTGTGACATCTTTGTCTGGTTTTGGTATCAGGGTGATGGTGGCCTCGTAGAATGAGTTTGGGAGTGTTCCTCCCTCTGCTATATTTTGGAACACTTTGAGAAGGATACGTGTTAGCTGTTCTCTAAATGTTTGATAGAACTTGCCTGTGAAGCCTTCTGGTCCTGGGCTTTTGTCTGTTGGAAGATTTTTAATCACAGTTTCAATTTCAGTGCTTGTGATTCGTTTGTTTATATTTTCTGTTTCTTCCTGGTTCAGTCTTGGAAGATGTACTTTTCTAAGAATTTGTCCATTTCTTCCAGGTTGTCCGTTTTATTGGCACATATTTGCTTGTCGTAATCTCTCATGATCCTTTGTATTTCAGTAGTGTCAGTTGTTACTTCTTTTTCATTTCTAATTCTGTTGATTTGAGTCTTCTCTCTTTTTTCTTGATGAGTCTGGCTAATGGTAATTTGGCTTATCTTCTCAAAGAACAAGCTTTTAGTTTTAATGATCTTTGCTATTGTTTCCTTCATTTCTTTTTCATTTATTTCTGATCTGATCTTTATGATTTCTTTCCTTCTGCTAACTTTGGGGTTTTTTTGTTCTTCTTTTTCTAATTGCTTTAGGTGTAAGGTTAGATTTTTTATTTGAGATTTTTCTTGTTTCTTGAGGTAGGATTTTATTGCTATAAACTTCCCTCTTAGAACTGCTTTTACTGCATCCCATAGGATTTCGGCTGTCATATTGTCATTTGTTTCTATGTATTTTTTGATTTCCTCTTTGATTTCTTCAGTGATCTCTTGGTTAATTAGTAGCGTATTGTTTAGCCTCCATGTGTTTGTATTTTTTTACATATTTTTTCCTGTAATTCATATCTAGTCTCATAGTGTTGTGGTTGGAAAAGATACTTGATACGATTTCAATTTTTTTAAATTTAACAAGGCTTGATTTGTGACCCAAGATATGACCTATCCTGTAGAATGTTCCATGAGCACTTGAGAAAAATGTTTATTCTCTTGATTTTGGATGGAATGTCCTATAAATATCAATTAAGTCCATCTTGTTTAATGTATCATTTAAAGCTTGTGTTTCCTTATTGTCATTTTGGATGATCTGTCCATTGGTGAAAGTGGGGTGTTCAAGTCCCCTACTATGATTGTGTTACTGTCGATTTCCCCTTTTATGGCTGTTAGCATTTGCCTTATGTATTGAGGTGCTCCTATGTTTGGTGCATAAATATTTACAATTGTTATATCTTTTTCTTGGATTGATCCCTTGATCATTATGTAGTATCCTTCTTTGTCTCTTTTAATAATCTTTTTTTTAAAGTCTATTTTGTCTGATATGAGAATTGCTACTCCAGCATTCTTTTGGTTTCCATTTGCATGAAATATCTTTTTCCATCCCCTCATTTTCAGTCTGTATGTTTCCCTAGATATGAAGTGGGTCTCTTGTAGACAGCATATATATGGTCTTGTATCCATTCAGCTAGTCTATGTCTTTTGGTTGGAGCATTTAATCCATTTACATTTAAGGTAATTATCATTATGTATGTTCCTATTGTGATTTTCTTAATTGTTTTGGGTCTGTTTTTATAGGTCTTTTCTTTCTCTTGTGTTTCCTGCCTAGAGAAGTTCCTTTAGCATTTGTTGTAAAGCTGGTTTGGTGGTGCTGAATTCTCTTAGCTTTTGCTTGTCTGTAAAGGTTTTAATTTCTCCATCAAATCCGAATGAGATCCTTGCTGGGTAGAGTAATCTAGATTTTAAGTTTTTCCCTTTCATCACTTTAAATATGTCCTGCTACTTCCTTCTGGCTTGCAGAATTTCTGCTGAAAGATCAACTATTAACCTTATGGGGATTCCCTTGTGTGTTATTTGTTGTTTTTCCCTTGCTACTTTTAATATTCTTTGTATTTAATTTTTGATAGTTTGATTAATATGTATCTTGGCCTGTCTCTCCTTGGATTTATCCTGTATGGGACTCTTTGCGCTTCCTGGACTTGACTATTTCCTTTCCCATATTAGGGAAGTTTTCAACTGTAATCTCTTCAAATATTTTCTCAGTCCCTTTCTTTTTCTCTTCTTTTTCTGGGACCTCTATAATTCGAATGTTGGTGCATTTAATGTTGTCCCAGAGGCCTCTGAGACTGTCCTCAGTTTTTTAGATTTTTCTTTATTCTGCTCTGTGGTAGTTATTTCCGCTATCTGTTCTTCTGCCTCCGTTATTCTGCTATTGATTCCTTCTAGAGTATTTTTAATTTCATTTATTGTGTCGTTCATCATTTTTTTTTTTTTTTTTTTTGGTCTTTAGTTCTTCTAGGTCCTTGTTAAACATTTCTTATATTTTCTTCATTCTATTTCCAAGGTTTTGGATCATCTTTACTATCAATACTCTGCATTCTTTTTCAGGTAGACTGCCTATCTCCTCTTCATTTGTTTGCTCTGGTGGGTTTTTACCTTGCTTCTTCATCTGCTGCGTATATCTCTGTTTTCTCATTTTGCTTAACTTACTGTGTTTGGGGTCTCCTTTTCGCAGGCTGCAGGTTCGTAGTTCCCATTGTTTTTGGTGTCTGCCCCCAGTGGGTAAGGTTGATTCAGTGTGTTGTGTAGGCTTCCTGGTGGAGGGGACTGATGCCTGTGTTCTGGTGGATGAGGCTGGATCTTGTCTTTCTGGTGGGCAGGACTGTGTCTGGTGGTCTGTTTTGGGATGTCTGTGACCTTATTATGATTTTAGGCAGCCTCCCTGCTAATGGGTGGGGTTGTGTTCCTGTCTTGCTAGTTGTTTGGTATGGGGTGTCCAGCACTGTAGCTTGCTGGTTGTTGAGTGGAGCTGAGTCTTAGCATTGAGATGGAGATCTCTGGGAGACATCTCACTGATTGATATTACGTGGGGCTGGGAGGTCTCTGGTGGTCCAGTGTCCTGAACTCGTCTCTACCACCTCTGAGGCTCAGGCCTCACACCTGGCCAGAGCACCAAGACCCTGTCCGCCACACGGCATTTATGTGACTGCAGGTGAAGGATTCTACCTCTGTGCCTCAGTCTTCTCCTCTCAGCACTCTTTCCTGGCTTTTCCTGAAGTACTCTTCTTCCCTTGATCTTCTTTCTTATCTTCAGTTCCACCATAGATGACAAAAGTCTCTCTATCTTTGATATCGATCAATGGATGTGGTGACGTCCGGCTCACTGGGGCCAGGCCTCGGCCGCGCTGGACAATGGACGGACTTTCATGGCGAACTGGGCCACCCTTCTTCTGCCCGGGGCCCCTCGTCTCTCCTCCCCACGTTTCGGTGGTGTTGAAAGTCAGGGGTGCGGCTTCCAGCCTGACCCCTGGTCTCCTGACCCCAGCCTCAGGGCCTCAGTGGGCTGGGGTCCTCAGACACTCTCGCTTCACCGCCTCAGCATGTCTCCCGACTTTACCGTTCTTTTCTCATTTTCCCTTCAAGCTGTATAGTCATTTTCTGCACCCCCATGGATTCCAAGCCATCTGCGAAGTGTGTATCTGCTATCAAAAATATACTTTCTATAGAGACAGTTCAATTAAAATATTTTAAAATATGGAGGTAAGCTTCTAAAAATAGTGTAAAACTAACAAAGGTCTTTGGTAGAGTAGCGTTGACAACCCTGGAACCCAGAGAGATCCTTTATGATACTCTTCAAAAAGCGAATGTTCCAGACTGTTGGTAGTTTGCTTCTCTCATACCTGGAGAGGAAGGATTGGGTGGAAGGGACAGATTTCATAATGTAACAGTGTACATTATGTGTACATTACATTATTTGTAATGTAATGTGCAACAGTGTACATTATATTATTTCATAATGTAACAGTGTAATCCAACAATGATTGGATTTTGATAGACTAGAACAGAGGTCAGCAAACTATGGCCGCTAGGCCCATTCTGGTCCAATGCCTGTGCTATGAACTGAATTTTGTCCCTCTGTCAATTTATGTGTTGAAGTCCTAAGCCTCAAGGTTGATGGTATTTGGAGGCTGGGGCTTTGAGAGGTAATTAGCGTTAGATGAGGTCACAGGGTAGGGTGCTGGTCCTATGGAATTGTCTCCTTCTAAGAGAGGGAGAGACCACAGAGGAAGGGCCATATGAGGACACAGTTGTCTACCAACCAGGAAGAGGGTTTTTGCCAGAAACCTAATTTTCTGGCACCTTGATCTTAGACTTGTAGCCTCCAGAGCTGTGAGAAGAATTAATTTCTGTTGTTGAAGCTGTGCAGTCTGGGGTATTTTCTTACAGCAGCCCAAGCAGAGTAATATAGCCTGTTTCCATAAATGCATTTTTATAGGAACACAGCCACACTCATATGTTCATGTATTAACTCTGGTAGCTTCCACGATAGAATATCAGTGTTGAGTAGTTGTGACCGAGATGATTTGACCTGCAAAGGGCAAAATATTTACTATCTAGCCTATTACAGAAAACCTATGCCCACCCCAGAATAGAAACTTACCCTACACAGTATAGGTTTTGAACAGGAAAAACCATCCCAGTGGGATATTAAAGGGCCAAAGGAAGGAAACTGCCTTAGTGGACAGTGGCCAAACTAGCACTGGCCTAGTCACCTCCAGGAGTGTCCTGGACTTCCAGTCCTAACCCGTCCCCTTCCAACCCGGTCACCTGGCACATGAGCTGAGTGGCGGACAGTAAACATTCCTGCCCTCATAGGTTGAAGTCCTTGGGGGGACCCTGTCCTCTAGTGGGGCTTACAGGACAGATCATTTGTTATGACAGTGGGGTGGAAAGGGATAGACCAGCATGGAAAGCAATGAAGAAGAAATCAGTTCGTCTCCCTCTCTCCACAGCTGTGGGTCAGCAGGGGTGCTGGAAGCTTCCCTGCTGCACAGCAGACAGGGAGCAGGTTGACGTGCAGGATGAGACCTTTGCTGGTAGCGAAAAGACCTCTCCCTGAATGAATTACGATGTGCATTGAGAGTCGACATGTGCTCTCTCCCTTCCCAAAGTAGCAATTGGGAAGTTTAGACACCTGTGTCAGAATCATCTGGGGTTGGTTCTGGGAGTCTGTGCGTTTAAGGAATACCTAGGTAATTCTTCTGCACACTGATGTCTGAGAGCCACTGGGTGAGCAGTTCCCACTGCTGGAGTTCCAGCACTGTTCGTACGTGGGGAGCGGGCGCACCTATGACCAGCCCCTGAGTGAAGAAACTTGCTGAAGAACCCTAGTCACAGGAACCACACGAATGATTCAGTACACAAAAGAGTTTCTGTACCCGGGCTCCGCCAGCCAGGTCAGCCTTGAGGTTTCTGGGTCAGAACTCCAGCCTTGGAACCATATTCTAACACTCGGTAATGTGGAATTTCCACAGCTGAGACCACTGCTGGGCTGGGCTGACTTCAAGCAGAGTTGTTCCAGGTGCCTTGTTTTCTTCCCGCTCCATCTGTGGTGACCCAGTTGTGTTAGGAACAGGCAAAAACAGCTGGCCTCAAACACAAAGCAAACGCTATCTTTCTCCTTCTTCCCGTGTAATCAATAATTCAACCCTGTAAAGCAAGCCTGACTCCTGATAGAGTGCTTGCTGCAAAGAAGCGGACAGGGCCATCCAGCATCTACATCAACTTCTAACACTTCTTTCTGTCTGTCTTTCCCTCCCCCTCCTCCTGCCCTATCTCCTGGCCTGCCCTGGGTCTTTCTCCATCTGAATGCAAAATGAACATGTCTGCTACAGTGTGGCCCAAATAGAGTCCAAGAGGATGCCAGGATAGAATGTGAACAGCTGTCGGGGAGAAGAGCCAGTGACTTTAAACGTCGGAGCAAATCAGTTACTGAACTCACCGTCCCCTCTGAGGGATGCACCATTGTGCTGCAGATCCAACAAGTGGCCGCTTAGGTGAATTAAGGGTGTGAATCAGAAAATGCCCCATAGACATAATAGGAACACCAGTAACAGTAATAATAGCAGCAGCAAACGCTTGTATAGCATCTTCTTTGTGCCAGGTGCTTCTCTGAGTGCCTTGCACATAGTTCACTTAACTTGGAAGGATCATTTCTAGTGTCTGAAACGCCCCATGGAACAGAGATGTATTTGTACCACCTATTCGAATGCATTTCAATCTCAATATATACTTAAGTCCAGTGTGTAGGGTACGGAGGATCTAATTCCTTGTTCCTTATTTGCATGTTTTATGGTTTTTGTTTTTTTGGGGTTTTTTGCGGTGCACGGGCCTCTCACTGCTGTGACCTCTCCCGTTGCGGAGCACAGGCTCCGGACGCACAGGCTCAGTGGCCATGGCTCACAGGCCCAGCCGCTCTGCGGCATGTGGGATCTTCCCGGACCGGGGCACGAACCCGTGTCCCCTGCATCAGCAGGCGGACTCCCAACCACTGCGCCACCAGGGAAACCCTGGATGTTTTATGTTTTCAACATAATTCTTGGAAGCATCGTTTTCTTAAATGTTGAGTTTCATGGGGCCTGAAGAGCAGGGGCCTGTTCAATTGCTACAGTGGAATAAACTCTTCTAGAGGGAACCTCAGTATTTTTTTTATGCCTTTCTTTATCCCCTGGCATGCCCACCATTCAAATTTTAAATAAGATGAATACAAATGACTTCCCCAGGGAGGACAATTGGTGTTAGTTTTAAAAGGAGCATAGCCACCCATCTAAATCCAGACACACCCCAGGGGGGCCATCACCTCTCTGAAGACTTGAGAGGATTACAGATTTAAACTGCTGGGTGTCTTGATTAATCTGGTGACAGTGAGTTCCACAAGCACACTTCGGGTCCGCAGATTAGAGCCGTCAGAAGTGACTTGGCCTTGGCAGGACATCTCCGTGCCCCGGCAGGGTGGAGCGGCTGGGAGCTGGCCCAAGCTGTGTTCGATGCACAGCCTTCCTCAACCTGCCGAGGCTTGCTAGCTCTGGGTCTGAATCCCCATTACCAAGTTATAGCCTCTCACAGCCCTGTCTGTATCAACCAAGGCCTGGAGGTGGGTTTTAGCTTTACGTCACCTCTGTCATCCAGGCTCTGCTAGTCGAGTAAAATTTTGGTTCAGCTAGTCAGAAAAGCACCCACTATGACGGAACCTCCAGGCCCCCTTCAAATGATCCTTCTCTCTTCTGTCTGATCCTCTCCCCTTCTTCCCTACATTGTCTTCCTCCCCTGGCCTTCCCCTCCCCTCCCCTCCCCCTCCCCTCCTCTCTCCTCCTCTCTTCCCTCCCCTCCCCTTTCCTTCCTCCTTTCCCTTCCTTCCTTCTTTTTTCTTTTCTTTCTTCCTCTCTTCCTCCCTCCCTCCTTCCCTCCCCCTCTCTTTCTTTCTTATTGAGCCCTTATATGCCAGTCACTGTTCTAATTGCTGGAGCTATATGCCACTAATAAAATATATTAGTAAACTATGTATTAGAAGACATTAAGAAAGCAGTCGTGCAGGAAAGAGGCATCCCTCAGCTATTTGGGGAAGCTCCAAAATGCATCCCCTCTCCTGCTCTTAGACACTGCCTTCTTCTGCAGCTTCTAGCTGCTGAGAGCTCCAAGACAGCTGAAACACTGCAGGGAAACCAAAGCCGTGGTGCCCTCGGGAAAACCTGTGTGAGGTCCCAGAAGAGTCCCGATTCCATGAGGCTGGGGTATATTCTAGCTGAGATGGTGTGCGCCCCTGTCTGCCACCCCAGCGCCACATGCCGCCGTGTGCTTCAAGTCTCAGAGAGCTTGGTAAGGTAGCTTACTCTGTTTAAACTTCTCAGTTCTGTCCAACTGTAATTACAGATGCAATGCATGAATATCTTCCCACTGTAAAACATTCAAATATCACAAATACATCAAAAGTGCTTCCTGTCTACCGGCCCTCCCTCAAGGAAGTACAACTGTTCAATGGATAGCCTTCTGGAACTCTCTCTCCGATTTTACTTAGAGATGTAACTCACACACTCAGCTATGCGTGCATGCACACACACCGCTGCCGACGCATTGCAAAAGCACATATGGTTATTACTTTGTACTTTTTTTTTACATAAATGGTATATTTATATTATCATTCTGGAACTCCATTTCCTCACTCATTGAGGACGAACCAGATCAATATATAGAGTTAAATTCAATAATCACTATTTTGAGCCTGATCAGTACAGAGCTCTGCTTAACTTCCCATAGTAGGAATGTACCTGCTTTCCTACTAAGAATGTGCACGTGTGAAGGTGCGTTTTATTTTGAAGGTAAGTGCTGAGAAATGGAACTATTGGACTTGCACATTTTAAATTATCGTAGATCCTTCCAAATTGTTCTTATGCCAATGCGTACTCCACCAGCCAGCTGTGAAAAGCCCTCTCTGGTTTACTTGCAGCCCCTCCTCGCTTGGGCCCAGACCTGAGCTCATGGGGGCTGGGTTAAAGGAAAAACAGAAAGACAGACACAAGTATTTCTTCCCTGGGACCCCGAGACTTGGGCTTTGGGGCTGTCTACTTGAGGGTGCGTTCATTCCCGGGCGCCCTCTGGTGGACACAGCTGGGAAGGGACTTCGCTACCCTGGGAAAGAGAAGGCATGTGATAAAATGGTTCTTTGGAGGTGGTGTTTATTTTAGAAGGTTAAAAAATAAGGTACGTCATTTGCATGGTTCTGATTTCAAATGGTTAAAAAGGGTCTGCAGCGGTGTTTTTCGTCCCTTTCCCATGACAACCCAGTCTCCTGCCCCAGAGACAACCAATATTGACTCCTCCTTGGGTATTCTTCCAAAAATGATTTACGCGTATGTATGCAAAATGTATGTAGTGTGTGTATTTTTTTTTTGCTATTTGTTTCCCAATGGAAGCATATGATACCATTGTGGGAAATGTAGTAGAGTGGTTAAGAGCATAGATTCTAAAAGCAGTCTTCCTGGGTTCAAATACCAGCTCTGCCATATATTACCTGCATGGCCCCCAATCAAATTGTTTAACCTCTCTCTGCCTCAGTTTCCTCTTATGCAAAATGTGGATTACCACTAGAGTTATTATAAAGATTAAATGAGTTAATATTTGTGGAGCTCTAAAACTGTATCTGGAATGTAGTGAGAAGCATGGGCTCATTTGTTAGTTTTTTCTTAAGAAAAGCGGGGGAGGGAAGAGGAACTGTCTACCTATACTGTGCTTTGTTATTATCCAGCATTTCATATTGAATATTTGAACATCGCAAAATCATTACCACAATAAGTCTAGTTAACATCCATCACCGTATATAGCATTTTATTCTTGTGATGAGAGCTTCTTAGATCTACTCTTAGCAACTTTCATATATGAAATGGATTATTATTAACTGCAGTCACCATGTTGTACATTACATCCCCATGACTTAATTATTTTCTAACTAGAAGTCTGTAGCTTATGACCCCCTTCACCCATTCTTCCTATCCCCAATACCCTGCTTTTGGCAACCACTAATGTGTTCTCTGAATTTATGAGCTTGTTTGTTATTGTTTTCATTTTAAATTTCACATTTATTTTTTAATTTTTTTAATAGATCTTTATTGGATATAATTGCTTCACAATACTGTGTTTCAGTTATACAACAAAGTGAATCAGCCATATGCATACATAATCCCCATATCCCCTCCCTCTTGCGTCTCCCTCCCACCCTCCCTATCCCACCCCTCTAGGTGATCTCCCTGTGCTATGCAGCTGCTTCCCACTAGCTAACTAGTTTACATTCAATAGTGTATATATGTTGATGCTACTCTCACTTCGCCCCAGCTTCCCCCTCCCCACCCCGTGTCCTCAGGTGCATTCTCTATGTCTACGTCTTTATTCCTGCCCTTCCACTAGGTTCATCAGTACCTTTTTTTTTTTTTTTTACATCCCCTATATATGTGTTAGCATACGGTATTTGTTTTTCTCTTTCTGACTTACTTCATTCTGTATGACATACTCTAGGTCCATCCACCACACTACAGATATCTCAATTTCGTTTCTTTTTAGGGCTGAGTAATATTCCATTGTATATATGTGCCACATCTTCTTTATACATTCATCTGTCAATGGACACTTAGGTTGCTTCCATGTCCTGGCTATTGTAAATAGAGCTGCAATGAACATTTTGGTACATGACTTTTTGAATTATGGTTTCCTCAGTAATGGGATTGCTGGGTCGTATGGTAGTTCTATTTTTAGTTTTTTAAGGAACCTCCATACTGTTCTCCATAGTGGCTGTATCAATTTACATTCCCACCAACAGTGCAAGAGTGTTCCCTTTTCTCCACACCCTCTCCAGCATTTACTGTTTCTAGATTTTCTGATGATGGCCATTCTGACCGGTGTGACATGATATCTCATTGTAGTTTTGATTTGCATTTCTCTAATGATTAATGATGTTGAGCATCCTTTCATCTGTTTGTTTGCAATCTGTATATCTTCTTTGGAGAAATGTCTATTTAAGTCTTCTGCCCATTTTTGGATTGGGTTGTTTGGTTTTTTCTTATTGAGCTGCATGAGCTGCTTGTAAATATTGGAGATTAATCCTTTGTCAGTTGCTTCATTTGCAAATATTTTCTCCAATTCTGAGAGTTGTCTTTTGGTCGTTTTTATGGTTTCCTTTGGTGTGCAAAAGCTTTGAAGTTTCATTCGGTCCCAGTTGTTTATTTTTGTTTCTATTTGCATTTCTCTAGGAAATGGGTCAAAAAGGATCTTGCTGTGATTTATGTCATAGAGTGTTCTGCCTATGTTTTCCTGTAAGACTTTGATAGTTTCTGGCCTTACATTTAGGTCTTTAATCCATTTTGAGCTTATTTGTGTGTATGGTGTTAGGGAGTGTTCTAATTTCATACTTTTACATGTAGCTATCCAGTTTTCCCAGCACCACTTATTGAAGAGGCTGTCTTTTCTCCACTGTATATTCTTGCCTCCTTTATCAAAGATAAGGTGACCATATGTGCATGGGTTTATCTCTGGGCTTTCTATCCTGTTCCATTGATCTATATTTATGTTTTTGTGCCAGTACCATACTGTCTTGATTACTGTAGCTTTGTAGTATAGTCTGAAGTCAGGGGGCCTGATTCCTTCAGCTCAGTTTTTTGTTCTCAACATTGCTTTGGCTATTCGGGGTCTTTTGTGTTTCCATACAAATTGTGAAATTTTTTGTTCTAGTTCTGTGAAGAATGCCAGTGGTAGTTTGATAGGGATTGCATTGAATCTGTAGATTGCTTTGGGTAGTAGTGTCATTTTCACAATGTTGATTCTTCCAATCCAAGAACATGGTATATCTCTCCATCTGTTTGTATCATCTTTAATTTCTTTCATCAGTGTCTTATAATTTTCTGCATACAGGTCTTTTGTCTCCTTAGGTAGGTTTATTCCTAGAAATTTTATTCTTTTTGTTGCAATGGTTAATGGGACTGTTTTCTTAATTTCACTTTCAGATTTTTCATCATTAGT
>NW_020837991.1:15002420-15071274 GCF_003676395.1 Aethalodelphis obliquidens | reverse complement strand
CTAAGAATTTGTCCATTTCTTCCACGTTGTCCATTTTATTGGCATAGTTGCTTGTAGTAATCTCTCATGATCTTTTGTATTTCTGCAGTGTCAGTTGTAACTTCTCCTTTTTCATTTCTAATTCTGTTGATTTGAGTCTTCTCCCTTCTTTTCTTGATGAGTCTGGCTAATGGTTTATCAATTTTGTTTATCTTCTCAAAGAACCAGCTTTTAGTTTTATTGATCTTTGCTATCATTTCCTTCATTTCTTTTTCATTTATTTCTGATCTGATCTTTATGATTTCTTTCCTTCTGCTAACTTTGGGGTTTTTTTGTTCTTTCTCTAATTGCTTAAGGTGCAAGGTTAGGTTGTTTATTCAAGGTATTTCCTGTTTCTTAAGGTAGGATTGTATTGCTATAAACTTCCCTCTTAGAACTGCTTTTGCTGCATCCCATAAGTTTTGGGTCGTCGTGTCTCCATTGTCATTGGTTTCTAGGTATTTTTTGATTTCCTCTTTGATTTCTTCAGTGATCACTTCGTTATTAAGTAGTGTATTGTTTAGCCTCCATGTTTTTGTATCTTTTACAGATCTTTTCCTGTAATTGATACCTAGTCTCATAGCGTTGTGATCGTAAAATATACTTGATACGATTTCAATTTTCTTAAATTTACCAAGGCTTGATTTGTGACCCAAGATATGATCTATCCTGGAGAATGTTCCATGAACACTTGAGAAAAATGTGTATTCTGTTGTTTCGGGATGGAATGTCCTGTAAATATCAATTAAGTCCATCTTGTTTAATGTATCATTTAAAGCTTGTGTTTCCTTATTTATTTTCATTTTGGATGATCTGTCCATTGGTGAAAGTGGGGTGTTCAAGTCCCCTACTATGAATATGTTACTGTCGATTTCCCCTTTTATGGCTGTTCGTATTTGCCTTATGTATTGAAGTGCTCCTATGTTGGGTGCATAAATATTTATAATTGTTATATCTTCTTCTTGGTTTGATCCCTTGATCATTATGTAGTGTCCTTCTTTGTCTCTTGTAATAGTCTTTATTTTAAAGTCTGTTTTGTCTGATATGAGAATTGCTACTCCAGCTTTCTTTTCGTTTCCATTTGCATGGAATATCTTTTTCCACCCCCTCACTCTCAGTCTGTATGTGTCTCTAGGTCTGAAGTGGGTCTCTTGTAGACAGCATATATATGGGTCTTGTTTTTGTATCCATTCAGCCAGTCTGTGTCTTTTGGTGGGAGCATTTAATCCATTTACATTTAAGGTAATTATCAATATGTATGTTCCTATTCCCATTTTCTTAATTGTTTTGGGTTTGCTTTTGTAGGTCTTTTCCTCCTCTTGTGTGTCTTGACTAGAGAAATTCCTTTAGCATTTGTTGTAAAGCTGGTTTGGTGGTGCTGAACACTCTCAGCTTTTGCTTGTCTGTAAAGGTTTTAATTTCTCCATCAAATCTGAATGAGATCCTTGCTGGGTTATCTTGGTTGTAGGTTTTTCTCCTTCTTCACTTTAAATATGTCCTGCCAGTCCCTTCTGGCTTGCAGAGTTTCTGCTGAAATATCAGCTGTTAACCTTATGGGGATTCCCTTGTGTGTTGTTTTTCCCTTGCTGCTTTCAATATGGTTTTTTTGTATTTAATTTTTGACGGTTTGATTTATATGTGTCTTGGTGTGTTTCTCCTTGGATTTATCCTGTATGGGACTCTCTGTGCTTCCTGGACTTGATTAACTATTTCCTTTCCCATATTAGGAAAGTTTTCAACTATAATCTCTTCAAATATTTTCTCAGTCCCTTTCTTTTTCTCTTCTTCTTCTGGGACCCCTATAATTCAAATGTTGGTGTGTTTAATGTTGTCCCAGAAGTCTGTGAGACTGTCCTCAGTTCCTTTTCATTCTTTTTTCTTTATTCTGCTCTACAGTAGTTCTTTCCACTATTTTATCTTCTAGGTCACTTATCCGTTCTTCTGCCTCAGTTATTCTGCTATTGATCCCTTCTAGAGTATTTTTAATTTCATTTATTGTGTTGTTCATCATTGCTTATTTCCTTTTTAGTTCTTCTAGGTCCTTGTTAAATGTTTCTTGCATTTTTTCTACTCTATTTCCAAGACTTTGGATCATCTTTACTGTCATTATTCTGAATTCTTTTTCACGTAGACTGCCTATTTCCTCTTCATTTTTTAGGTCTGGTGGGTTTTTATCTTGCTCCTTCATCTGCTGTGTGTTTTTCTGTCTTCTCATTTTGCTTATCTTACTGTATTTGAGGTCTCCTTTTTTCAGGCTGCAGGTTCGTAGTTCCCGTTGTTTTTGGTGTCTGTCCCCAGTGGCTAAAGTTGGTTCAGTGGGTTGTGTAGGCTTCCTGGTGGAGGGGACTAGTGCCTGTGTTCTGGTGGATGAGGCTGGATCTTGTCTTTCTGGTGGGCAGGTCCACGTCTGGTGGTGTATTTTGGGGTGTCTGTGGGCTTATTATGATTTTAGGCAGCGTCTCTGCTAATGGGTGGGGTTGTGTTCCTGTCTTGCTAGTTTTTTGGCATAGGGTGTCCAGCACTGTAGCTTGCTGGTCATTGAGTGAATCTGGGTGTTGGTGTTGAGATGAAGATCTCTGGGAGATTTTCGCCATTTGATATTATGTGGAGCTGGGAGGTCTCTTGTGGACCAGTGTCCTGAATCTGGCTCTCCTACCTCAGAGGCACAGCACTGACTCCTGGCTGCACCACCAAGAGCCTTTCATCCACACGGCTCAGAAGAAAAGGGAGAAATAATAGAAAGAAAGAAAGAGGATGACAAAAAATAAAGTAAGATAAAATATTTTTTTTAAGTAAAAAAAAAGACGGACAGAACCCTAGGACAAATGGTGAAAGCAAAGCTATACAGACAAAATCTCACACAGAAGCATATACATACACACTCACAAAAAGAGGAAAAGGGGAAAAAATAATCAGTCTTGCTCTCAGAGTCCACCTCCTCAATTTGGGATGATTCGTTGTCTATTCAGGTATTCCCCAGATGTGGGTACATCAAGTTGATTTTGGAGATTTAATTCGCTGCTCCCGAGGCTGCTGGGAGAGATTTCCCTTTCTCTTCTTTGTTCTCACAGCTCCCAGGGTTCAGGTTTGGATTTGGCCACGCCTCTGCATGTAGGTTGCCGGAGGGCAGCTGTTCTTCACTCAGACAGGATGGGGTTAAAGGAGCAGCTGATTCAGAGGCTCTGGCTCACTCAGACTGGGGGGAGGGAGGGGCACGGAGTGTGGGGCGAGCCTACAGCAGCAGAGGCCGGCAGAACGTTGCACCAGCCTGAGGCACGGTGTGCCTTCTCCTGGGGAAGTTGTCCCTGGGTCTCAGGACCCTGGCAGTGGCGAGCTGCACAGGCTCTCCAGAAGGGGGGTGTGGAGAGTGACCTGTGCTCGCACACAGGCTTCTTGGTGGCGGCAGCAGCAGCCTTAGCGTCTCATGCCCGTCTCTGGGGTCCGCGCTTTTAGCCGCAGCTCGCGCCCGTCTCTGGAGCTCCTTTAAGCAGCGCTCTGAATCCCCTCTCCTCGCGCACCAGGAAACAAAGAGGGAAGAAAAAGTCTCTTGCCTCTTCAGTAGCTCCAGACTTTTCCCCAGACTCCCTCCCTGCTAGCCGTGGTGCACTAGCCCCTTCAGGCTGTGTTCACTTCGCCAACCCCAGTCCTCTCCCTGGGATCTGACCTCCGAAACCCGAGCCTCAGCTCCCAGCCCCCACCTGCCCCGGTGGGTGAGCAGACAAGCCTCTCGGGCTGGTGAGTGCCGGTCGGCACCGATCCTCTGTGTGGGAATCTCCCCGCTTCGCCCTCCGCACCCCTGTTGCTGTGCTCTCCTCCGCGGCTCCAAAGCTTCCCCCCTCCGCCACCTGCAGTCTCCGCCTGCGAAGGGGCTTCCTAGTGTGTGGAAACCTTTCCTCCTTCACATCTCCCTCACACTGGTGCAGGTCCCATCCCTATTCTTTTGTCTCTGTTTATTCTTTTTTCTTTTCCCCTGCCCAGGTACGTGGGGAGTTTCTTGCCTTTTGGGAGGTCTCAGGTCTTCTGCCAGCGTTCAGTAGGTGTTCTGTAGCAGTTGTTCCACGTGTAGATGTATTTCTTATGTATCTGTGGGGAGGAAGGTGATCTCCACGTCTTACTCTTCTGCCATCTTCCCCCTCTCTTCCCTGTTATTTTCTTTTTGATTTTCTGTCTGGATGATTTGTCCATGGGTATAAGTGGGGTGTGAAATTCCCCCACTATTATTGCATTACTGTTGATTTCTTCTCTTATGGCTGTATTTGCCTTATATATTGAGATGCTCCTATGTTGGGTTCATATATATATACAATTGTTATATATTCTTCTTAGATTGATCCCTTGATCATTAAGTAGTATCTTTCTTTGTCTCTTATAACATTCTTTATTTTAAATTCTATTTTGTCTGATAGAAGTATTGCTACTCCAGCTTTCCTTTGATTTCCATTTGCATGGAGTGACTTTTTCCATCCCCTCACTTTCAGTCTTTATGTGTCCCTAGATCTGAAGTGAGTCTCTTGTAGACAGCATATATACGGGTCTTGTTTTTGTATCTATTCAGCCAGTCTGTGTCTTTTGGTTGGAGCCTTTAATCCATTTACATTTAAGATAATTATTGATATGTATGTTTTTATGGCCATTTTGTTAATTGGTTTCGTTTTGTTTTGTAGGGCTTTTTTCTTCCCTTCCTCTTTTGTTCCATTTCCTTGTGATTTGATGACTGTCTTTAGCATTGTTTTTGGATTTCTTTTGCCTTTTTTTTTTTTTTTTTTTTTTGCGGTACGTGGGCCTCTCACTGCTGTGGTCTCTCTCGTTGCGGAGCACAGGCTCTGGACGCGCAGGCTCAGCGGCCATGGCTCACGGGCCCAGCCGCTCCACAGCACACGGGATCCTCCCGGACCGGGGCACGAACCTGTGGTCCCCTGCATCGGCAGGCAGACTCTCAACCACTGCACCACCAGGGAAGCCCTCTTTTGCTTTTTTGTTTGTGTATCTATTGTAGATTATTGGTTTGTGGTTACCATGAGGTTTTGATATAGCTATATATATACAAGATTGTTTTAAATTGCTGGTCTTTTAATTTCAAATGCGTTTCCAATATCCTGCATCTGTACTCTCCTTTTCTCATGACTGCTGGTTTTGATATCATATTTGTGTGTGGATTTCCTAACTTTACTGTATGTTTGCCTTTACTGATGAGCTTTTCCATTCACAATTTTCTTACTTCTAGTCGTGGCCTTTTTCTTTTCCACCTAGAGAAGTTCCTTTAGCATTTGTTGCAAAGCCAGTCTGGCGGTGCTGAATTCTCTTAGCTTTTGCTTTTCTGTAAAGCTTTCAATTTCTATGCCTTGTTGGGTAGAATATTCTTGGTTGTAGGTTCTTCCCTTTCACCAGTTTAAATATATCATGCCATTCCCTACTGGCCTACAGAGTTTCTGCTGAAAAATCAGCTGATAACCTTAAGAGAATTCCCTTGGACGTTATTTGTTGCTTTTCCCTTCTTGCTTTTAATATTTTTTCTTTGTCTTTAATTTTTGCCAATTTGATTACTGTCTGTCTCGGTGTGTTCCTCCTTGGGTTTATCCTGCCTGGGACTCTCTGCACTTCCTGGACTTGGGTAACTGTTTCCTCTCCAATGTTAGGGAAGTTTTCAGCTATTATCTCTTCTCTATTTTCTCAGGTCCTTTCTCTCTCTGTTCTCCTTCTTGGAAACCTAAAATGCGAATGTTGGTGCATTTAACGTTGTACCAGTGGTGTCTTAGACTGTCCTAATTTTTTTTTTTCATTCTTTTTCTTTACTCTGTTCCACAGAAGTGATTTCTACCATTCTATCTTCCAGCTCACTTATCTATTCTCTGCCTCCATTATTCCGCTATTCCTTCTAGTTTATTTTTTATTTCAGTTATTGTATTGTTCCTATTTGTTCTTTAATACTTCTAGGTATTTGTTAAACATGTCTTGCATCTTCTCAATCTGTGCCTCCATTCTTTTTCTGAGATCTTGGATCATCTTTACTATCAATACTCTGAGTTCTTTCTCAGATTCCGTATGTCCACTTCACTTAGTTGTTCTTCTGGGGTTTTATCTTCTTCCTTCATCTGGGACATATTCCTCTGCTGCCTCATTTTGCCTAACTCTCTGTGATTGTGGTTTGTATTCCACAGGCTGCAGGGTTGTAGTTCTTCTTGCTTCTGCTGTCTGCCCCCTTGCGGATGAGGCTGGACTAACAGGCTTGTGTAGGCTTCCTGGTGGGAGGGACTGGTTCCTGCCCACTGGTGGGTGGAGCTGGTCTTGTGCCTCTGGTGGACAGGGCCATGTAAGGGATTTGTTTAGCGGGCAACTATGTGCTCAGGAAGACTTTAAGCAGCCTGCCTGCTGATGAGTGGGGCTGTGTTCCTGCCCTGTTGGTTGTTTGGCCTGAGGTGTCCGAGCACTGGACCCTACAGGCTGTTGGGTGGGACCAGGTCTTCGTGAGAAAATGGCGGCCTCCGGGAGGTCTCGTGACACTGAGTACTGCCCAGAACTACTGCTCCCAGGGTCTTTATCCCCACAGTGAGCCACAGCTGCCCCCTACCTCTGCTGGAGACTCTCCAATACCACAGGTTGCTCTGGCCCAGGATGTTATGAGGTCACTGCTTTTTATCCTGGGCAGTCGTGTGCACGAGACCTTGTGTGTGCCCTCTGAGCGTGGAGTTTCTGTTTCCCCTAGTACTGTGGAATTCCTGCAATAAGATCCCACTGGCCTTCAAAGCCAGATTCTCTGGGGGATCCTCATTCCATTGCCAGACCGCCAGGCTGGGAAGCATGACTTGGGGTCAGAACTTTCACTCCTGTGGGAGAACTTTTGCGATATAATTATTTCCTAGTTTGTGGGTCCCCCACCCGGCGGGTGTGGGATTTGCTTTTATTGCAGTTGTGCTCCTCCTACCATCTCGTTGTGGCCTTCTTCTTTGTCTTTGGGCATAGGATATCTGTTGGTAGGTTCCACATTTTTCTGTCAATGGTGGTTCAGCAGTTAGTTGTGATTTCGGTGTTTTCGTAAGAAGAGGTGAGCTCATGTCCTTCTTCTCTGCTATCTTGCGTCCACTCCTATTCTACTTTCATCTTGTGTATCCCTTAACTTAACTAATTATGGTAGTTAGTTGTTTTTACTGCTTTTGTCTTTTAACCTTCATACAAGCTTTATAAGTGATTAATCCACTACACTTACTATATATTTACCTTTACTAGTGAGATTTATACTTTCATATGTTTTGTTACTAATTAACACCTTTTCTTTTCAACTTAAATGAGCCGCTTTAATATTTCTCACAAGGTCGGTTTAGTGGTGATGAACTCCTTTAGCTTTGGCTTGTCTGGAAAACTTTGTATCTCCTTTAATTCTGAATTATAACTTTGCTGGATAGAATATTCTTGTTTGGAAGGTTTTTTTTTTTTTCTTTCAGCACTTTGAATACAGGCATACCTCAGAGATACTGGGGTTTGGTTCCAGACAACCACAATAAAGGAAATATTGCAACAAAGCAAGTCATACAAGTTTCTTGGTTTCCCCATGCATATTAAAAGTGATGTTTACACTGTAATTTATTGTGTGCAGATAGCATTATATCTTTTTAAAATGTACATATCTTAAGTAAAAAATACAAAGCAAAAACAATTAGAATCGTAGCATCAATTATCACTGATCACACATCACCACGAGAAATATAGTAATGAAAAAGTTTAAAATATTGTGAGAATTACCAAAACATGACACAGAGACATGAACTGGGCAAATGCTCTTGGAAAAATGGTGCTGATAGACTTTCTAAAACTCAGGTTGCCACAAACCTTCAGTGTGTAATAAACATAGTATCTGTGAAGGACAGTAAAACAAAAAGCAGTAAGATGAGGTATGCCTGTATGTTGTGCAACTCCCTTCTGGCCTGCACAGTTTTTCATGAAAAATCTGCTCATTTTATGGGGGTTCCCTTTGAAGTAACAGGTTGCTCCTCTATTAGCATTAATATTCTCTCTTTGTCTTATAGTTTCACATTTTAATTATTATGTGTCTTGATGTATGTTTCTTTTGGTTCCCCTTGTTTGGAACTCTCTGGGCTTCCTGAAACTGGATGTCTGTTTCCTTCCCCAGGTTAGGGAGGTTTTCAGCCATTATTTCGTCAAATAAGTTTTCGACCCCTTTTGTTCTTCTCCCTCTGTGACTCCTATAATGTGACTATTAATGCACTTGATGTTGTTTCATGAGTCCCTTAAGCTATCTTCCCTTTTTTTTTTTCCCCCCATTCCTTTTTGTTTTCTCTGCTCTTTGATTGGGTCAGTTCCTCTGCCCTGTCTTTGAGTTCATTGATCCTTTCTTCTGCTTCATCTAGTCTGCTCTTGAACCCCTCTAGTGCATTTCTACTTCAATAATTGTACACTTTAGCCCTGTGACTTGTTTGGTTCTTTCTTATATTTTCTCTCTCTTTGTTGAAGTTCTCACTGTGTTCGTCCATTCTTCTCCCACGTTCAGTGAACACGTTTAAGACTACTACTTTGAATTCTTTTTCTTGTAAATTACTTACGTTTCATTAAAATCTTCTTCTCAAGTTTTATCTTATTTATTTGGACCATATTCATCTTTTTCTCCCTTTTGATGACTTGTTTTGGTTTCTGTGAATATAGATGAAACAGCCACCTCTCCCCATCTTGAAGGGCTGGCCTAGTGTAGGAGAGGTACCTTGTCATTCAACCATACCCCAGCTTTTGGTTCTCTCTTCAACCTTCCCAATTGTCTAAGCAGCCTATTTTATTTCTGATAGGTTCCAGTAGTTGAGTGTGTGCTGAGATCAGTTAGTGTCCCAAAGAAGAGGATCTCAGCACCTAGATTCAGGTTGATTGGAAGGCAGACCCTCTGGCAACAACTTTTAAAGATGCAAATATATGCAGTCCTGCAGGACTACAAGCGTAGGCCCCACTGGCCATCAGAGCCAGGTGATCTGGAGGCGTCCCCTGGGCAGCAGTCACAAAATTGGGGCACCCATCTTGTGTTATTTATCTGACTAACCTACCTCATCACTGACTCTTAGTCCTACAAAGTTAGACTTAAAAATATATCCCCAGCCATGTCACTAAGCGAAAATGCAAATAGGATATACATATATACGGCATAGAGGATGTTATATTATGCTATTAGGATAGATGCGCAGACCTCTTCTCCATGGACACATCTGTAAATGCATAGAAATAGGCCTGGAAGGAGGCATCCCAAATTGATAAGAGCGCTCACCTCTGAGGAGGAGGAGGTAGCATTGGAAGGAGAGCGGTCAAGGAGCATTTTCTTATCTGTCTGAACGTTTTTACAGTAAAAGATGTATTCAGTACATATTTTTTAATTTTTAAAATTTATTTAAAGGAAAAAAGTTTACCGAAGTTGAACTGACAACTGACAGTTTAGTGGCTTTTAATAGTTAAGAATAAAAAGACGGTGAAACTTAATTTTCTAAAATGGGCAATGGTTAGAAAATGTAGAGACTCTGGGAACTCTGTAGCATGTTCCTTAGAAATTAAACGGTGCTCCTTGGTCCCCCTACACATCCTCTGTCCGTGAGATTTATCTTACCAGACCAGCTACCTTCCAGGTTTTTCTAACAGAGTTACAAAAGCAATCCTTACAAACAGGCCATTATAGAAATGACATAAAATTGCATGTTTCATATAAATCTAAAGTATTTCTTTACCTCCCACTTGGGAGTTTTAGGCACTTCAAGTAGC
Source organism: Aethalodelphis obliquidens (assembly GCF_003676395.1). Taxonomy (NCBI): domain Eukaryota; kingdom Metazoa; phylum Chordata; class Mammalia; order Artiodactyla; family Delphinidae; genus Aethalodelphis; species Aethalodelphis obliquidens. Next base: position 15,061,512 of record NW_020837991.1, on the reverse strand, counting down.
AGTTCTCAAGGGAGAGGATGAGGGCCCAGATGGAAGCAATGCTTGCAAACACACACGCCTGCAGGGAGTCAGAGGGGAGGGAGCCCTGGCTACTGGTGGAATGTGTTGTATCCCTCAGACACACAGGGCGGCACATGGGCTAAAGGCATCACTTTGAGGTTCAGCTCTAGTATGATGTTGTATGTCCCAAAAGAAAAATAGTTCATTGATACAAAACGGCCTCTCTCTCTCTCTCGCACACACACACACACACACACACACCAAACGCTATTTTCAAAGTAGTCTTCCCCCCTGCAAAAAACAAAACCATTTTGTGGTTAACTTGGCTGGCTGCTTTGCTCTATAGTACTACAGATTTGACAGCATGGGACCAGAATACTTGGTGCAAATCACAGGTGCTCTACTTTCTAGAAGTGTGACTTTGGACAAGTTACTAAATCTCTCTTGCCCTTAGGATCCCCATCTGCAAAATGGGGATGATCTTGGGGCCCTCTCTTGTAGGGCTGTTGCAGGTAGTCAATGAGCTAGGAGCCATCTGAAGAGTGCCTGGCATTCAGCAAAGTATTTCATTAGCTTAGCTATTACTTGAGTAAACGTCCAGCTTTATAAAGTCAAATGATTACCCAAGACACCCCTAATTTGATGATTATGCTGCAATTTGGACCTGACACGAGCTCCTTAAGAAGGGCCCTCCAGTCTTAGTGGGAAGACCCTTGATGTGTCCACACAGTATGTTAATAAGGGCTGGCTGTGTGGTGCTGACTTGGCAAATGGCCATATGTTCTAAGGGCAAAACTTCCCTTGGAACAAGGCGGTGCTCGGCACACTGTCAGCCAGCCCCCCCCCCCCTTCACTGAACCCACACAGGGCCTCTTTGGTAGTGATCTGATTTATTCTCTTCGGAGTTTGGTTTTTATTGAGAGAATTCCAGGATTTCAAAAACACATAGTTGAGAGCCATCTCTCTGTGGTCGCTTATAAAGTACTAACAAACAGAGATAAGATCTTGAAGTGCAGCCTGTCATCCTCTCTGGCATGAGACAGTGTGAACCCAAAAAGTAAATAAAAAGAAGTTCTGTCTAGTACACAGTTTAAAGAAAAACAAACTTTGATTTAAAAGCTCTTTATTCACTGGTCCTGGCATCTCAGAAGCAAGGGAAATGATGCCCGCCGCCTTCACTGCACCTGTCCTGTATTTTGGCGGGGGGCTCAACGAAACACCCTGGAGCAGTGCCCTGGCCACACCAGGTTTCTGGGCTGTAGGAGAAGGCAGAAAAGTGCTCTCCGTGGGGATGTGGGCTCAGGGTTGCCGTCTTCTGGCCAGTGCAGGCTGCTAAATCTGGCTCCTTTGCGTCTGTTGCAGGAATCATGTACCGCAAGTCGTGCGCGTCGTCGGCCGCCTGCCTCATCGCCTCGGCTGGGTACCAATCCTTCTGCTCCCCAGGGAAAGTGAATTCCGTGTGCATCAGCTGCTGCAACACGCCTCTTTGCAACGGGCCCCGGCCCAAGAAAAGGAGCAGTTCTGCCCCAGCCCTTCGGCCGGGGCTCCCCGGCACCCTCGTGCTCCTCAAATTAGGCCTTTTCTTGGCACACTGCTGAAGCTGAAGGAGATACCAGCCCCCTCCTGCATCGTTCTTTGGGCCCACCTTCCCCCAGCCCCCTGAGATTTTTCTGGGTATCCTTTGATGCTGGGTGGCGAGGGGAATCCGTGTTCTCTTTCTTTCAGTTCCTTTGCAAACAATGGAAGAGCTCAGTGTAAAAACAAAACTTTGTGAGCTCCGGACGCATTCAGTTTGACTGAATTTTCAGTGTGTCCTTAATGGAAGGAAGGAGGAGGAATGGATACAGATGGGCCAACTCTCAGAGTTGAGGCCCGGTTGGCGGCAGCATTCGCCCTCAAGTGACACTTGTAAGCAGCCATCTGCTTTCTTCCCAGGCCCGTCTTCCACCCCGTCCCTGACGATGGGCACACAGTTTGTTTTGGCACTGCTGCATGCAGGTAACCGTCGCTTTCGTGTGGGGAGGGCCCGTGGGCGCTCCAGCTTCCCTTCCTTCCTTGACAGACAGTCACACTTCATGCTCCTGGAAGCCATTTTCGGTGGCAGGGTTGGCAGGTTTCACCTCCGAGTTGGGATCTGGTGACTCGCGACTCAACTGCTGAGGCCTAGGTTCGGGCTTGGCCTCGCTCTGGAAAGTGCTTAGGAAAACCTTGTTAGTTCTCCTTGCAGAGGAATTAGCCCGGGAAGCCAGGAGGATGAGTGGGCGGCGCGCGGAGCGGGCACCATCTGCGGCGGAGGCCACGTGGGCGCGCAGGCACTTCTCCTGGTTGGCATGTGGCAGCGTCAGCCGGCAGCGCAGCACCTGCCCGAACACGCTGCGGAACTGCTGCGAGGACACGTTGTACAACAGCGGGTTGACGACTGAGCTCAGGTAAAAGAAGGTGTCCGAGAAGGGAAGAAGGATCATGTACGCCTCGAAGTAGGACTTGGTCCAGTCGTGCTTGGGTCTGGCCGCAGCCATGATCCTCCGAACCTGGTTGGGCATCCAGCAGACAGCCAACGTCACAACGATCAGCCCTGAGCAGAGGGGAGAGGGAAAAAAAAAAATCATAAGCCCAGCAACAAAAAGATACCCATAAGATATTGAGCCCCTCAGTTCTGTGCTTACTGGCCAGGAAATGGTGCCCAATTTTCAAGTTGGGCTTGATTGATGGCTTTTTTGCCACTAGCAAAAAAAAAGAATTTAACACTGTTTCAAGGCCAGGGGCGTTGACTGTGTTAAAGACCATTAAATGCTGTAGACAATTGATTTATACCTGTTGATGCCTGTTAATTTAAAAAAATGTTTTTGTTGTTGGTGTATCCAGAAAGCATTTGATGTAGTCCATAAGTCTGGTTTTGGCCTTTAATGGATAGATGGATACAGTATAGCCACATCAGATGAAACAATATTTGTACTTTAAAGAGTGTTTGTCTAGAGGCAACCCAATGGTTATTTTCAAGACAGAGGGCAGTGACAGCCCTTCGGTAACAAAGAGGTATATTTAGTGACACTAATTTTGCATTCAATTTCAGGGGAGGCAAAGTCAGGAGTAGCCTGTCACTGAGCGTGTGTTTTGGACATGTATTTAGTAGGTGTGCACACCTGTAATTACAACGCTGCATCTGCAGCAGCACTTCTGTTTCTTTACAGGTGTTTTTAGATGTGTCATATATTTGAGCCTCATGGGGGAAAGAAGATAATTATCCAAAAACCATGGAAAATATAAAACTTGGAGTTCAGCGAGTAACTCACTAGCTCACTGCCTTTGTGTCACTAAGCTGTACCGTCAGCAGCCCCGAAAAGATCAGGCTCTAAAAAGACACCCCTTAGTGGTCCCCCAGAGGATCAAAAGTTGACTGCACGGACAGATGTCTGAACGCCCACATATTTGCATTCTGAATCACGCAATCATTGCTCTTTCTACAACCTCTGACAGAGAAAAAGATGCTATGTACACCATAGGCAACTGGTATCACTAATGTCATGAGTATTTATCCACAGTGACCAAAAAAGTAAACAAGAAAAGGAAAAGCAGGCATCTGCAGAGCCTTTGCTGTCTTCTCTTGGGGACCCAAGACACCAGAATGTAAGTTTCTAGGTGGAGAGCTGATATCTTAGAGCTTAGAGCTGTGTTTTGGATATTCAGAAATTCTTCCTCCCTCTCCTAAATTTACATAATATATTAAGAAGAAAAATTCATTCACATTTTCAAACCCTCTGACTGATTCTCTAGGAAGCCACAGGTAAGTGATTGTTGGCAACGACCCCTTCTTGCCTCTGATCAATGGTAAATATTTCATTAATAAATGCTCCAGGAAAAACAGCCATGTTTATCCCTCCAGGGTTGGCCCACCCGCACACCCTCGCCTAAGCATCCCCCCTTGCCTGGGGCGGCAGAGGGGCCCTAGTTATGTTCTCCCAACAACCAAGCCTCCAAAAATCCCAGCTGTCAGCAAAGATGACCCGTGAAACCTGCTCTCCCCTGTTAAATTTCCAAACAGGCTTGACAGGTTTATCGGGTCTAAACCTCAGCCCACACTTGAAATACAAACCAATTTGCTTCTTTCTTTCCTTTGCTACACTCAGTAAATCTAAAAATAAAACAGGCAAAGTAACATATTGATCTGATGAAAGGCAAAAAAAAAAAAAAAATCACCTTAAGAGTACAGGCTGAGGCACCTAGTTCCAGCTGCTAGATGGGAACAAAAATCAACATTGTTCTGATTGATTACCAAAAAAAAAAAACCTGCATAGGAAAATCGGGGACTCGAAGAGGCACGGGTGTGTCCAGTGTCCAGCCACCACTGCTATTCCAAGTGTGTTCTGAAGTTATTTCTCCTTGTTTCTTATCTCACGTAGCTCTGGCTGAAAGGTTCATCTTGTTAATTGTGAAGGACTCAGGTAACTCACCTCGCGAAACAACATATGGTCACGAAGTTTTCTATCTTTTTCTCTTCCTTGCCACTGAATTTCAGAGAACAAGTACCAACCATCTTCATCTAAGGACTTATTTCTTAGAATGTGGAAACGGAGCACAGGGTTTTGGCTGTGTGCCATGCTCACTGTGGGAGGTTGTGCTTGCAGGTTTCTAGATTTCAAGAATCTAGAAAGGCAACGAGAACCACCTTGTACTTACCCTGGTTGAACATAGCACAGCTTCTGAAGCCAACAGAAAGAAAAGGCAGCAGTGTGGGGCAAAAGAGAAGTTACACGATTTTTCTTCCCCTGTCCTGTTCTTTTGATCTCTTGTTTACATGACCCTTATTCTCCCATTACCTACACCCCCTCTGCCTGGAGTCGATCGTTCTTTGATTGACCATCCCATCAAAAGCAAGCAGAGTTCCATAAAAGGCAAGACCCAGCATCCCCGGTCCAGACACGGGCAGATGAAGGATTGTGGCTGGTGTATAGTTTTAGCCGGGATAGAATTCTTGCTCTGAACAGTTGAAGTAAATAAGAAGTAAATAAGAAGATGCGGAACCAGACGAGAGATTTTTTCAATGATGAGAAAAAGAAGGGAAAGGTTAGCATTCTGGGTGGAGAAGTAAACAGACATGAAAGAAAATACAAATTTGGGGAAGAAGCGAAACAAGGAACTGAGTTGAAATGGTCAGGGATTAAAAGATGAGGCACTGGACAGGTCCTGAGATGTAAGAAAGCACCACGCCGATTGCTTACTGCGTTTTCCCTATGTTAGTTCAGTGATAAGTGCTCTCTGCTAGTTTCCCATGCATTGCTCACAACAACCTGCTGAGATCAAAACTGTTATTATCAGATCCAAACTGTTATCTTAATTTTCTAGCTGAGGAAGTTGAGGCTCAGAGGTTGGTTACCCAAGGGCTAGCTATAGCCAAGACCCATGCTTGCTGGACTCCAAAATCCACAAGCTATATATATATTTTTTTCTCCAAGACAATATTGTCTCTCACATTGTCAATTTGAAAAATAAAACATAAGTAAACATGAGCCATCATCCCACCATACATAATAGGTATTAAACAGCACTGCCCACTAGAAACACAAGCCACATATGTAATTTTAAAATCTCAACCCCATTCAAAAAGTAAGAGGTGGAATCAATTTTAATGATTTTAATCCAATAGGCCCCAGATACCATCATTTCACACAGGGTTTCAACGTGCAAGGAATCAAACTATTCATGCGATGTTTTACATTTTCTTACATTTCTTACTAAGTCTTTGAAACCCAGTGTGGCTTTTAGGCTTACAGCACATTTCAGTTGGGACCAGCCCCCTCTGGCTAGTGGCTACGCCACAGGTTAAAGTAACCCTTCATAGACGCTCCCCAAAGCAGCAAGGCTCCCAATTTCCTTCTCCTCCCATTTCCCACTTCCCAGCCACACACCCCACAGAGTCCTGCCAAACCAAAGAAACCCTCACAGAATCTCCCACCTAGCCTGTATTTATCCTCCTAAGATTCTGACGATGCAACCAAGGTTGAATCTGGATCGTACTTCTGAATACACATTCTCCGCTATAGTGTAGACCAAGTCGATCCAGTCTTTTCACAGATAAGCCTTCCCTATAAGGGACTAATAATTATTTAAAGCATAAATAATTGTGAAAACACACGATTTTATTTTGCATCCCTCCTTCTAAGCCTTGCCTAGTCATTCTGCAGTAACACAGATTGTGCCGCATACCTGCCAGGGCTGCTAGAATATACTTCCCCATCTCAGCTGGAGATGGGGAAAATGGAGCACTGGGCACCCAGGTACAGTCAATGGACAGTGTAACAGAGGTGAGGCTTGGTGATGTCAGGAGTCAAACTAGCCCCCTTATAAAATTGTCATTTTATAATAACAAGTGAATTGCTCCTTTCTACGTTTGAAAACAAAGTTCATTATTTTAGGTGACACATTGCTGAGAATAAACACCATGTCCAACAGTGGCTTTTTATTCTGAGCGTTCACAACTGGTTCAGCTCCAGTCCCAGCTACTCTGTAGCCGAGACAAAGCTTTAAAGTTTTACTCACGCCTTAATAGCATATTCAAGGTTTGACTAAAGTTACGTTGGACTGCAATCCATTTGCACTTGTATATTACATTTGGAAAAATCTAGAATGCTTCGGTCTGTGTGGTGTAATCTGTAGCCCGCAGGTAAATGACTTCAGTGTGAACTTGAGTGGAGATCAGTGAACTGAACTCAGTCACTGAGTAAAGCACGTAAACTGTTTTAAGTGAAACTGTGGATAGATCTGTATCGTACTGCCGACAGCCGTGCACTCTGGGTTAAGAAATACCTTCCCGTCTTGCCTGTTTTCCCACATAAAGTACTTCCATTTTTCCTCCTTGATCACTGCACTAAAATGACAAGAGCCCATTAGGCGGTGACACATTTATTCTCAGCAGAGTACTGTTTAAAAAACAGAAGTAATGCAGACGTCCAACAGCGTCCTGCGCTGAAGCCCGATATTTCAACAGCGTTCAAGTCAGCCTGCTTGGTTGAGTCTTACCGTGCTCCGTTTTCTCCCCTCCAATCTTTAAAGCGAACGTAACTATTTGTGAGTCCCCCAGAAATGACTCACAGTCGTCAGAAAACGGGACAGCAGGAAGAAAACGCCCTTATCCTACAAGTGACAGAACTGAGGCTAAGTGATTTGCTCAAAATCTCACAGGTCACGGTGGCAGGACCGCTGCTCAGACCACTGGATTCCACCCGAAATGGACCAAAAATTATTTTTAAATGTAGTGGGATGGCTTTGTCTTTCACTTTTTGGCTCAAGTGCTAACCGTTCACAGCATGGAATTCAATGAGAGGCAGGTCCACCTCAGACCCCAGCCAAAGTCAGCACAACAGCTCGATTTAGAACCAGGATTCCGTTTTAGAAGCAGGTCCCTCAAGAACAGGCACGTGACAAAGCTCTGGAGCACACATATTCCCCCCAGAGGAAGCTGAAGTTCTCCCAAAGGAGCTGAAGAATGTTTGCAAAACGAAATATGATTCCAGGTCATGACCTGACGAGCAAGCCTTAAGGACACCATTTATCCACCCGATCTGTCCATCCATCCATCCGCCTATCTGCGTCTGTCTATCGGTCCATCCATCTGCCCATCCATCTGCCTTACGTAAGCACCTGCTACAAAAGAATATCTAGCTCGTCCTAAGCAGGAGAGATCTGGATACTTGATCCTTCCTCAAGTGAAGTTATTTTGTTTGCTTTTAAAGAAATCACGAAGATTTACTTTTCCACCTGTTAGAGTCCCGTTTCACTGAAGCCTCGATTTAGGATTTCAGTGATTAGCAGAGCTGTCCGTCTCTTCCTGCCCCAATATTCCAATTTCTCTCTAACCCCAACCGCGGTGAGCAGGAGTCAGAGCCCCTGTCCAAGGCACTGACGATAAAACGCTGAGAAAGGTGAGGCAGCCACCGCCTGGTGACGTTTTGCAAAGGGCCACGACGGCAATCTGGACAACATTACGGCAGCAATGTGCAGGGCTGGCTGACCTTCCCACAGGTGGGAACACTCAGAAAATTAAAGGAGGGAGACTCCCCTGGCGGTCCAGTGGTTAAGACTTCGCCTTCTAATGCAGCGGGTGCGGGTTCGATCCCTGGTCGGGGAGCTAAGACCCCCCACATGCCTCGGAGCCAAAAAACCGAAACAGAACAGCAGCAATGTTGTAACAAATTCAATAAAGACTTTAAAAATGGTCCACATCAAAAGAAAAAATCTTTAAAATAATTAAAGGAGAGTAAGAGTTGGTTTACCTGGAAAATGGCAGTCAGGCCGAGACACAGCACGAACAGGGGATGGAGGAATGCAAGGGCCACTCCTTTCTGAGAGCGGCAAGGCTCAGTGTGGCCAGAACAAAGAGCTGGGTGGAGCAGGTGGGAATGGAAGTCAGCGAGAGAGCACTGCATCTGTTTGTTGGCAATAAATTAACTTGCATAGAGCAGTGCGCAGAACACCTGCTTGTCAACCGACGTTTAGAATCACAGTTGCCGGTGGAAAGTAAACATATGGTTGGTCGAATGGAGGGGCCAGGAAGAGGCAAATACATCCGAGCAAAGGTTTTAGCGCTTTCTTGAGTTCTGTCGTCGTGTTTGCCAATCCGCTCTTGCCAGCCAGCTGAGACACTGACTCACTCGCTGACTTCGACCCAAGGAGCCCAAATCAGCGCAAACCTTGGTTCAGTCTCTCACCTCTAAGACAAGACAGCGGTTCTCAAAGCGGGGGTTCCCGGAACAGCAGCATCAGTAGTACTACCTGGGAACTCGTGAGAAATGCACAACCCAGACCCGCTGAATCAGAGACTTGCGGGTGGGACCCCTGGGGTTAACAAGGCCACTGGTTGGTGCTGTTACTCAAATCTGAGAACCGCTGGTCTAAGAGAAGCACAGATGGAGGTGGAGCCTGGATCAGTGGGCATTGGTGTGGCCTCATCACCACACCACGCCGTCACGGGCTTGCCTTTGAAGCATCCCATTCGAACGAGTGTACTACGGCTCTGACAGTAACTGTGAAACTACTCCTACTGGCTCCTCTCATTCCTGAGGGCAGCCCTACCTCTCTTCTCCCTGTCTCCCCTTCCTTCCCCTTTCCTCTCCCTGCTCCCCTCTCCTTTTCCCCCCTCTTTCTTTACACGTTTCTCCAGTAAGGAAAGCAATGGCGCCTCTCCTTTCTCTGCACTGTCTCTTTCCCCCTTTCTCCCCTCCATGTTTTCCCAAGGTCACCATCACCAAGCCACGTCCAGTCTTGCTTATGTTGCCAGCACGCACCGCTTCCCTCTTTCTTCCTGGATGGCTTTGAGACCGTGGCTGGAGCAATCAGCCGCAGGCACGTTCCTTAATGGCTAACAGGTGGCTTTCTGGAAGGATGGCCACCACTCATTGCTAAGTTTGCCAGTGGAAAGTAAGGGGCTTTGGAAGCAGCACAGATGGCTTCTGAGGAACACAGGTGATGGCTGTGCACTGGACATTCTCCCCCTTCTCCCTCCCGGCTGAGAGCCACTCCATGTCCTCTGACCCTGCCAGGGCTTGCCTGGACGCCTTGTGGTCACTTTTTCCACGACCCCATCAGCTTAGAGACCTTCACTTAAAACTCTGATCTGCCCCCTTGTTCTCTTTCCTATGGAGAAATATTCTTTAGGAGAAGGTGAAGAGCTGTTGGGATTTGGTTTTCAGAGAAGGGTGCAGGTCCCAGCTTTAAAATGACGTAAAGGCCACAGATGGCTGCTTCTGTCCATGAGGACAGATGGTTTGATGTCCCATCCCTGCCCCAGCTATTTGACGGAGCCCAGGAAAGGAGGGTCCCCCCAGTGTGGCTCCAGCCACCAGAGACCCAGATTCCAGATGGCCTGCAATTTGCTGAGCATCTCATCCATCCCTTTCTGCTCTATAAACTTCAGTACAAGAAGAAAACTTATAAATCAGTACAACAATATATACATTTCTAAAACAAGCCCTCCTGTCTGGGAGCTGTAGGACACCCCGTTGCACTCAAAGCATTTAGGGTCATCATTGTGGTTTAGTGCCTCTGTTCCTTTTCCTTTATGAATGCATGGTCAGTGCTCCACTGAAAACTGTTAAATAAATATTTTTCTATGTGGCTCTCAACCGTATGTAGCTGTGTGGCTTTCTCTGCAGTCTGTTCTGAATCAGCTGATAGTGACGTCCCCGTGTCTGGGGTAACTACAAAAGCCTGTGGCTATTTCCCAGCAGACAAGTGAAGCGGAATGCTTCTTCCCTAGTAACGCGCAGCCCAGGTGCGGGTGGTCACGGGGACTATGGTGCCCTCCAAGCCTGCGGGGGAAGCGACAGACCGTGTGATGACGGGGCCATCCTCTCCAGGGATCGACTCACGCCACCCCTGGTGATGGCGGTGCCACTTATAAACACTGCTTCACGGCTGAAAGGCTGCAGTTTCTACGAGAATTTAGCTCCCTGCAAATGGTAGAGAATTAAAACCCCAGAATGCAAGCACTGAAGAGAAAACCTCACAGATGAGTCTCCCGGTGGGCCAGCAGAAGCCTCAGAGAAGCGGGAAGAGGTGCCCAAATTCACACAGCCCAGGAGTCCAAATATAGGGCCTCCCAGTCTTACGGTGTTTCGCACTGGTCACGAGCTCCCCCAGAGCCCGGCGAAACCAAGCAGCTCTCGGATGAAGCGGGGCTCAGACAAGCCCACGCAGCAGAGGCAACACGGGCATTTCAGGAGCGCGGAGAGGCGCCAGCGCGCCTGTGGGTCCCGGTTCCTGCTCGAGGCCCCTCTGTGTCGCGGGACCGGGACCCTGGGAGAACCAGCATTGGGTGCTTGTGACTGAGGCAGGCCAGGCCCGGGTGGGGCAAGCAGCCGTCCCATCTGTTCTTTCCGGTCTCCAGGCCCCCACACATGCTGACCACTCTGCCTGAACCACATCATCTTCGTCCTCCACTATTCCTTCTCTGTCCCTTCCTCTCTCCTCCTCTCACGCCACTGCCGTGCTTGGTCCAGCTCTTATTCTACAAACGTCCGCAAAGTGTCACTGCCTCTAGGAAGCCTTCCTTGTCTCCACGAGGCTCTACCGGGTTCCCTTCTATGAGATCACCAGCACCTTTACCTCCTGCCCCTGTCATTATAACACTGTAGTGTAAACTAGACCATAAACTCCATGAGGTCAGGAGGTTCCATCTTCCCTGTCATATCCTCAGCATGTCACAGACCATCTTTACATAGTAATCGCTCAATAAACATGTGCAGGAGGGAGAAGGGGTGTTGGAGGTCAGGTGAGGGGCTGGATATCCGGAGAGCATTTCACTTGCATTCACCTCATGTATATAGGATCCATTTGAAGCCAGCTTCCCCCTCCAGAGGGGTCAGTACACTGAGCCTACTGACACCAGACCCAGTGCCTAGATCATTACAATCCCCATCCTGAGGAAAAGACAAGGAGAGAGTGGGACTTGAAAGAAGGAATCACCTTTCATTCAAGCAAGGCCAGAACCCCCAGGTCCAAGAAGGAGGTCCAGACAGGGGTGCGGAGGTTTGGTTCTGACAGATGCCTTCAGACGCCAGCAGCCTTAGTCTCCCAGACCATGCACTACTATCCCAGCCCTGTATTCTCTGAGCTATAAACCCGTTTCTTCTCCTGTTTCTCTCCAAGATGGCCTCATGGGGTACAGAGTGCAGATGAGGATCAACAGGTGAAATAGGATCTAGAAAAGACACATGTTGGAGGACATTCACTTGCCCCCAAATACTCACTTCAGGGACCCCCGAAATCATGGTCCCCCATGAAGATGCTACAAGTCTTTATCAGAGAGCTGCAGCCCCCAAACCCAAAGCATAAGGGTTGGGGTCTGAACCAAAGGGCAAAACTCACAGAGAAATGAAGAGCAACCGGTAACGGTGGCGGGAGACTGTTTCTCTGTTATACACTATGTGGCCTCAGGAGAATGAACTCCTGCAGTTATGACCCTAAATGCACCTGGGAACAACTTGGTTGTAGAGCGAGAGGGTTTGGGGAGAGCAGAACATGAAGATGTTTAACTTCCCAGATTAACACCCCTCCCACTCTATGCCTATCATACATTTGCCAATGACATATATCCTAGCACCAGCACCTCTGTCTCCCCCTGACCTAGGCAACTCTGCCCACCATGGGATGCTCAGACTTTCTCTCTAAAGCTCAGGCTTCTTCTATGCAAAAGCGGAGATTACAACGGCTGCTGGGATGATTAGATGAGATGATGGACATAAAGTGCTAAGTACTGTGCCTGGTACCAGATAAGGGCTTATTGTTAGTTGTGACTATCAGCACCTGTCTGATAGTCTCCCATCTCCACCGCCATGACCATGACCTCCACCTGCGCCACCATTACCATCTCTGGCACCACGTATACCATCATCACCAGCTCCATCTCCCCTTCCACCACCATTATCACCACCACCACCTTACCACCAACATTCTCACTGCCACCAAGGTAGCTCCCAGAGGTCAGAAATCCAGAAGGGTGACCAAAACCACGAGATGTCAGATACCTTCCAACCCTCAAGTCACAGATAAGGCTCAGAAAAATTCTGTTGACTTTACTAGGGTTTTCCTGCTAGTCAGTAGCAGACAGAGGACCAAGACTTAGATCTCCTCACTTCCAGGCCAAACTTCTTTCCACCACCTGGAAACGGGGCTCCCGCCACTCTGCCCTGAAGCCCTGACTCATTTATCCCTCCTTCAACACACACATATAGGTTTTGGGGGTTTAAGGAGCTAGAGAAGCAAGGAGTGGAGACTGTAATAAAGAAGGAAATTGATAGAAGGTAGTATTGTTAAGAAGAAGGAAAAATTCCAAATTCCAGGAAGATGGGAACGCTGAATGCCTCCCCAACTTCCTGTCCTTTCACAATTCCTCTCCAGGAAGAATGACAAGGGGCAGGGAGGCCCCATGACTGTCTGTTATCTGGTTAATAAGGCTAAGAAGGCCTCCTCTCCAAATGACCCCATCCTCTACTCCACTCTCAGCACACATCCACACCCACACCCAGCGCCCACAGCGTGTTTGCACATGTCCCAGTATAGGTGCAGACTGAGCTATGGTACTAACCCGCTGGGACCTGGAGCCACACAGACCTGGGTTTGGATCTCAGCCCTGCTATTACCAGCTTTGTGCCCATGGACTTACGTCTCTGTGATATGGATGAAAGAGTAGTATCTACTTCAAGGAATTATTGTGAGAAAAGCTGAAGGAGATACGTGTATACAGAGCACAGAGCACAGCAATGGTCAGTGAATGGCCACTCCTACTACTTACTATACAATCCAATCAGCTGCCCAGGGTGGAGGTAATACCAGCTAAAGTTAATGCAGCGCGTGCATTTCAGACACTCTTCTGTGCACTTAACGTACACTCACTCATTTAAACCGTACAAAAAGCCCCTACTGAATTTCACTGCTATTACACAGATAAGAAAGTTGAAGTATGAATAGGTTAAATGACCTGCCTAATCTCACACAGCTGATGAGGGCAAGGCCAGAACCTAGACCCAGGCGGCCTGGTCCAGAGTCGCTGCTGTTGAACACGCTGCCCCAGCAGCCTGCCCTCAGCTGGAGAGTCCTTCGGGAGGATGGAAGATCAAATGCTTTCTGAATCCCAAATTCAAATTAGGGTACTCCGATGCAAATTTCTTCTTTTTAGGTGTCATGGTAAAAAATTGTCAAGAAATAAAAACCCCCTCTAACACACTCTATGACAAGGAAAGGTATCACCTTGAAAGGGCCTCTTTTCATGTAAAGTGAATACAATAAACTTTCCTGTTATTGTACCAGAAGCTTGATGGAATTCAAAGAAGCGAACTGCCTTTGAATAGGAGTCTGACTCCTGCAGAAGGTCTGCTTTTGACTGGATTTATTTGATGGAAAGCAGTAACCTCTGCCCCATCCCCACTCCCATGCACAGGAAGAGTTCGGGGAAGGATACTTTCCTATGAAAATTCATTTACTTTCGGCACTGAAGACTATTCTCACTCATCGTAAGCTGCTCTTCCCCCTCCCCATAAATACCATCTAGAATTTAGCTTCAAAGTAAATTAGATAATGAGTTCAGCTCCCCTTTATCTGCTCATATCATGTAAGTTAGCAATGAAATTCCTGGAACAATCTATAACCAAATGTCAGAACAGGAGGCACAAAAATGAATTCAGCTGATGGGAGAGACATCAAAAGAGGTTCACGAAGAATCCAGGCTTATATCTGTGTTTTATTTAAAGCTGAGGGTCTCAAATGAAATCCAAAAAGCTCTCAGAAGAGTTGAGGAGATGGTGTCAGGCTTCTAAGATAGGGTTTTGTATCAAGAATGATCGGATGAGGATGCCTTCCTGTTAATGATTTGAAAATGAAATTACTGCAGCATGACCTGATAAGAATAAATCCCTCCTGGTGGGTTTTCTTTTCAGAGGGGCAAAAAGAACTTTGAGGAAATAGTCTCGCAGATTTGGGAACATTAAGTATCATCTCCCCTATCCAAGTGCAGCAGTAACTGTCAACGATGTGCATTATTATTCATATTTAGTAAAGCCGGTCCTGTCCAACAATAACATCCTGCTTTAATTTTTAAAGCTATTCTGCATCTGTTACCTCACTTGCTGTCTCCCCAACCTGATGACCAATGGCAGTGTAATATAGGGAAGAACGAATCTGACTCCATATTGGATGTGTTTCTTTTACTTCAACCTTTGTATTCTATTGCTTTTGCTACAAGTTAAGAATGTTGCCTACAGCCTGAAATAGACAGCATGGCCCATCCTCAAGGCTCTGACCTTTAAAGGTATAACATTTTTCCATTCATATAAAGATAAAAAGTTGCAGGACAGAGAATAACATCTGTCTTGTTGGAAGTTTACAGAAACATCCTGACCTGACCTAGGCAGACAGCTGCAAGAACAAAGGATTCCCCCACCAAGAAGTTTGCAACAACGAGCCACATGCCTCCAGCTTTTAGTATAAAAGAAGCCTGAATTCTAACTCAGGCAAGATGGTTCTTTGGGACACTAGTCCACCATCTTCTTGGTCTTTTGGCTTTCCAAATAAAGTCACTACTCCTTGCCCCGACAACTCGTCTCTCGATTCAGTGGCCTGTCATGTGGTGAGTAGTACGGGCTTGGACTCAGTGACAGCAGAGCACCTCTGGGCTCTGTCCTCGCTCTATACTCATCTCACTCCCCCTCTCTGGATACCACCTCCATGCCTCTGACTTAAAATACCACACCTGGGGATACGCAGGTCCCACATCAACGTTGCCAGCTTCAGTAGGCATCTACAGCCAGCCCCCAACTCAATGTCATGCCTTGGGTAGCTCATCTGCACCTATACTGGGACACGTCCAAACTGAAGTAATGACCAACCACCAGCTGAAACCTGCTCTCCCTCCTCTGCTCCCAATTTTAATAAATTCTACCACCATTCACTGAGATTTTTCTAGCTGCAAACCTGCAAGTCATCCTGTTCTACTTCCCCATCACTCCCAAATCCAATCCATCTCTAAGACTGTCACTTTTCCCTCCCCCATCTGTCCCCTTCTCACCACCTCCACTGTAAGATCCCTAATGGGGCTGCCCTTATCTCATGGCTGGATGAAGCAGAAGCTCACTGACTGGTTTTGTTCGAAATCACTCCTGCCCAAGCCACTCTCCAAACAAGCCAGGATCATCTCATTAAGTTGAAAAGTTCATGTCACCCCCTTGTTAAAACCTTTAAATGGCTTATTACTGAAACCTCAGAATAACTGAAACCTTAGAATAAAGTTCCAAAGCTTTAACAAGTCCTATAGGATCTGCCCTAACTTATTCCTTCAGGCTTTCCTGTACCCTGTGTGCTGTGTCTGCTTCCAACACCTCACCCTTTCTCATTTCCTGGAGCCAGCCAACTCCCCCTCCTGCCTCGGGGCTCTTATCCAGCCAGGCTTCCTTCTCCTCACCTTGCTTATTCTTATCCATTGTTCAGTTCTCTGCTGAAAGACCCCTTCCTCCAAGAAGCCATCCAAGACCTCATGTCTGAGCCCCCTGTTATAAGCTCCCATCACCCCATGCTTCTTGGCCGCACGCTGTACGTTTGGACATATTTAACTTGGAACGTGTGTCTTTCATGCCAGTCTTCTCAGCCATGGGAGCTCCATGGGGTTCAGGGCTGCGTCCGTCCTGTTCTACAACCGCAGTGCCTGGCACAGCATCTGGGACATGGTAGGTGCACAATACACGTAGGAAGACCTGCCAATGCTCTAACCATATAGCGGGGTAAGTGGGTGGGTGCTGCTGGCCCTATATTTACAGATGAAGAAGGTGACATGCATTACGCTGAACCTATTTGGTTCAGGTTACAAAGAAAATGAGTGGAAGACAGAAAGCCTAAAACCCGGGATCTTCTAATCAAGATGTTCACAAATTCAAGTACATCACCCCCATCACACATCTCCATGTCTGTAACCCAGAAATCCAGTCCTACACCCTCTCCCAGAGTTTAGCCGAGAGGGAGGCAAGCATGGGACGTCCCAGAATGGGGTGAAGACTTTCACCCAACCTTCGTCTTGGAGGGAACAGCGTAACTATGACCAACGTAGTCAAATCACAGAAACTTGGGCTTTCAGACCTAGAAGGATATCAGAGACGACAGATGATTGTGCTTATAAAATGAGGACTTGTCTCAGGTTTCTGAGCCCCTTCCCAGTAACAAAACCCTGGTTATTTGACTTCCCTGTACTCCAGGATCCTCCTGCAAAAATTATGGGATATGGGACTTCCCTGGTGGCGCAGTGGTTGAGAGTCCGCCTGCCGATGCAGGGGACACGGGTTCGTGCCCCGGTCCGGGAAGATCCCACATGCCGCGGAGCGGCTGGACCCGTGAGCCATGGCCGCTGAGCCTGCGCGTCCGGAGCCTGTGCTCCGCAGCGGGAGAGGCCACAACAGCGAGAGGCCCGCGTAACGCAAAAAAAAAAAAAAAAAGTTTAATAAAGAAAAAATTATGGGCTATGAATCACATTTTACAAGGATATTGTATAAATTAAATTAGACACTATACTTACACTTTTTAGTATTTCCAGGTTTACAAATTCAAGAGATTATAATTATTCCCTTATGTAAAGTCCTCAGTGATGCCTAAGCGCCTTTCAGTCTTGCTCTCAGAGTGTGGTCCATTGCATCCCCCTGAGAGCATGCTAAAAATCCGGACCCTCATGCCCTACCCCAGAACCGCTAGTCAGAATCTGCATTTGAACAAGGTGCCCAGTTAATGCCTGAGCTACATTCCAGTGGCCTAACTTCTCAGCATCACATCGGGGCCCTTCTCCACCTATCTGCTGTCCTCCACCATTCCCTTCCTGAGCCCCAGGCTTTTCCAGATGACTCACATTTCCAGGACCTACCAGGTCTTTGCCCAAGACGGATTCTAAGAAACTCCCGGAATTTACCTGCTCAAGTACTCTCTCCTCTGGGAAGGGCTCCCTGACCATTCAAAGAAAAGGAATCTTCCCGGACCTCGTCCTTGCTTCCACGACAGCTGAACCACACCAGTGTAACTATGAATTTCCACGTCTGGCTGAGAGAACGTGGAGAAGCAAAGCCCATGTCCCAGCCATCAACTTGTGCCGAGTACAGCACAGTAGGGCCAAAACTTGTTCACTGGATGTATGAAAAAGAAATTTAATTCCATCAAAACATGTACCAAAGTCCCATCCTGAATTTCCAACTAAACTGGAATCCTACTGCACCGACACATATAAATATATTACACACACACACACACACACACACACATCATTTTATTGCTTAGGATAATGGTACCTTAAAAATAATTTTGGACTTACAGGAGAAAAATCAGAGACCACCTTCCCAACCCCACCCCAGAAAGATGTGCAAAGAACAGAGCGGCTTCAGGTTGTTCTAGAACCAGGATACAGACAGGGCAGGAAGGCAGTGGGACAGCACCATTTTCCCTGAGGCAGGCCACCTCCTGGCCTTGAACGGGTGAGAAACAGGACCCTTCCTCTCTCCTGCCAGAGCTCTGCCTGGTGTCATGCTAGAATTTGCAGGTCTCTCAGGTTTGAAGTGACAACAAATCCAGGAAAGGATGGAGAAAACTGCAGGAGACTGAAAAGCCTCTTCGTGCAAACAGTCCCACCCAGGAAAGGCAGGCTGGGATGCAGAAGGTGGCCAAAGCCTCTGGGCATCAGCTCTGGAAACTCTGGAACTCCTCTGGAACTCCTCGACGCTTCCCAGAACAAGCCTCTACTGGGGGCAGCCACTGGCAGGAGTAAGGTCCAGGTGGCGGGTGGGGAGAGGACAGGCTGTAAGATGCGTCTAAGGCGGGGAAGAGAAACAAAGCACCGGAAGGATGGGAGCATGGGGGATCAGCTTGGCCTGGTGCATCTTGGGACTGAGCACCGTCAGAAGCCCAAAGCGTAACTCGAGAGCCACCTGAGGATGTGTCCACCTAGCCCAGACCCAGCTTCACCAGGCGCCCTTCTTCACCTGATCGCAGATCATCACACTTGGCGTTGGAGCACCTTCCAGATCTGTCCAACCCCCACCACACTACAGATGAGGAAAGGGAAGTCCAAAGCCCAAAGGCGACTCCTTCAAGGCCATTTGCCTGGCCAGCTCCAGGGAAAGAGAAAGACCAAAGCCAGGCCCCTTTCTCCTTTCCCACGGCCAAGGCTCTTTATTTCAACTGACGTTTATGAGTGAAGCCCAGGTTTAGAAGGCAGCCCTGGATAAGTGAGGGTGGTTTTAGGATCAGGACCCCAGGGCTGGGAACTGGCCTCTTCCACTGACTAGCAGTGTGACCCTAGCGAGCATGTTACTTCACATTCGTGCTATCATTTTATTTGACAGCAAAATTGGGAAATTAATATCTTCCTTACAGAATGACTGTGTAACCCAGCAGGACCCTATGGGGTCTTCCCGGAACAGACCCCCTCCCCCACAGCCTCTGCTGTAGCTCCTCTCTGAAGTACCCAGATAATAGTATCTCATGTGTACTTCCTGAGTTTTTCAGATGCTAAAAACCACCACCTAATGGAAGAAATTAACTACTTGATGATCATGAACAAGAAGCCCCCGGACCTTCTGGCGCCTAAGGATTGATCATGCTATCCGCCCCGTTACCTCACCGTCAGCCAATCAGAGAACTGATCACATTACCCTCCGACACCCCTCCCTCACCTTGCCTTTAAAAATGCTTTGCTGAAACCCCTCGGGGAATGCAAGGTTTTTGACTGGGAGCCACCCGTCCTGTTCTCCTCGCCCGGCCCTGCAATAAACCTTTCTCTGCTCTAAACTCCAACGTCTTGGTATTGTTTGGCCTCACTGGGCATTGGGCACGCGAACTTGCCTTCAGTAACAACTGGAATATAAAACGAGACTGTATGTCAATACTTGGCATATTGATACTCAAATGTTATTTCCCTTTCTCTATGTTTCCTAGAATCCTGGGTTTGGGGGGAAAAACAAAGTAGTATCTCTGCCACCATCCTGCTTCAAGCATAGTACCCTGCACACCATCGCACTCGGGTCGCACTAACGTTGTGGCAGGGTGTCCTACAATTCAGTGCAATTCTCACACTATTTACCTGAAGACAGCATCAGATCCCACAGGCTAAGGTCTCAATCCTACAAAACTACTCCCCTAACCCCACTTCAGATGCCAGTTGCAAGCCCAGGTTGCCTTCCGACCAAGCAGCTATAGATGTGAGGTTACAACAACCCCTCCCTTGGGTTTGATTCATTTGCTAAAAAGCAACTAAAAGAATTCAGAGAAACATTTTACTTACTAGATTACTCGTTTATCATGAAAAGATAGAACAGCCAGATGGAAACGATGCAGAGGACAAGGCGTGGGGAGCGGACAGTGTGGCGCTTCCTTGCTCTCTCTGGGGCACCACTCTCTCCAAACCTCCATGCGTTCACCAACGTGGAAGCGCTCCAGACGCCTTCTTTTGATTTTTTATGGAGGCTTCCCTACATAGCTGTGATTGATTAAATTATTAGCCATTGATGACTGAACTCAGTCTCCAGTCTGCCTCCCTTCCCTCCCTGGAGATCTGGGGCAGGGCTGGAAGTTCTAACCCTCTAATCACTGGTCGGTTCTTCAAGCAACTAGCCCCCCATCCAGAGGTCCCTCCAAAAGTCACCTCATTAACATAACAAAAGACACCTTGATTGCTCTCCTCACCAAGAAACTTTAAAGGTTTCAGAAGCCCTGTGCCAGAAATGGGGATGAAGACCACATATATATTTCTTATTATAAATCACAACATCACAGGTGGTAAAGCAGCTCTCAGTTTTGGTGCGCGCGTAGAGTTGTTAATCCTCAGTAAAAGCACCCTGATAGTCCTTTGGGGAACCACTATCCCTGACAATCCCTGAGGTTCAGGTTGGGGGTTGACTCCACTCTACATCCCCAAAAGTAGATAGATGCTGAAGGGGTGGGCAATCAGAGTCACAGTGGCCGGTTCAGTGATGGACACGGGACCCAGTCAGGCCAACCAGACACAGTATTGGGACGTTTGCTGGAACCACTTGGGAAAGAAATACTCTGTTGGTGTTGCCCAACCAAGAAAATAGAAATCTGCAAGCCTGTGGCTATGACTGCCCCAGCATGGGAGAGCCTTCCCGGAAACTGATGTCAATGCAAAGGAAAGCAAAGCAAAGACATAGTAAGAGAGAGTAAAGGATTTCTGACACTGAGACTGGACCCTACCAGACCTGAAATAAGACCTACCCATGGACTTTGTCAATTATATGAACTAATTCCTTCCTTCCTTCGTTTCTCACTTTCTTTCTTTCTCTCTCTCTCTCTTTTCTTCTTCAGCCAACTTGAATACAGTTTTCTCTTACTTCCAACCATAACAATGCCAATTATATAAATCTCTTTAATTTAATGTGACCTGCAGAGGCAATTCTTCATTCTCCTAAGGTGACATCACTCAGTCTCTCAGGTATAAACTGAATCCCTCCTGTAAATAAACATTTTCTCTTGCCCATCTGAAGTAAAAGAGAGTAAGAGGATTAGTGGCTGCTTCCTACCGCTCATACCACTGGGACTTTATCTACTCGAAGCTTGACTTCTCTCTTTTCTCTCTATTGACTAAAGCAATCCAACCCTTTCCTTTCATAGGAAATCTATGCTTATTTACTTGTTTCCTGTTACAAAAAAAACCCCAGCTACCCTTTCTCTTCCTTTACGCAAGGTACTTTTGGATGTGGAATTCAGAGTTGGAAGGGATATCGAGTACATAAGCCGGTGGAGCCTTAGTATTTGGCCAATGAGAAAACAGAGGGTGAATGTGGAGCCCCATGCCATCAATGGCGGAGTCTCTGACTTCCAGTCAGTGCAATTTCAACAGCTCTCGATGCTCTCAATGACCTTGCACACAATCAAAGCTATCTGTGGGTGGATTAAAATATCGAGTACTTATCACATTGCCTTTCGAGAAAGCACCGCAGCCTTGGATTCTAGCCCCAGCGCTGCGCTCACCAGCTGTGTGACCTTGGGGATGTCGTTTAACTTTTCAAAATCTGATTTTTCATTTATAGATTCAGAGGTTGTACTAAGAGGATCATAAAATGTCACAAGTTTAACGAACCTAAAGCAGATCATGGACCGAGAGAAAGCATTCCCGCAAAACCACAAGATAAAGACAGATGATCTGGTCGGGAAAAAAATGGGCAAACGACTTGAGCAGGAACTTCACAAAAGAGACCATCCAAATGGCCAACAAACAAATTCAAAGATGTTCCACATCATGAGTCTTCAGGGAAATGCACATTGAAAGCACAGTTAGATATAACCACATATTGAACAGAATGGCTAAAATAAAAATACACGGGGTGGGGAAAAACATGTGCAGGCAAGGATATGGAGCAACTGGAATGCTCCAACACTGCTGGCGGGACGTCAGCTGGCACAACTACTTCGGAAAACCATTCGGCGGTCTCCACTAAAGCTGCACATCTGTGTGCCCGATGACCCAGCAGACCCACTCCCAGGTATATGCCGAGAGAAATGCATAAGATACATCCACCTAAAGACACGGACAAGAATGTTCACAGCAACCTTTCTAGAAGGGTCCCCAACTGGAAACTACGCAAAAGCTCATCAGTGGTAGAAAGTGTAAATGGGATATCTGCACGATGGGATGCTATACACTGCATAGAGCAGTGGGAACTGGCAGAATAAACCACACCCTGCAATGTGATTGCATCTCACAAACATAATGCTGAGTGAAGAAGGCAGACACAAATGATTACGTGTTCTATGATTCTGTGTATACAAAGCAAAAAAACAGGAAAGCAAACGCATGGTGTTAGAAATCAGGATAATGGCTACCCTTAGGGGGTAAGTACAAGGGGGCACGGGGGAGGTGGGGAGGTACTGGTGATGCTCTATGTCTTAATCTAGTTATGTGAATGTGTTCAAAGTGTAAATGTATAATATGCGTACTTTTCAGTACGCATGTTAGACTTCAACAAAAAGTTCAATTTTTTTTTTTTTTTTTTTTGCAGTACGCGGGCCTCTCACTGTTGTGGCCTCTCCCGTTGTGGAGCACAGGCTCCAGACACACAGGCTCAGCGGCCATGGCTCACGGGCCCAGCCGCTCCGCGGCATGTGGGATCTTCCCGGACCGGGGCACGAACCCGTGTCCCCTGCATCGGCAGGCAGACTCTCAACCACTGCGCCACCAGGGAAGCCCCTCAAAAATACTTTTTAAAAGTATTCCAGCATGGACAGTAAATGTCATTCCCTGTTATGGGCTGAATTGTTCCCCTCACAAATTCATGTACTGAAGCCCTACCCCAGTACCTCAGAATGTGACTGTATGTATTTGTAGATAAAGTCTTTAAAATGAAATTAATTAAGTTAAAATGGGGTGATTAAAGTGGGCCCTAACCCAATGACCAGGTATCCTTATAAGAGGAAATTAGGATACAGACAACACAGATAGAGGGATGACCATGTGAGGACACAGTGAGAAGGTGGCCGTCTGCAAGCCAGGAAGAGAGGCCTCAGAAGAAACCAATCCTGCTGGCTTCTTGATCTTGGACTTCTGGCCTCCAGAACCATGAGAAAATAAATTTTTGTTGTTTAAGTCACACAGTTGGTGGTGTTCTGCTATGGCAGCCCTAGGAAACTAACTCAGCCACCCTAGATATTCTTGGCTTCGTCTTATGCTGGGCATTGAGATACAAATGAAGCGCTTTCCTGGGAGGTAGAAGAGGCTTGGGCTGCCACGGGTGGAGGAGAGGAAGAGGGTAAGGAGGGTGGGGAGAGTAGTCCTCTATCCCAGCATCCCCTGCCAGGCTGCTTCTGGCTTTTCCATCATTCCAGAGCCTTCCCCAGCTAAAGAAAAAAGGAACAAGCCTCCTTCCTAAGGCAACTGTGCTGGTTTCCCATCTCAAAGCAATCACAACAGTCAGAGCTCTGGGAATTTTGCTTGAATAATCACAGAAGGTTTTAGAGCTGGAAGAGCCAACGGACATCGTCTCATCCAACCTTCTCATTTTATAAATGAGGAAAGAAAGGTCTAGAGAAGTTACGAAGCGCGTTCAAAGTCACACAGCAAGTGAGCGGCAAAGCCATGACTAAATCTGCACCCGCACCCCTATATCCAGACCGCTTGTGCATGGAATCCTTATTGCCTTCCTCTCTTTGGAGGGCAGGTTGAGGAGGAGATGCAGAGAGCACAGTTCAGCATCCTTTAGAAGCTTGTACTTCATCCCTGCCTTTTGAAGCAGCACCTACACCACTTCACTGTCACTCATGATCTACCCCAACTCCCCCTTCTCCCATCATCTCCTCTTTACTCGCCGCCCTTCAGGATCTCCTGGAAGTGTCTGGAACTTAGAGTCCAGGGTGCTGTGTGGCTTCAGGCAAGTCACTAAAACTCTGTGCTGAGGCTTTCTCGTCTGCCCAACAGGCACCGGCTCCCTCTGGATGGCTGGGCAAGGCTCCCCGAGGACCGTCCCTGAGACAGGCTGGGACCTGGGACCCTTTGCTGCAGTGCTTGCACCAGGACAAACGTCTCCTCCAGCAGCAAAATACAAACAAACTAAATGGGATTAAACATAACTGTGTGCATGTACGGTTGGGGCGAATTATGGACAAGATACAAAAAGACCAAAAAAAGCCCAACTGCCGCTTCTGAAGAGCCAGGAGCAAAACCCGGGTGTTGGGCACTGCGCATGCCCCCTGCACTCAACACCACAGAGGGGTGGGCAGACCACCTAAGCCCCCCCACTCTGGCCCGACCCCTGGACACACCCCTACCCTCACCCTATATAAGGATCCAGCTCGCCCCCCCTTCAGGAAGCGAGCAAGGGGACCTGTTACTTGTCCTCGCTCCCCCCTGCTGCAGCAGGGGCCCCCGTAAAGCCTGGTCTGAATTTCTTGTCTGGCCTCTAGTCAATTTCTATGGATTGGGAAAAGTCAAGAACGCTGGTCGGTATCGTGCCCAGGCCAGAAGTCCTCCCCGCTGCCCTCCTGGGGAACCGAGGGGCCAGAGAGCTCGTGCAGACTTGGGTGGAGCTGCGGCCGCCTCTGTGCCTCTTCCTTCCACCTCCAGCCTGACCTCCGTGATGGGACCTCTAACGCAGGCCCCCAGCACCCCAAGGGAGGGCTGGAAACAGACAGGCCGCCTTCTTATTTAGGATGAGGGAGCCAATAGGCTATGACCTGTCCAAGGCCCGGTTTGGAGCTTTACGAATTCAGTCCTCACAGTAACCTTGGAAGCTGGGTATCGTTCAGTCCACACAATAAACAGAAAACATCGACATGTCCGAAGATGCGAGCTAGACGGGCTGGGCCGGGGTTTGATCCTGGGTCTCTCTGCCTCCACCATACTCGCCCTTCTGCTGCACCCCAACTGCCCCGACCTGTACCTCACAATGGCAGCTTGGCAAGTATTAGAGTAGATGGGTCACGTGCCCAGGACGACAGGCGATAAGAGACCTCTCGGGCACTGACTGTCTCACAAGCGAGCTGGCAGTGGTGATGGCGAAACAGCCTCCTTTGAATGACTCAATCAGAAAACAAAATAAAGCAGAGCTTATCACAAGTCGCAGCGTGTGGCTGACCATCTCCGTCCGGTCTGCTCACACCTTAGGTACCGACAGCTCTGGACACCGGCGCAGGGAGCTGTGAGCTCCAAGTCACGGACATCTACAGCCATGCCAATGACACCCTTCTTTCCCTGTTAACCCGCTTTTTGAAAGACCCTTCGGGCACGAGCTAAGGGAATTCACCCGAGCTCAGGGACCGGCTCTCAGCCGGCCAACTCCGAACACGAGGCAGGAACTTGGAAAGCTTCCAGAGGCAGCTCAGAGAGGGGCTCTGGGGGCTGGGCTCAGGCCAGGTGAGAGCTGCGGCCAAAGGAAAACCACTGAAGCAGAAGAGATGCACAGTAGGCCTTTCTCGGTTTCCCTGGAGAGCGGACATATCAAAAATGCAAAAGCTGTGGTTTGATGATAGGACCCACTGGTGACAGAGAAAGAAAGAAAGAAAAGGGCTGAGGGGAAGTGTCTGGGTGTGGGCAAGTGGAGCAAACTTATGCCCAAGAGACACTGGAGGGTGGGCAGGGAAGATTCCAGGCAGAAGCAGACACCAACCACCTTCCCCGTCTGGTGCAGAGGAACAGATCCCATCCAGCAGGAAAACGAGGGGCTCTGAGCTACACGGTCCCTGCAAGAGGTGAGGTGTGGGCACTGCAGGGCGGTGTCTGCAGCAGGCCTGGAGACAGTGTGGCCTCTGAGCTTCACCATCCCAGGAAATACAACGAACTGAGGGGGGAGAAGGGGGAGGGGGACGGTGGGAGGAGAAGCCTGAGTGGGTAGCAGAGGCCCCACCCCTCCCCAGAATTTCCCTTGCATGACTGTGTCATCAACCAAAAGGCATTGGGAAACCCTCCAACCCAAAAGGCCTACTCACCTGAGGCCCTACTGCCAACATCACAGGACCAGCTGTGTAGGGAGCTGGGGCCTCCGGGCTCAGGAGGGAACAGGTGATCTCGGGGGAGGGGTTCCTGCACAGGACAGCAGGCCACTTACTCCCTAGCACCTGGGAAACTCTTGAGAAATCTCCAGCTGGACAACTGGCCCCCGGGCACCAAGCGCTCAAGGGTTTCTAAGGACCAGAAAGAGGCAGTGCCCTGGCCAAAAGGCCCCTGATATCCTCTCTAAGCAGAACCGTACGTATACGGTAGAGTCTAGAGCGAGCAGAACTGGTCCCTGCCCTAAAGGGATACGTGAACTCAACTAGACAGCAGGACACAGTCAGCCGATGGCAGGGGTGAAGGGCCATGGCATCTGAACAAGGGCTGAAATGACAAGGCACGATTCAGCCACTCAGTCAAAACACACCGGGGCCAGGCACTGCCTGCCCCGGTCCCTGTGCCGGCCGGGGCCACGGGACTGTGGCCCACGTAGATGCTGAGGATGCAGAGGAGGACATCTTACGGACAGAGAGTGGCGGGATCACAGGGCAAGGGTTCCAAGGGGACTGCAGGACGACAAGGCAGCCATAGATTGCGTTCACAGAGGAGTGTGCCCCGTCCCTCCCCACCCACCGGGAAGGGCATCAGCCACGCAAGGGGGTCTTAAGAGCCGCTGGTCTCACTTGGGCAAGGGCTGGGGTCTGAAGGCTGTTGGGTGTTCAGGTGACTGAGCATCTGGGACACCTACAGTGACAGAGCTCTGGGGCCTACCCAGAGCTCTTCTCCCTGTGGTCTGTGCATCCTCCGCCCTGCTTCCTTGACCTCTCTGTGCTTCATCTGTAAAATGGGGCTAACGCTGCCACCGCAGGGTTCGGCCCTTGGGCGCTGGAGGCAAGGAGGTTAGTTCCCCCTTCCCCGCTGGGACAGAGCTCAGAGGTGCGGAGGCCTGGAGACCTGCTCCAACTCACTGCGACCAAGCACATGCTGCAGAGACACGCCCGTGCTTGCCCAATCTTTTCACTGGCTTCCTCGGCCGTCCTGCCCAGTGCC
The DNA here is from genome assembly GCF_003676395.1 of Aethalodelphis obliquidens. NCBI lineage: Eukaryota > Metazoa > Chordata > Mammalia > Artiodactyla > Delphinidae > Aethalodelphis > Aethalodelphis obliquidens. The sequence goes on along the minus strand of NW_020837991.1, from coordinate 15,034,511 downwards.
TGCAACTGTTGCCACCGCGGCTGGCCGCTGAGGACACACGTGTCCCACTCCTGTTGCAAGGAGGTGCTGAGCCCCGTGTAGGAGATGGTCTGTGTGTGCCCCGCGGTGACTTACTGTCTGGCTGACCCGGCCTCAAGTTCATAAGAAAGCCTGCTGGGCTGCAGAACCCGCGTCAGCACCCCGGCAAAGTACAGCAGCCAGCCTATCACAGCAGAGACGCAGGTGGGGCCACGCCCCAGGGGAACCTGGAGAGTGCAGCCGCCTCCACGGGGCGCTCCAGCCAGTGGGCGGCTGCTGTGCCCCTGCGGGATGCCCCTCTGGTTGCAACACCTGCAGGCTCCCGGGGAGCTCCGCGGGCGCTCTTAGCTGACTCTGCCCCGAATCAAAGAGGCACGCGGGGCAGGGCCTCCTTAACACCCACATACTGGTCCAGGGGCTGTTGGCGCCCTTGACCTCCCTCCCACCTTCTAAAGTTCCAGGGGACCTCAGCGGCGTGGGCAGACAGCCTGGCGTTAAGTGAAGCCGGCTATTAAAGGCATTGCCAGGCCGGGAGAGGGGGATCCTAAAGACCGAGAGGAGATAAAGATAGGGGAGGATGGAGTGGGGTGGCAGCTGATCATAAAAGCCAGAAAGGCCCAGTGTCTGTGCCCCCAAAGCCCACAGCGGGACCAGTATGCTTCTCAGGTAGGGAGGGTGCTCTGTGCGCCTCTGCCTTGGGGATGGTGCGTCCCCCTCCCAAGTTTCCCACCCAGACCAGCCCCCATCCTCCAGCAGCAGCCTTCATTTCCCTGGGTTCCTTAGCACCCACCAAGAACTGCCTGTGTCCTCAACACTTCTTTCCTCTTCGTCCCCATTTAGCCATAATAGAAGCTGTGTTCTCAATCTATTGTCACATTTATGATCCAGAAAGCCCTCATTTCCTGCAATAATCTTAAGTGACAATTCAAGGCTTAAATGTACTTTAATGTTTTGTAATGCTTCGAAAGCAACATCTCGAAATTATAATACAGCCTCTGAAATTACTAGTCTGCATGAAAAGAGGGAATGAACAACTGGAAAACGAAATGAAAATTCAGCAAATTGATCTAAGGCTGAAATGATGAGGTTTAGTAAGTTTCAGCGATGTGAGTGGGAGAATGCCGGGGTGACCGCTGTCAGGTGCCAGATGGCCTAGCTAGGGGAACAAACATCTAACTTAAGGAATGCCTTCTTTTCTCACTTTCCTGATCAATCAAGGAGGAGAGAGCCAGAATCTTCTCACCTGGATTTTTCCAGGGTGGGAAAAGGAAGGGCATATTTAAAGGGAACCAACTGCCACCCCTGACCAAGGAAGAGAGTTTGAGAGAAGAAACACAGTAGGTAGTAGAGGGGGCGTGGGTCAGTATCAAACCAGAGAGAGCCTACTGCCGGCTTCCAAAGGTGGTTCTCTGTTCATTCCAACCATTTTTGTCAATGCTCACTCAGTGCCGTTGTCTGGTGTATTCCCAACGTTACTTCTAAGAACAGATGAGGACCCCGAGGCTCTGAGAGGTTAAGGGACTTGGGCACGTACACAGAGAAAGCTGTGTGGCCTGGGTTTGAACTCAGGTTGAAGTTCAACGCTTATATTCATACTTTACAGTAACGAGAACCTGAACTTTTAGAAAGGATTTAAAAAGCTTTCATTAAAAGTAATAATAATAACTCAATGAACAAATGAAAAGATAAACTGGGGTAAATATTTCCTGCACATATAACAAACAAATGCTGAATATAAAATTACCCAATATAAAAAGAGGTCTTAGAAATCAACAGAAAGGAACTTCCCTGGTGGCGCAGTGGTTGAGAATCCGGCTGCCAATGCAGGGGACACAGGTTCAATCCCTGGTCCAGGAGGATCCCCCATGCCATGGAGCAACTAAGCCCGTGCACCACAGCTACCGAGCCCGTGCGCCATAACTACTGAGGTCTGCGCGCCTAGAGCCCGTGCACAAGAGAAGCCACCTCAATGAGAAGCCCCCGCTCGCCGCAACTAGAAAAAAGCCCGCGCACAGCAATGAGGACCCAACGCAACCCAGTAAATAAATAAAAGAAACCAACAGAAAAAGATTAGCAGTCCAAAAGAAAGGTAGATAAAGGACGGAAATAGGCAAAATTAATGGCAGTAAATATACCAAAAAATAATTAACTTTACCAACATATGAAAAAAAAGTAAATCAGAACCACAATTAGATCTCATTTTTGCCCTTCACAACGGTTTGAAAGATTGGTATATACAATACTGGTAAGGTTCCAGTATGGAAACGGGGTGGAGGCATTCCTATTCACTGTTCAAAGGGAAAATCTGCTCAACTCCCTTGGAGGCAACTGGGTAATATCCTCCAAAATCCACAGGTACATACTATTTTCCCCAGGAACTCCATCTCTAGGACTCTAAGCCATAAAAATACTTAGTCAAACGTGCAAATATTTTAGTACAAGAAATTCTGCTGCCAGAAAAAGTTCTTACAACCCAAATATCCAGCAACAGAAGATACTTAATAATTATGGTACATCCACCCATAGCTGTTAAACAAATGAGACAATTCTGTATGCACTGAAATGGACCCAAGATTACATTGCACTGTTAAGTAGAAAAAAAGGAATTCACAAAACATATGCATAGCTTGTACTACTGGAAAAAAAAAAATCAAAGAAGTGTGTCTATGGATGGATGTGTTTCTGTGCATTTGTGTTCGTATAGAGAAACCTCGGGAAGAAGAGGCATCAGGTTCCACAGTGGACACCACAGGGCAACAGAACTGGGAGAGGAGAGGGGAGCTTCAGTTTCCACTTTATATATTCCTATGTGCTTTGATTCTTTAAAAACAACTTTATGGGGAAAAACAGAATATTCTCTGGGAAGGTAGTAAAAGAAATCACAGAATGATGCATGGTAGCATTGGAACGCTGCAGAAAAGCAGTGAAGAAGCCCAGTGTCTGCCCTCAAGGAGCTCGTATGGGATCAGAAATTGACTTGCATTCAGAGACCGACAACCCTACAACAGGAGATCCTACAAAACTGGAAGAATGAAGACCCATGGCCAGAGACAACTACTGCATTCTGCAGAAGGCCGGGGGAAAGTGAAAAGCTGAAGAGGGCTTCTTAGAGAGGCGATACTCCCAATGGGCCTTGGGGAAGAAGTAGGATTTTGCTGGTTGAAAAGGAGGAAAAGGAAATCCAGCAGGGGAGGACGGGAACAGGTGCTGAGAGACTGCAGAGTGACATTTTGTTGAGCGAAAGCACAGGGACACCACAAATATCAGAGCGCTTAGACAGGCTCCATTACAGGGCGAGGATGCTGCCAGGTAGAGGGGAGGTGTAGACCTGGCATAGGGAAGGCTACCCCTTGCCAAAGGAACCTGTGGAGGCTCGGCCTGGTCCAGCCCCATCCCCTCTGGCCCACACTAAAGTCCACCATGAACAGGTTGAAGTGGACGGCGGAGCTTCTTCAACCCTCCCGCTGGCCTTACCTCCAGAATCTCCTCTCTACACTCTTTTCTTGGGCCCCTGGGTGCTCTCTCCCCTCGCCTTCCCCTACACTCAAATCCCTGCCACCGAAAACCTCAAAGGCTTCACCCTGTGTGGTGACAGATGCCCTCTCGGATGTCAGGGCAGCTCGGTGAGTACAGAATGCTGGGGAGTAGGGCAGATCTGGACCAAATCCTGGCTCTGCCCCCTTCCAGCTGGGCAAAGAACCACCTCTTCTAGCCCATTTTCTCATCTGCAAACTGGAATAACACCAACAATTTCACAGGGTTATTGGGAGAATGATAAATAAAAACTGAGAGCAGACCTAGCTCAGAACCAAACATATACCAAACTCTCAACAAATAGTGGCTCTTACCTGGCTAGAAAGAGGGGAGGGGCAGACATGGACTGACAAAACCATGGTTCAGCAGAAAGATCACAGGAAAGGTTTTGGAGGTGAAGGGGGCTTTCTGAATTTCTATGAATCTCACCATGATTATTTAATCCATGTTGAAGGATCACCTGCTTAAAACATTTGGGTCAAAACCAAGGCTGGGACGGGGATGAGACAAGGGAGGTGCCTAGGGCACAAAATTTAAGGAGGCACTGGCTCTTGGGGCCGGGCAAGTGCAGAGTCAGCACCTGAGCGTGAGCGCCTCCTTAAATTTTCCATCCTAGCTGCCTCACTTGCCTTACTCTAGTCCTGGCCCACGTCAAAACAGTGGCTTAGACATGAACCTCTAAGAAGCAAGATTTGAATTAAATAGAGATATTGCTACAGGGAGAAGCAAGCAACTGATCCCCCGGGCTGGGCAGATGTGTTTATTTGGAGTGAGAGGGGAGGCGGGGAGTGCAGTTACAATGAGTGACTTACCAGGCCTGGAGCAAGAGTTGGCGTCTACAAGGGCCTGATCTCACCGGTTAATTGGCCCTACCCGCCTCCCTGCAATTCTCTAGTCAGCCAGCATTAACACACCTCAGGCCCACTCTTCAATAGAGCAGACTCTGTCGGGAGCTGCCCTGCTGCCTGGCCCATCTCAGTGCGACGGACCATCCTCTGCAGATGGGAGGGACATGTGTAATGATGCCTTCCAGAAAGGCATGAAAATTGAAGATAACACCAAAGAAGGGGCAGGCCTCCAGGTGAGGCTGGAGGAAGGAGAGTCACCTGCTTGTTGGAGATGAGGGATTCTGGGGAACTGTCGAGCAGAATTTCATTCTGCATTCAGTGCAGGTCTCTGGGTTGTGAGATCATGGCTGAGTTATCACAGCTCCTGATGACAAATCATGAAAAACACATCTTTCCCAATCTCTTTCCAGGTTCCTACAGATGCGATTAAATCCATGATTTGAGAACTTAAGAAGGCACATCTCAGGTTTTGAAACAGCAAAGCAACAGGACTGGGGTGGGTAGAGGGGAAGATGAGGAGAGCCGGGAAGGGAAGCAATGCATGGGTTCAGGGAGAGGTCCCAAGATAAAGAGCAGACTTTAATTCTAGGGGGGAAAGAACACCAAAGAAGGTTTTTTTTTTAATTAAGATAAGTAGCCTTGATTCTTGGTGCAAGAAAATTATCTATCCTGGGTTTTCTGGAGCTCTTGGAGTTTAAAATGATGATTTAAGACAGCCACCCCGGACAGTGCAACTTTGGATGGGTGAAGAGAGATCAAGAAGAATTGAGAGGGCTTCCCTGGTGGCGCAGTGGTTGAGAGTCTGCCTGCCGATGCAGGGGACATGGGTTCGTGCCCCGGTCCGGAAGGATCCCACATGCCGCGGAGCGGCTGGGCCCGTGAGCCATGGCCGCTGAGCCTGCGCGTCCGGAGCCTGTGTTCCGCAACTGGAGAGGCCACAACAGTGAGAGGCCCGCGTACCGAAAAAAAAAAAAAAAAGAATTGAGAGCCAAGAGGAGCTTCTGGACAAAGGGAAATTCACACTGAACTAAGGCATCAGTTTTGGCTTTCAGCTTATAATTCTGCAGTATGGGTACCATAAGTTGCTGCTCATGTCATTCTGTATGGACCTGTTTCATATAGCAAGAACACTCACCCACCAGTTCATTTATTTATTCACTAATTCACTCTCTCTAATTCACCTTTGTTAGGTGTCTGTTAAGAGGCAGGCACTGTGTGAAACACTGAGGACATAAGCATAGAAGATAAGATGTTTACCCTTGAGGACATCACGTGCTACTGGCAAAGACAAGTAACTCAGCGACTTCAATGGACCCTGATACTGATGAGGGCGATGCTTCCGTGTCTAGATGAGAATGTGGAGGAGGAAGACAAGGATTAGAATAAGGACAAGCATGACGACAGGCTAACATTTATGCAGTGCTCATGGCACACCATGCCCTGTGCTGAGTGGCGGTGATATAGTAATGAACATGGGAGAGTTTCTGCCTTTGAAGTCCAACAGAGGAGACAAACTCATAAATGAGCAATTTCAGCTTATGCCCTCAGGGCTGTTCTTAATTACCTCCGATGACAGACAATTCCCACTCCCCACACCCGGTCTCAGAGGGATCAATGAAATCTTCCTGAAGGAGGAGTTTAAGCTGAAGTATGAAATGGGCATGAGATTTACCTAAGCAAAACGAAGGTAGGTAAGATTTTCTGGGTGGATACAGCAGCACACAGAAAATCTCACACAATAGGGGAGTTAAAAAAAAAAAAGTTTTACAGACATATGTATCTATTTGGAGTGTGACAGAGCTGGAGCAGGTAGCAAGTGCAACAAGACAAGAAAAATAAACAAAATGATTGAAGAAGAAATGAAACTCTTGTTCACAGACTACATAAATATACAGAAAATCCAAAAGCATCTACAGAGAAACTACTCAAATTAGTAAATGAATTTTGCAAAGTCCCTGGACATAAAGTCAATTTCTAAATGGATAATTTGCAATAGCATTTAAAAAAATCAATACTTAGGGAATAAATCTAAAAACAATCAGCAAGACCTCTACACTAAAAATTATAAAACATTAATGAGAGAAATTAAAGAAAGCCTAAATAAATTCAATGCTATAAAGATATAAATTCCCTCCAAATTAATTTAAAATCAATCAAAATCCCAGCAGATATTTTGTAGACATTTACGAGCTGATTCTAAAATTTATATAGAAATGCAAAGGGCTAAGGTTAGCCAACGTAATCTTAAAGAGACTGAAGAGAAGTAAAGACTTATAGTACAAGCTATCATGACCTATTATAACACTTAAGACCATGTGATCGTAGCACAAGAATAGATAAACTCACCAACAAAACAGAACAGAGGATCCAGATACACACATATATGGTCACCTGATTTATAACAAAGTGACACTTCGGGGAAGCAGGTAAAGAATGGACTTTTCAATATATGGTCGACTGGATCTCCAAACGGCAAAAATAAATCTTGTGCCTAACCTGAAACCATACACGAAAATCAATTCCAGAAGAATTACAGATCAAAGTGTGAAAGACAGCGTTTAGAGTAAGCAGTGATTTCCTTGTAGGAACTAATTAGAACAGAACCTGATAAAAACCACAGGGTCAGGAAATTAAAAATGCATCTCTCGTGTCAGCAAAGAACCAACCAACCAAGACTGGTGGGGGGATCAAAGGAGCCGGAACTTGAAGGAAAGAGATGCCTGGGTTCACGGGAAGTTCCTAAGATGGAGAGCAAACTGTAATCTGACTCTAGGAAGGAAGGAATGCTAGAAGGTGAAGAGGAGGTTTGGGTCTTGCTTCTTGGAGCTTGGCCATGGTGATTCAGGAAAGTCAATACGGGGCACTGCAACACTGGGTGGAGGGAGAGAGACACTAGAGCAACCACGAGCAGAATGAGCTTCTGGGCAGAGGGAGATGAAACTCAGTGTGCCTTCAGGCTGGTAATTCTGCCATGTCAGTATGTATGTAGATGAGAAGCTCAGTTTGGGTCACGGGGCATCAGTTGGTTCAGCATGATAAACACTTCACTGATTGCCCCTGAGGAAAAGAAATATACTTGCTACTTGTAGATGCCCAAGGAAGGACATTACTTAGAACAAATGCAAGTTCAATTTCAATAACTGATACTATATAACTCAGGTCCCACGTGTTGAGGCCACAAGGAGCCTGGGTGTTCTGATGGCAGAATGGCTTTATTAGATAAAAGCCCTTCTCGGAGGAGGGGTGCTTTGAGGGCCATGTCTTGAAGGAAGCGCCTGTTTTTACAAATCAGTACACTAGGTCTTCAAGCAGCTTTCAGGGCAATTTCATCAAGGGAAATTGGTCATAACAACCAAGAGGTGGATGGAGACGCTTAACTGAGCCAAGCTGAGATATGTAGACGGCTTAGTCTCTCCCCAGTGTTCTGAGGCTTACTGATTTCTCACCTAAACTTGCACTTGCTTGGTCACTTAATTTAAAAACTCAATCAAGTGACAGACTGTTTTCAGAAGATAGCAATGGGAAAGAGTGCTCTACCCGAGTTACTCTCAACTGGCCAACTTGGCCAACCATCTCCGCCCCTTGACATGGTTGGGAACCTTTGACAGCCAAGTAAAGGGGCCTTAATAAATCTAGAAGCCAGTCTTCCTGCCGCCCTTTTCTTGCAAGAAAGGAAAAATCATGGGATGAAGGCACTGGTGGAGCAAGCTGGAAGTGACAGATTTTCCTGCACCACGTTCTCCTGAAATGAATGAAGGGTACTTTGCCCAGATTCGCAACGTAGGAAGTTGGGTGCTTCGAGATCCCGCAGACTGTGCTATGGTGAAGTAACTAGTGTGGCACAGACTGGCTAACTGGGCCAGAAGGAACTACATTTCTCAGCCTCCCTGGAGATCCGGCATGGCCACGTGATCTGGCAGCAATAGAAGGAAGGCAGAAGTGACTGCATGCCCTCCAGTACCGGCCCTGGAAGTTGTCCACACCTATTACTCCACACCCTTCCCCCTTCTGCCATCCTGATTCAGATGAACTCAGCAACCTTGGGAGCCATGCACTGACTATAGACTAAGGCAGAGCCCCGAGGGAGAAAGATTCCGGATTTGTGAGTCATCGCTTGGGGATGTCTCCTGACCATCAGGAACTTTGGATGTTTTCACGAGTGAGAAATAAACTTCTGTCAAGCCATCATACATGATACATTTTGGAGTTGTCTGTTTTAGCAGTTAACGTTATCTTAATTGATCCAGAATGTTCCTGCATGATGGCTATGTCTAGAACACTTGGGTGATTCGATAGCTCTGATGTTGAAGCCAAGTCCATTCTGGACCAGTTAGCACTGAACAAAAGAAAAGAACAAACCACAAGGGGCAGATAAGCATTTAGTCTCTGTGTGGACCTGACAGAGGGTCTTTGACCAAAGGGGTGAAGTATTCCCATGTATTCAACAGTCCAGTGAGAATGGGGGAGGCAGGTAGCCAGACTGTTACTACGAATGCAGGGAGTTGTAACAGAATCGCTAACAGAGTCTCGCAAAATCAGGAAACACTTTCCTGGCAAGGGATGTTTAAACCAAGTCTTCAAGAGTGAACAGCCAGGTACCAGGTAGAGACGAGGGTAGAGTAGAAGAAAGGAGGGCACAGCATTGTAGAACAAGGAAGCAGGGCTTGCACTAAATTACAAAGCTGGAAGGTCAATCTGGCTTGTGTAGCCAGAGATGACTCTGGACAGGGACTCCAGAACACGGACACAAAGGAAGTGTGTCCAAGACCAGGCTGAAAGGTATGGCCCTCCTCCTGTCAGGGTGGTAGGACAGGAGGATTGGGACCCAACACACTTGTCTTGAGTGTGTCAGTGGCAGACCAAGAACAGAGGGTATGCTGGCAGAGGGCGGTGGCAGGGCCCCAGGAGGATGGGGCTGCAGTGATTCTGACTGGGGGTGAGCATCTAAACTCACAGAGAAGGCTCAAGCCTGCTGGCATTCAGGGCACCAGAAGCTCCCCCTGCTGAAGGGAGGCTGCAAGAAGCAGGCTGCCTCTCTGCCTGAGAAGCCAATTAGCACAGAGACTGCACATTGGTTTAAAAATTACACTAGACCTGGGCTCCAAATCCAGTTGCACCCCCGCTTTCTCTCTTTCCTTTCCTTTCTTTCCTTCTTTCTTTCACGGCACGGCTTGTGGGATCTTAGTTTCCCCCACCAGGGATCGAACCCAGGGCCCTGGCAGTGAAAGCGCAGAGTCCCATGCACTGGACCGCCAGGGAATTGCCCCTTGGTTTCTAACTACATGACTTTATACAAGTGACTTCACCCCCTCTAGGCTCAGTTTTCCCATCTGTAACAACTGGGCTAATACCATCCTTCTCAAAGTTCTCTATGAGCTAATGCAGGCCAAGCACACAGCACAGGGCTTGGTATACAGTCAGTGCTCAGTGAAGAGCAGCCCTTGCTATTCTGATCAGGGAAAGTGCTTGGCGGGACTAGGGTGGCAGTGGGTAGAGGCAACAAAGAGGAAAAATGAATCGACCTCTTCCCTTCCACCCGCATTCCTACCATCTGAGCTGAGTACAGCACATCTGACCTCTAAGAATCCCACGGCCTGTGTACCTCAAATCCACCGTCTGCTGTCATACGTCCTCCCACAGCTGAATTTCAAAGAAAACATCCCAAGAGCCTTTGTACAATGGAAAACATCTGTCACCACTCTCAAGCAACAGCACCCCTACCTCTATCTATTCGTTTATCCATCTATTTATTTATTTTGAAGCCCTATTTGGCCCCTGTGATGCTGGCGGGCCTCCTGAAACACCCGAGAGATCAATCATGAAAACCCAGCCCTGCACAGAGGCCCGAAGTAATGAGCTACCTCCTGCCTGGAAAATACCATCACAAGCGCCCGTGGATTCCACCTGCTCTCCTCTGGCACCGCCCAGCTTAGCAGTGGAGGGAACTAACGGCTGCTTAAGGGTGAGCTGACCCCCGATGCGCTCAGCGGCCCACGTGGCTGAGAAATGAACACATGCGCGGGCTGTGGTCTGGAAGCCCGCAAGCCCGCCGTTCTGTTTCCCGGGATGCCGGGACGCAGAGGAGTGGCAGCCATCCCAGTGGTACCTGCTTAGCGGTGGCCCGTGAGCCCATATGCCAGCCGGCGACAGGCCCACTCAGCAGGCCGGCGTTTGAACCATAAACAGCCATTTGACAGATGACAGGGTTTTCCAGAGCTGAGTCGAAAAGGAAACGGTGGGGCTGAGACCTACAGAGGAGAGATCCTGATGGCCAGGAGCTGACAGAATTGGACCTGGAAGTGACAGCGGCCAGGGGCTGTGTGTTCAGAAGCGGTGCGCACACGGGCTCCCTTTATGAGAGCTGCACACGCACTGAGTTTGTTCAACAGCTGAACCGTTCTCACTGGTGGCTCTGACAAGCCCCAGCTCTGCTGCCCACTCTCTTAGGAATCGATTCAAGGAGCAGATGCTCCACTGTCGTCATTGTTGTTATCATTATTATATTATTTTAAGTGTAATTACACCACAGATGCTGAAAATCAAACTGAACACATTCATCAGCCAATGACCTTTTCTTTTTAAGTGATGGACATTTTTTTTCTCTCCTTAAATTACTGATCTTCCAGTGGGGGAAAAGTGGAAGATGTAATTGCATGAAACTGTATATCATATTTCTCCTTTCTGGAGGTTTCATTAGAGGCCCGAAACCAGAGAATCACTCTGCCACCCCTTCCTTCTCTTCCAGCTATTTCTGGGTTTTAATAATTATTCATTAACTGCACACGATAATAAGATCCTCACTGTTTTGAAACATTCTCCCTCTGGCCTCCATACTATTAAAGACTCTGATTGCCTGCCAAAAGTGTAAATTTAAAAATCAAAGCACTACCTCAGAAAGTTGAAAGAGTTTTTGCAGCTTATAGCTATTTTATTGCATTAGCAGCTTGAGCGAAAGTGCAATTCCACGTTGAAATTGTTCTCCTTTGAAATGTAAGTCAACAGGACCAGCATTGGGGGAATTTTGCTCACAGCTGTTATCTCCTTTGGATAAGGGGCTTGTTTCCCCAGATAAAATCAGCCTCTTGCTGATGTCAGACCTCAAAGAGGACTTCAGGCTGCAAGAGAGAATCTCCCCCCAGGTTCTCTAAGTTATAGACAAGCATTGATTCAAAAGGGTGAATCCCCCTCTGCCTGGCCCCTGAGGCCATTAGAAATAAAATCCCCGCAAACATTTTCCTGCAAAGCCTGGAACTCCTCCCTGCCCCTAACTCTGGGTTTCCTACTCCTTCAGGGCAGAGAAGAGACTGACGTTATGGTCCATCCCCCAATACATTTTACACAGGGGTTCATTCACTATAGGATGAATGGATCAAAAATGAATGAATGAATAAATACAGAAACTTCGCCAAGGACAGGAAAAGGACAAGCTAGAATTTCTAAACGAAACAAAAGAAAACATCTTGAAAATTTTGCAATTACTGTCACCCACTGAAAGCTACAGCCCAGAGCAAGCTAGCGCCTAAGATACAAAATGAGACCCAAATCACTTTTTCACGCATATGCTCTCTTGCTTCCTTTTCGTTCTCATCACGGAAGCTCTCATCCACAATGCCCCCAGCCTTTCAATAGCTTTTTCAAATAAGGAGTTAGTAGGGAAGATATACATCAAGACCGAGCAAGGTCCCACCAAACCGTCTTTCCTGGATGGTGGCAAACTGTGGCTTTGGGAAGCGAGAGGCCACCTCCTCTGCATTCACTGCCCCTCTCTTCATTCACCTCTCCCCAAGGTCATCCCGGGATTTCATAAAGAAAACTGCGGCTCCAGGATCCCAGGAATGACTTGATGGTTAAACATGATCATTTTGGCTGACCAGAGAGGAAAGGCAGATGATAGAATAATCTGGAACATAAGAATAGAAATGGAGAGGAAATTGGGCATCCACTGAATTTTTATTAAATTTGAACTGTTCAAACCTTCCATTGTTCTCCCTGGCAAAAGAAAAAACTCAAACTCCTGGCACCCAAACCCCTATTGATGGGTCCATAAGACCTCTAAGGCCCCATAAGACTCTCCCCATTGACCAAGACCAATCCCCAGAGTTCACTGAACTCCGAACAAGCTTGGCCTTGGCTACTACGAATACCCTCTTCACTCTGTTACTCAGGTTCTCCAGAGAAACAGAACCAATATGATCTGTATGGATATACAGAGAAAGATTTATTTTAAGGAATTGGCTCATGGGACTGGGGAGGACTGGTGAGTCTAAAACCTGATGAGGGAAGCCAGTAGGCCAGAGACTCAGGAAAGAGCTGCAGTTTGAATCCAAAGGCAGTCTGCTAGAGAACTAGGAAAAGCAGGCGTTGCAAAGTCTGAAGGCCGTCTGCTGGGGAATTCCCTCTTGCTCAGGGGTGGCCAGCCTTTCACCTGATTAGATGAGGCCCACCCACATTGGAGAGGGCAATCTGCTTTACTCAAAGTCCACTATGTGTAAAATCTCATCCCCAAAGCACCCTCACAAACGTCCAGAATAATGTTTAATCAAATATCGGCACCGCATTCCAGCCACACTGACATAAAATTAATCATCACAGCCTTGGTCTGTGGATTTGCTCATAGCTCTTGTCCTGCTGTGAATACCTTCCCCACTCTCCCCAACTACTCCAAATTTTGCTCTTGCTTCAAAGTCAGGCTCAAGCCTCCACTCCTGTAAAGGCCTTTCCTGGTGGAGGTCAGGGTAAAGCCCCTTCACTGAGCCCCCGTCACACCTTCCGCCTGGACTTCCTATTATGCATTTATTTCACGTGGCCGGAAACAATCTCTTTCTCCAACCAAAGTCTAAGTATCCTAGGAACTGCAGCAGCTCCTCTCACTGGGCAGCAGGACAGCTGGGTTGAAGGAATACTTGCCAACTAATAGTTCACCAGGCACCTTTTATCATGTCTTCATTTGGGACATCTTAAGTAGTGGGCACACCCTACTGGCTCATGCAGGATGTCAAACGCCTGTGAAGGCGGGCATTCAGATGGGTACAGACGCTTTGGGACTCAATTGTGTTCTATCAAGTAAAACTATAAGCTTCCCTGGTGGTGCAGTGGTTGAGAGTCCACCTGCCGATGCAGGGGACATGGGTTCGTGCCCCGGTCCGGGAAGATCCCACATGCTGCGGAGCGGCTGGGCCCGTGAGCCATGGCCACTGAGCCTGCGCGTCCGGAGCCTGTGCTCCGCAACGGGAGAGGCAACAGCAGTGAGAGGCCCGCGTACCGCAGAAAAAATAAATAAATAAAATAAAATAAAATAAAAACTATAAGGCTTCCATTTCAGTTCCCTAGTGCTGCATAGAAACCACTCCCAAACTTAATGGCTTAAAAATGAAAACCATTTTAAGGTAGCTCACAAGTCTGTGGATGGACTAGGCTTGGCTGGGTGGTTCTTCTGTTTTACCTGATGGCAGCTAGGGCTGTACTCATCTGGGGGCTGGCGTTAACATTCCAGAGAGCTGCCTCTCGTATCTTGCCTCTTGGTGAGGATGGCTGGAAGGCTGCGTTCAGTTAGAGCCCTGGGATGGTAGGGCATTCTTTTTCCATGTAGTCTAGGGCCCCTCCTCTCACTAAGCCTATTCACATGATCTCCCCAGCAGTGTGGCCAGATGTTTCATATGGTTTTGCAGGGCCCCCCAAAAGTACAAAAGTCAAAGCTGCCAGGCTGTCTTAAGGTTAAGTCCAAGACAGATACAACATTTCTCCTACATTCTACTGGTTAGACTGCATCACCAGCCCAGTCCAGATTTGTGAGGGAGGGGCTACACAAGGACATGCAAACTGGGAGCCAGCACTGTAATGTGAAAATATTTCTATAGCCGACAGAGTAGGTAGGTAGGTATTGCTAATACGACTGTGGTTTGTCACCTAGATTCATAAGTGAGCGAAAAACTATATTTCAATTAGAAGTTTATGAAAATAAAGCTATGATTTTCTTCTTTTCCATATAAGTTCATGAACCCCCTAAATTCTGTCCCAGGGAGCCTTATGGCTCAGAGGACTCCAGAGTAGGAACCCTCAAGTTAAGAGCAGAGGGTGCCTGTAGTTGGGCATTAGAATACTGGCACAGGAGAGCGCAAAGGTACTCAGACATCATCTGATCAGTCTATCTCAGGGTCACAAACCCAAGTGCCTCCCCAGGCTCGAGGGCTGGGGGAAGGTAAGGAGTAAGGCAACAGAAAGGTCACCAGCTTGGCCTTGGTTATCATTTGCTTCCTGAATTACATGGGAACAAAGGCCCAGGGAGCAGAAGGCACTTGTCCAAGGTCTCAAAGCAAGAATCAAGAGGACTCTCTAGACCCGACCCTCTCGGCCATGATCGGGAAGCAAGTCCCAGGATCTCAACTCTGCCAGCTGGCTTTTTCACCTTGGCATTGTTCAAGTCATCCCCTGTGCACCAGCTCCATTAACAGCCACCCTTGGAAGAAAAAGAAGCACTTACCACCAAAACGCTACCTCCTTCTTCCACACCTGCTCCTCAGACCATCCCCAAACTCATCACTTTTCCCTGATGACCATCCTCAAGGCTTAGAACTGTATCTTCAGTTCGCCAGATCTCGATGCCATTTTCTACATAAAACCTTACAAACCCACAAGGGAACCGCTACAGCCCTGTTCTCATCTTCTTAAACTGGCCACCACCACGTTTTATTACTACTACCCAAGGCCTTGTCTCCACAGAACTGTAAGGTTTGTCTCACCTTCCCCATCTGCACCAACCTCTCCCACCCTCCCTAACTCTCTGCCCCTCCATGACACGGTCAACTAGTTCTCTCGGCCTCATTCTGCTACTGACTCAAGTCTCCCTCCCAAGCAGATGTGACTTTAAAAAAAAAAGACTCAAAGGGCTTCCCTGGTGGCACAGTGGTTGAGAATCCGCCTGCCAATGCACGGGACATGGGTTCGAGCCCTGGTCCAGGAAGATCCCACATGCCGCAGAGCAACTAAGCCCATGCGCCACAACTACTGAGCCTGCACTCTAGAGCCCGCGAGCCACAACTGCTGAGCCCACGTGCCACAACTGCTGAAGCCCACGTGCCACAACTACTGAGCCCACGTGCCACAACTACTGAAGCCCGTGCTCCTAGAGCCCGTGCTCCACAGCAAGAGAAGCCACCGCAATGAGAAGCCCGCGCACCGCAACAAAGAGTAGCCTCCGCTCGCCGCAGCTAGAGAAAGCCAGTGCGCAGCAATAAAAACCCAACGCGGCTAAAAATAAATAAATAAATTTTTTTAAAAAAAAGGACTCGAAGAGGAATGTATTCCAAAGGGCGAAATTTCAGAAACGGCGGTACACAGGTATTGTAAAATACAAGTGCCTTCCTAGTTGTCCTGGCATAGGACTCATTTACCATTCACAATTTTTTAAAATGTACCTCTACTAAAGACCTACTACTGGCTGATCATTGAGTTAAGTACTTGGCAAATTTATTTCAGTCAACTCTCACCGGGAGTCTGAACATTGGTGCTCTTTTTAAAGTCTTTTTTACAAATGAGGAAAGTGAGGCACGGTGGGTTCAATAAGTCACCCAGGTGGACACAGCTACTGATGGGTCTTAACCAGGACTTCACCCTTCGTCATGCTTAGTCTTCTGTGTCATGATATAATTTTGATTTTGCAGTTCCTTGGCCAGGTCGGGGGAGAATAAGCCGGCAGCCTGAAGACTAGACCCTCCTCCTGACTTGTTTCTCCTTACACGCTCCCCACCACACTCCGGCTCCCAGCTTCCCAGGCTCAGGCTTTGCAGCGGCGGCTGTGACTCGGCCGGCCTGCCGCAGCTCAGACGACAAGCCTGCTAAATGAAAGTGACAGCCAAACCAATGAGTTTGTTTGTAAAAAGACCACTCCGAGCCTCAATTTAACTCCAACAGAATTCAATTTCACTTGGGCAGTGATCTCCCTTTGGCCTCTGCTACCCTGCCCTGATGTCTCTCTTATTTAAATGTGAGCAGTTGGCACCTTCCGCTGCTCAGCCGGCTGAACACCCCTCGGGGATTGAAAGTGGGGAGAAAGGCACTGCTGGATTCATTAAATCCCACTGGCAGAGAGCACCTGTCCTCACCCAGGAGCGCTTGGTAGAAGACACACTTTAAAAACCGCACATAACAGGGGGAAGATTGACCTGTGGGTTTCCTACATGCATTGTCAAACTCTGGATGCCCCACTACCTCTTCTTAGGCCACTGAGAAGCAGGAAGGTACCCTAAAAGAAACTGAGCAGACTTCAGTTTCCGGGACCTTTCTAGAGAGCAGGGATGCTCTGGGGACTCCCAGCTAAGATGTGCATTTGGGCTGGCCCAGAAAGAACCAGGCAACTGACCCAGACCAATGGGCCAGCCCAGTGTCTCCTTCCAGCCTGTGTTTTGACAGTAGCATTCCTCCTTGCCTGGGATGTCCTCCCACCTCCCCCATCCCCACCTAACTCCACTTCCTGTACCTCTTTTTGAGGACTTCTTCTCCCTGAAGCTATGTCTCCCCAACCGTGTCCATGGAGAACCCTCAGGACATCTACAATATTCACACACTAACAGCACAGTGGGGAAGGGCACAAGGTCTGGTGTCAAGCTGCCTGGATCACATCCCAGCTCCACCATTTACTAATTATGTCACCTTGGGAAAGTTTTTTTCTCCTACGTGTCAACACTTAATTACTGTACCTCAATTTCCCCAAAAGTAAAATGAGGCAAATAGTACCTACATCATATGTACGTTTTAAAGATTAAATGAATAACACGAAAATGCTTAGTATGATGCCTGATACACAGAAAGCACTCAATAAATGTTAATCATTATTATCGTATAATTTCACTTCTTGCCCTCTGCATTCCACCCAACCATATACTTTCAGCTTCGGCTACATTAGCTGCTCCCTAATTTCCAAACACCAGGCAGTTTTATAGGTCTTGTCTTCTTTTAGTTCTCTCTGCCTAACATTCTCTTCCACTGCTTCTCTGCCTAGCGAACTCCTAGTCATCCTACAAAGTCCAGTTCAAATAGCCCTTCCTCCAAGAGGCCTTCCTCCAACAGCCCAGAAAGACTTGATCCCCTCTCTGTAGGTTGAAAAAACTTTATATATAACCTTGTACATAAGAAGCACCTATCTGCATCCTAAGGGACTACTACAAGAAACTCTATGCCAATAAAATGGACAACCTGGAAGAAATGGACAAATTCTTAGAAAGGTATAACCTTCCAAGACTGAACCAGGAAGAAACAGAAAATATGAACAGACCAATCACAAGTAATGAAATTGAAACCGTGATTAAAAATCTTCCAACAAATAAAAGTTCAGGACCAGATGGCTTCACAGGTGAATTCTATCAAACATTTAGAGAAGAGCTAACACCTATCCTTCTCAAACTCTTCCAAAAAATTGTAGAGGAAGGAACACTCCCAAACTCATTCTACAAGGCCACCATCACCCTGATACCAAAACCAGACAAAGATACTACAAAAAAAGAAAATTACAGACCAATATCACTGATGAATATAGATGCAAAAATCCTCAACAAAATACTAGCAAACAGAATCCAACAACACATTAAAAGGATTATACACCATGATCAAATGGGATTTATCCCAGGGATGCAAGGATTCTTCAATATACTCAAATCAATCAATGTGATACACCATATTAACAAACTGAAGGATAAAAACCACATGATCATCTCAATAGATGCAGAAAAAGCTTCTGACAAAATTCAACACCCATTTATGATTAAAAACTCTCCTGAAAGTGGACATAGAGAGAACCTACCTCAACATAATAAAGGACATATATGACAAACCTACAGCAAACATCATTCTCAATGGTGAAAAACTGAAAGCGTTTCCTCTAAGATCAGGAACGAGGCAAGGATGTCCACTCTCACCACTATTATTCAACATAGTTTTGGAAGTCCTAGCCACAGCAATCAGAGAAGAAATAAAAGGAATACAAATTGGAAAAGAAGAAGTAAAACTGTCACTGCTTGCAGATGACATGATACTATACATAGAGAATCCTAAAAATGCCACCAGAAAACTACTGGAGCTAATCAATGAATTTGGTAAAGTAGCAGGATACAAAAGTGATGCACAGAAATCTCTTGCATTCCTATACACTAATCATGAAATATCTGAAAGAGAAATTATGGAAACACTCCCATTTACCATTGCAACAAAAAGAATAAAATACCTAGGAATAAACTACCTAGGGAGACAAAAGACCTGCATGCAGAAAACTATAAGACACTGATGAAAGAAATTAAAGATGATACCAACAGATGGAGAAATATACCATGTTCTTGGATTGGAAGAATCAATATTGTGAAAATGACTATACTACGCAAAGCAATCTACAGATTCAATGCAATCCCTATCAAATTACCAATGGCATTTTTAACGGAACCAGAACAAATCATCTTAAAATTTGTATGGAGACACAAAAGACCCTGAATAGCCAAAGCAGTCTTGAGGGAAAAAAATGGAGCTGGAGGAATCAGACTCCCTGACTTCAGAGTACTACAGTAATCAAGACAATATGGTACTGGCACAAAAACAGAAACATAGATCAATGGAACAAAATAGAAAGCCCAGAGATAAACCCATGCACCTATGGTCAACTAATCTATGACAAAGGAGGCAAAGATATACAATGGAGAATAGACAGTCTCTTCAATAAGTGGTGCTGGGAAATCTGGACAGCTACATGTAAAAGAATGAAATTAGAACACTCCCTAACACCATACACAAAAATAAACTCAAAATGGAGTTTTGAGTTTAAATGTTTGAGTTTAAATGTAAGACCAGACACTATAAAATTCTTAAGAGGAAAACATAGGAAGAACACCCTTTGAGATAAATCACAGCAAGATCTTTTTTGATCCACCTCCTAGAGTAATGGAAATAAAAATAAACAAATGGGACCTAATGAAACTTCAAAGCTTTTGCACAGCAAACCATAAACAAGACAAAAAGACAACCCTCAGAATGGGAGAAAATATTTGAAAATGAATCAACGGACGAAGGGATAATCTCCAAAATATATAAACAGCTCATGCAGCTCAATATTAAAAAAACAAACAACCCAATCCAAAAATGGGCAGAAGACCTAAATAGACATTTCTCCAAAGGAGACATACAGATGACCAAGAGGCACATGAAAAGCTGCTCAACATCACTAATTATTAGAGAAATGCAAATCAAAACTACAATGAGGTATCACCTCACACCAGTTAGAATGGGCATCATCAGAAAATCTACAAACAAATGCTGGAAAGGGTGTGGAGAAAAGGGAACCCTCTGCACTGTTGGTGGGAATGTAAATTGATACAGCCACTATGGAGAACAGTATGGAGGTTCCTTAAAAAACTAGAATTAACATATGATCCAGCTATCCCACTACTGGGCATATACCCAGAGAAAACCATAATTCAAAAAGACACATGCACCCCAATGTTCATTGCAGCTCTATTTACAATAGCCAGGTCATGGAAGCAACCTAAATGCCCATCGACAGACGAATGGATAAAGAAGGTGTGGTATATATATACAATGGAATATTACTCAGCCATAAAAAGGAACGAAATTGAGTCATTTGTAGAGATGTGGATGGATCTAGAGACTGTCACACAGAGTGAAGTAAGTCAGAAAGAGAAAAACAAATATCATATATTAACACATGTATGTGGATCCTAGAAAAATGGTACAGATGAACCGGTTTTGCAGGGCAGAAGTTGAGACACAGATGCAGAGAACAAACGTATGGACACAAAGCGGGTAAAATCGCAGTGGGGTGGGGATGGTGGTGTGCTGAATTGGGCGATTGGGATTGACATGTATACACTGATGTGTATAAAACTGATGACTAATAAGAACCTGCTGTATAAAACAAACACACAAAAACCGACTAATACTAAACTTTCTTTGGGTTATTTGTATGGAAATATGTTAATATAAATGTTTCAGACATTACATGAAATTTCTAAAAATCTTATATGTTCTGGTATAATGTTGTAAGTCATAATTCTAGTTATTACTTTAAAATGTGTATCTTAGAAATAACTAAATTTCCTTGTCAATTGCATTATTATGAACTTTCATCAAATCTTTAACCGTGGTCATTTTTAAGTCTTTTGTCATTTACAGACAGTTCTGGGTGTACTCTGATGCTTTGGCAAAAATGTTCCTATAAAAGGGTTTCATCTTCAAGGAATTCATGGAAAAGACTGACAAGTACTGGTTGCTGGTAAATGACTCTACTGCTGAACTGAATGAATAAGCATTTTCAGAACTCTAATGGAAAACTGATGAATTCATAAAAGTGGTAATAAAAGATCAAGATAAAAAAAATTAATTACATGGGACTGAGTGAACTGATGAGGATGATTATAATTTGGGGGACTTTCTGTTTGAATAAAAAAAAAAATCCCACAAGGACTCAGAGGCAAAAACTATACAAATCAATTTTCACTGCAAAGTAAAGGAGCTGTTACAGTGGAGGATTCCTGGAGTGAATGTCAATATTATGACATAGTGTGAGCGTGTTTCGTGTTTGGTCATTGCAATCATTGTTGCTTTTGTTGTGGTCATCCATTTACAATGCTTGGTGTCAGTTGATTTCTCTCTTGTAAACATAAAATACAGTATGTATGTGTGAGTTGTGGGGAAAAAAAAGAAAAGAAAAGAAGCACTTATCTTTCTGCTTTATGGTTAGTTGTCTAAAAATCTACCTCTGCAATCAAACTGCAGACATCTCAAGAGACAAGCTGTATTCTTTATGTCTTCAGGTCTGTAGCACCATGCTCAGAGCTGTATGTTGGGTTTAACTAGATCCTTCTGTGTTTGGGCTGTATGCTCTCCCCAGGACTGTTGGCCCAGCTTCTTGTGATGCCAAGGCCAGTGTCTTTCATGTCTTTATAGCTCAGAACTAAAAGGCTTTTGCTAGGGATAATGAATGCCCTCAACAAGAGCTTCTGATAGGCAGTTCTTAAGAGTTCAATGGTTCAAGCAAAGAACTTGCCTCTTTTTTTTCTTCTTCTTCAAATCATTCCAGCAAGGGCTGATGTACCATCTACCATGTGTTCAGATACAGGCTGCCTGCCATGGAAAGAGAGTAGGAGGGAGTGTGGCCATCATGAGACGACCAGTTGTCCGGTCAACAGAACTGACAGCTACAGGACAGTGCCCTGACCCCAGCTTCTCATGTGCACTGTCCTATTTCACACATACATGGAACAGGTGGAGACTCAAAATCACACACGCTATGAAGGTCACTCAGGGAGAGGATGGATGCAAACTCAGAGTACGGCTTGGTTAGGAAAGAGGTTCTGGAAGGTGGCAAGTCCTAGGCTGGGTCTTGAAGCAGAGGTATTTGAACCTACACTATCTCCACAAACACACACTTACACACGTGTGCACATAGCTTTCTCGCCTCTCCCCTTCCCACACCCAACACTCTGCTCACTATAATGCACTGTTTAAAAATCAGGCCCAAATAGCAGTGTCTTCTCTGTCGTTAGCATGGGTCGGTAGTCTCGACTGCTTGGAAGGCTGTAGGCGTAAAAAGAGTTTGTTGAAAAGAATATCAACGTTTCCAGCATTCAATGAATAGCTCCTGAGTTCAGTGGATTTCAGTAACCCATTTCACACATACACACGTGCCAACGAATGTACACGCCTTGTAATTACATTTTGATAGGGCTTTTGCTTAGCCAAGAGGGCAGGAGCCTCCAACGTTCAGACAGGTGTGGATGGTCTCCTGCTCAGGGAGACCCAGCTGGGAAACAGAGAGCCGGTGTGGGTGGACAGCACTGGTGGACAGAAACGCTCAGGATCTAACAAGGATCTCTTCACCCATACTTCATCCATGGATAGATGTATGGTGTCATTAAGAGTGACCCCAACAGCATGGCCATCATTAAAAAGTCTACAAATAACAGATGCTGGAGAGGGTGTGGAGAAAAGGGAACCCTCCTACGCTGTTGGTGGGAATGTAAGTTGGTGCAGCCACTATGGAGAACAGTATGGAGGTTCCTTGAAAAACTAAAAATAGAATTACCACATGATCCAGCAATCCTTCTCCTGGGCATATATCCAGACAAAACTCTAATTCAAAAAGATACATGCACTCCCATGTTCATAGCAGCACTATTCACAATAGCCAAGACAGAAACAACCTAAATGTCCATCGACAGACGAATGGATAAAGATGTAGTACATACATACAATGGAATACTACTCAGCCATAAAAAAGAGCGAGATAATGCCATTCGCAGTAACATGGATGCAACTAGAGATTGTCATAGTAAGTGAAGTCAGAAAGAGAAAGACAAATACCATGTGACATCACTTATATATGGAATCTAAAATAAGACACAAATGAACTTAACTATAAAACAGAAACAGACTCACGGACATAGAGAACAGACTTGTGCATGCCAAGGGGGAGGGATACAGTAGGAGGTTGGGATGAGCAGATGTAAGCTATTATATATACGATGGATAAACAACAAGATCCTACTATATAGCACAGAGAACTATATTCAATATCCTATGATACACCATAATGGAAAAAGAATATTTTTTAAAGTATATATATAAAACTTAATATAAAACTGTATCACTTTGCTGTACAGCAAAAATGAACACAACATTGTAAATCGACCATACTTCTATTTAAATAGATAGGTAAATAAGAGTGTGACCTCAAACATCACTTCCTTGGAGAGACTGCTCCGCTCAGCAAGGGGAGTTGGAACTGGATTCCCACCTCATTCCTTACCCCCTTGACAGGGCCCCTGCACAGACATACATGGTGGTCCTGCAGTCCTGAACCCACTAGCAATCCAGAGTGCCCCCACTACGGCACCTTGCTTTCATGTTTAATTCCATGATAGGGTACAGTCTCCAGGTTTTTGCTCCCTATAAGGAACTAGCTCATCTACATCTGAGTGAAGACATTATCAGAGCTAGAAGGGACCACCTAAA
This sequence comes from Aethalodelphis obliquidens, assembly GCF_003676395.1. Classification (NCBI taxonomy): domain Eukaryota; kingdom Metazoa; phylum Chordata; class Mammalia; order Artiodactyla; family Delphinidae; genus Aethalodelphis; species Aethalodelphis obliquidens. Next base: position 15,011,103 of record NW_020837991.1, on the reverse strand, counting down.
ACATCTCCCTCACTTCGAGATGTGGACACCGAAACCTTCAAGAGGTGGAGTGATTTTCCCATAACCCCACAATTTAGTTTGTGATGCTGAGACTAAAAGCCAAGCAGTCCAGAAATGCAGCTTCCATCCCGTGCCGAGAAAGACTGTCTTCCCAGCTGCAGACACCACCTCTAGCCTTGTCAGTTGCCTCATAAAAACCATTACAAGGACTGACCATGGAACAGAATGGAAAAACAAACCAGCCATCCCTTCTCCTGGAAAAACATGTCCAAATAAATGTTTCATAACGTTCTTCTAAGGATGGGTCAGCAGAAGCTTTTTGACATATAAAGGAAAACAGATCTTTTCCTCTGCTTTTTAAAAACTTTTATTTTTAAGGTCCCGTGAGGAAGAAAACCTGCAAGCTCCTTTACAAGCCTGTTAAAAAATACAGTTCTCTCGAGACTCTCACAACTGTCCCAGCAAGAGACGCTTCCTACACTCACAGTACAACTGAGTCCAGTAAGAGCTCTGGGTGGAAAGGGAGACCACATTGTCCTCCATGTAAGCCATCTTGTGCACTCGTGAAAACGCAGTCACCCCTCAGCCTTCCTGCCTCCTTATTAACTGACCTTATGGTATTTTTGTTTGTTTTTGTTTTGTGGGGATTTTAAATAAATGTATTTATTTTTGGCTGCATTGGGTCTTCGTTGCTGCACGTGGGCTTTCTCTAGTTGCGGCGAGCGGGGGCCACTCTTCGTTGTGGTGCGCGGGCTGCTCATTGCGGTGGCTTCTCTTGTTGCAGAGCACGGGCTCTAGGCGCACGGGCTTCAGTAGTTGTGGCATGCGGGCTCAGTAGCTGTGGTTCGCAGGCTCAGTAGCTGTGGCGCATGGGCTTAGTTGCTCCACGGCATGTGGGATCTTCCCGGACCAGGGCTCGAACCCGTGTCCCCTGCATTGGCAGGAGGGTTCTTAACCACTGCACCACCAGAATAGTCCCAACCTCATGGTTTTTTCATTTCACACATTATTTTCTAGCTGCCCATCCATTGCTCTCTCTGCACCACGACGCTCCCCATGAGCCCCACTTATGCCAATTATGTTCTAGTTCTTTGAGGACAGGGACCTTGCTAGATGCCTGGGTCGCCCACATAAGCAAGGTGCTGCTTCCAAACGATCACATCGCCCTACGCTTTCTAGCTCAAAGGCACCTGGGAGCTTGCCCATCAGGAGGCTCTGGAATGCTGGGCAACATCAGCTGTGGAGCCCGTGCGCCTCTCCCCACCCCCGTGAAAAGCAACTTAATTCCCCCTAGAGCTTCTGCAGAATTTCCAGGCTCCCTGGTGAATTCTGATGCTCGCTGAAGATTTCTGTCGCACCCATCCCTGACACTTCACAGAGCAGCCTGATCATTCCATAGTTTCACCGCTAGGGGGCGGCAAACCTGAGCTCTAGAACCCGGAACTCGGTTGCCCTGGGCTCATTCCTGTGCTTTCCACCATGTCATTCACATTAGAATTAGGGTCTTAAAACCACCACAGCCAATTGCTTAAAAAAAATAAAACCCACCCCAGACCAACAAAATCAGAAATTTTGGGGGGCTGGGGCCTGGGCATTGTTTTTTTTTTTCCCAAATGCCCCTTCTCCCCACACCCTATAATTCTAACTTCCATCTAGAGTTGAGAGCCCCTGGGGTTCACCAGGCCACCCTCAAACAAAACTAACTGAATGATTACATGCAAATAAATGCCTTAAGTAATACAGGTCTTTAACGTATCTGAATGCACAAGCCAATGCCTAGATTCTAAGGTCAAATTCTGCAAGGAGAGTGGATATTCAGCCCCCAAAGGGGCTGCCACCAACTCATGCTGCCGCCTTTGAGCTGGAGGTCAGCGTGTAGCAGAGCAGGCTGCTGAGCCCTTGGGAAGCCTACACTGTCTGCTGCAGGCCAGTCTGAGGAACGAACTGTTACTGGCGGATTAGTTGAGCTCAGCTGGGCTGTGTTTGTTCAGCGCCCTCAGGACAGAGCAAGGTAAGTCGAAAGAGCCCAGGCTGTCCCCTGGGCGTGGGTGCTGGGCTTCAGGCACAGGACAGGGGTCTTTTGGTGGGAGTCACCTGGGACAGGCAGATTCTCCCTGCTGGACTTTGAATTTGAGGACATTTCTGCCTAGCGGGACCATAGTATTTGGGGCTGTCCACTCCTGGAACATGGTGGAGAAAGTTCCAGGATCATTCTCACATCACCTATTTGACTTGAGTGCCCCCATAGCCACCAGATACTTTTCAACTGATCTATAAATGGTCACTGAACACACGTCCAGTGCGGGAAACCACATACTGAATTGAAGATTTATCCTTTTAGAGTGTTCAGCAAGTTCCCCAAACTCAGCCTGGTTTTAAAACCTCCAGAATATCAGCCCACCAGGCAGGCTTTCCAACAGATTTTCTGCATCGGTTGCTTCTTCCGCTACCTGACAGAGTGCTACAGTGATTTCAGAGTCCACCAGGCAAATGCTTGATTTTCTTCTAACGCGTCATCTCAGTGAAGCAAATGCCTTGACTCTGTCATTTGAAGAGACTGCTAGTATGGCATGCTCTATGCATTAGCACTTCCCACACCCCAGATGGGGCAGTTGACATTCTAGAAGGGCATTTGCCCCATTCCACAAAACCTGACCCTAATCCAAGCCAACTTTCCACTCAAATGTCCAAAAGCTAGAGGCTCCAGACCGTGGTTATGCCTCTACTGTCTCTCTGCATTTAGACACGGTGTTAGATAAGGCCAAGGGTAGAGCCTATCTGGCCCCATCCCAAGCCCCTATGCTACTCCCGTCCTGACCGAAGCCCGGTCTCACCTCTCCTTCGTTTCTGACCTGGGCTCTTAGGACCTTGAAAGAAGGGCAAAGACCACAGAACCCATACTGGAAACCAGCTCAAGAGGAAATGCATTTCCCAAAATGCAAGACGGAAGCATATCAAAGTGGATCACCCGGAGACATCCTTAATAAGCCACAGCGACATAAAGCTGGCTCTGCACAACAACCGTGACCCAATCGGAAGCAAGACGATGCTTCTCAGTCTGGGCTCTGCCTGGGAATCAACTGGGGAGCTTTAAAAATATGCTGATGCTTGAGTTGCATTCCCATAAACCCTGCTTTAATTGGTCTAGGGTTCAGCCTGGTCATTAGGATGTTTTTTTAAAGTTTCTCCAGTGATTATAATGTTTCAAAAACAAAGGTTAAGAAGCTAGGAGGCAAAAGGACATTGAAAACACAGAGGTAGAGACCACAAGAGAAGCAAAGCAAAGTTGGGAGGAGCGGGGGGTGGGGGGGGACGGGACTAAAAGAGAGAGAGAGAGATTGACTGATTGATATTGAGATTAAAATGAAAGGAAGGGCAACAGAGAAAGAGACTCCCAGGGGAGGATGAGGGGGTGGGGAGTGAAGGGGAGGGACCAGGCTGATGGAGATAATTCAGTTGGTTGAGGGGAGGGAGAGAGGGAGAAAGATAACAGAACAAAAAGAAAGAGAAAACTAAGTATAGGTCCAGATGGCTGGCAAGGAAAAATGACAGTATTCACTGAGAGCTTACGATGTGCTGGAGGCTTTCTAAAACAGAGAGGGGGACAGAGGAAGGGAGAAGGGATAGAGCAGGCCCCAGACAGGGGTGACAGAGAGAAGAGGAAAAAGAAGGGGATTTTCAGAGCAAAAACAAAGAAAATCGGGCAAAGACACCGCAACCAGTCTCCAAAAGCCCCATCAACAGCACTCTGTAACCAGTTTAAATGAAATCTCAATGGGGGCAATAAACCCAGGTTTTTCATTAAAGCCTAACTTGGTCCTGTTCCTTCCCGCAGACGATGAGTCTCTGGCAGCCTGAAGATGCTCTTCCGGGCCCGTGGTGCGACCCGCACCCGGGCAACTGCTTCTCGGGGACGCGGACAAGTTGGATGCTTTAAAAAGCTCCAAGTTCACTAAGGCTTCATAACATGAATCTTAACAGCAGCTCCATTTCTTTTCCTTTTCTGAAAACAATCAAAAAAGAAGAGGCTGGGCTTCCCTGGTGGCGCAGTGGTTGGGAGTCCACCTGCCGATGCAGGGGACACGGGTTCGTGCCCCGGTCCGGGAGGATCCCACATATGGCGCACAGCCGCGGCGCGTGAGCGCCGGGGCCGCGGCCTGCGCGTCCGGAGCCTGTGCGCTGCAACGGGAGAGGCCAAAAAACCAAAAGGCCCGCGACCCCACCAAAAAAAAAAAAAAAAAAAAAAGAAGAGGCTGCCAAGGGAGCCCAAGACCACAGTTATAAAGTTTCCTCTGCATTTTCCTTAGAAACCTGTGTCCGTGAAAAACCAAGCCGAGGTGCCTCTGTTCGGGCTCAGGGTCTCTGTAGGAGTGCAAATGTGCTTGGATCACAACAAAAAATGGCACGTTGTGATAACTGGGCCATAATAAGGGGTAAACGCTTCTGGGTCCTAAGCTGTTTCCCACTCTCTCCACACATAAAGAATTATGTCGTACAAATGAAATGAGCCACTTTTGTGCCGAAGGAAAATAATGTGAACTCACAATGAGCAGGGGATGCACTTCGGGTAATTTTCAGTGGGCTGTTCCTCTGGGTCTTCGCACACCTTCACCTGCGGCCACTCGGGGTCCAGGACAGCGCTGCAGGCTGCAGCTCTGAACAGACACAGAGGGAACTCAACTCCCACTTGAAAAGACCAGACGTGGGCCCTTAAGAACCTTAGCTTGGGGTGCTAACTGCACAAGGTCTGTGCTACAGGTGTTACTGCCCGCCTGGCCAGTCTTGACTCCATTTAGACCAAAAAGAGAAAGTCCGTTCACCTCCGGACAACCACTGCCGTCATGGCTACGTAGCTTTTGCTGTAGGTCATGCACTATTCCCAGTAGGCCAAGGCCTTTACAAACAGGAACTTGTTTAATCCTCAAATCAAGCCTGTGATGTAAACTTTGATTCAATTCAGTTTACAGATGAGGAAACCGAAGCAGAGAGTGGTGAAAGTAATTCTCCCAAGCGAGTGAGTAACTGGTAAACTGGGGACAAAACCCAGCCAGACACCCGACTCCAGAATCCACCTTTATATCCTGCCTTTAAAAGTCTCTCTCTCTCTCTTTTATTTATACACACACACACGTATATGTTTATTTAGATTCTCCTATTCTCTCCCTCCATATATACATATATATCCTGTACGTTCTCTCTATAAACACACACCAAATAAAGGTGAAAATTGATGCCATTATACACATTACTCAGAAACTGAAATACTCTGAACCCAGAGCCCAGTGTTTGGTTTGGATGGACGGCAGGGGAGGGATTTAAATTCACTTTCAATTCACTACTATTAAATATTAAGTGAGCATTTACTACGGCTGATTTCTATGCCCAGAGGGATAAGAAAGAAATAGGATAAGAAAGAAATACCAGATGGGACCAACCAAAGTTAGGTCTCTTCTGCTCTAGGACCTCAACATCCCTGCCATAAAAGTGTTACTATCTATTTGTGAGGCAGGAGGTATAGGTGCAGGCACACTCAGACATACTACCAACAGCCACCTGGTCTCTAGTGAGATTTAGAGATCATTTTAGCCAAAAGGGACCTGGATGATCATCAGATCCAACACTTCCATTTTAGAAAATGCGTCAAACAGCCCTGAAATGACTTTCTAGGGTTACCTAATCCATCTGCCCCTGGTTACAGACAGTTTGAAGGCAGCACACAGTACGAAGTACTCCCCCATGATATGGTAGTAAACGGCAGGTCACCCTCTGATTGCTAAACCAGTAAAACTAACCCATGCTGGTTATATTTCACCATTCCTGTGAGAATTAGCCCAGAGATTACCCATAAAGATGTGATTTAGGTGTTTGGGAACATCTGGACCTCCAATCAAGGTGACCTGAATGGAATGTCAGGGAAACAAATGGGACGGATGACTTTCTAGGCAAAGGGGATGGCTGGACTGGAAGGCAGGAATGGGGCTGCCCAACGAGCCAGATGGGGAGAGTGCCCATCCTCCACTGCCGCTAAGCCTCTGGCTTCCAAGCCTCAAGCGTATCTCTACAGTAGATCCTGTCTGCTTCCTGGGATTCTCATTCTCCAACTGACACTGAGCAGGACCCTGTGGGGCTGCTGAGCACAGAAGCCTTTCATACAGCTGCTAATCAGGGAAGGGAGGGGATGCAGAGACAAGGCAGGAACGGTGAAGAAACAATAGTGCAGCCTTGGGGCAGGGTCCTGGTCCCACCTCAAGGGATACACATGATATCTTCGAGCTCTTTAACAGAACTGAAACCGCCAACAAATGGAAGATGTTAGCATTCTTCATTCCAGAGATGATCAGTTTGATCACCCTGAGAAGTTCATCAAGAGACCACCTGAGGCCAGATTAAAGGAGCGCAGGCCCTGCACACACCCTGATCCGTATCAGCAACCCGGCCCTTGAACCATTGCTGTAAAACTCCTCACCAGATCCTCCCAGGCTGGGACACACTGTGTCGAGAGGCACAAGCCCGCTGTGTCCCCCTTTGCCTGGCAAAGCAATAAAGCTATTCTTTTCTACTTCACCCAAAACCCCGTCTCCGACGTGCAATTCAGTACCAATGTACAGAGGCTGAGTTTTCGGCATCACAGCCGGGAGTGAAACTCCAACACACACTCTGGACACCAAAGCTTCGGTGAGCTTCCCTGGTGGTCAGTCCTCTGCTACTGTCATACATGGGAGTTGAGAGGGCAACGTGTGCCTAGGGATAAAAGCTTTGCGTTTGGAATCCACACAGTTCTTCACCCTATGCAACTCTTCTAATTTGTATTCCTTTGCTATTTGTAAAACTGTAATCATAAGCATAGAGCTTTCCGTGAGTTCTGGGAGTCTTCTCAGTGAATCATGGAACCTGAGAGTGGTCGCAGGAACTCCAAAATTTGTGACCAGCTGGTCAAAATCGAGGGTAGCCCCGGACACCCCTGAATTTTCAGCTGCTATCTGAAGTGAGGACCGTCTTATGAGGACTGTGCCCTTAGTCTGAAGTCTGGCCCAACTCTGGGTACCTCGATACCACTATTTCCCTGACATCCCCCATCCAATCTACCAAGAAATCCTGTCGGTTCCAATTGCAAAATATCTCCGAACTCTAGTCACTTCTGCCACAATCTCCACTGCTTCTATCCTGGCTTAAGCCCCAGGTCTCTCACTTGAATTACTGCCTTACCTTCCTCACCATCCTCCCTGCTTCCACCCTTGCCCCTCAATCTCTGCTATTCTCAACACAGCACCCAGAGTGATCCTTGTAAAACCTTAGATCAGATCATGTCACTCCTCAGCTCAAACCCTCCAATGGCTCCCCAACCGACTCCCAAGAAAAAGACCAAGTCTCTATCATGCCCCCCAGGAGCTGGCCCCTTCATCACTACTTTCCTCTCTAACCTCATTTCCTACCAACCTCTCCCTCCCTGCCGCTGCTCAACCACAGGAGCCTCACTGAATGTACCAGCTGTGCTCCCTTCCTAAGGCTTTTGTAGCTCCTGTGCCCTATGCCTGGAAGGCTCCTTCCCTAGGTGCCACTTAGCTCCCTCCCTCACCTCCTTCAGGACTTTTTTTGCTCAAATGTCACTCTCTCAGTGAACGCTTGCTGACCACCCTATTTAAAATCGTACTCCCATGTTTTCATTTTCTCTTTAGCACTAATCACCATTTGGCATACGACACCCGCAATATGTATAGTAGTTGTTTATTTTCTTATCCCCCCCACTAGACAATAAACGCCGTGATGACAAGAATTTTTGTGTATTTTGTTCTCCATCTCTAGAATACCCGCTGGCATTTAGCGAACCCTCAAAATATCTATTGCACAAATAAATGAGTTCCTGTTCGGCAAGTAAACTTATGAGTACAGGTTAGACTCTCACCCATTGCTGACGGGAATGCAAAATGGCGCCGCTAGTTTGGAAGACAATTAGACTGTAAGCCAATCACCAATGGTATTGCCATACAACCCAGCAATCCCACTCCTAGCTATCTAGCCCAGGAAAACTGAACAGCTACGTTCACGCAAAAGCTTGTATGTAAATGTCTATAGGAGTTTCATTCATAATTGCCCCAACCTGGCAAGCAACAGGAGTCCTGCAACAGGTGAATGGATGAGTACAATATAGCTTTTCCTGCAGCATGATTCTCCATCAGAGATGTGATGATCTGTGGATACAAACACTGGAGTCTACATAATAGATGCTGTTTCTCATTCTACATTTCCAATATAAATGATCAAACGGGCACATGAATTTTTACAACCAGTATTTCCAGTAGTTGGTGCAAGTCCATCCCTGAGAGGTGGACCCACGCTCATTGTGATGGCAGTAAGAATAAGTGACGGACAGTGCTTGGACTTGAGTATCAACAGAAAAGCAAGTTTCACTTTTTATAATCTCTTGATCTCGGGCAAGTCCCTAACTCAGTGTCTGCCCTTGAAGTCCCAACGCAACACCCTCTCACATGGCCCTTAATTCAAATATTGGTAGACATCAATGGGCCATGGTTCCACTGCACTCCTCATTCTGGTCATGTAGGAACAAGGGCTGAGTGGTTGTCTAAAGTCACACAGCTAACTAGTGGCAGTCTGGGCCAGAACCCTAGGCTTGGCTGTCTGAGGACCTGACCATCATCCCTGTATGTATGTATGTATGTATGTA
>NW_020837991.1:14772930-15002410 GCF_003676395.1 Aethalodelphis obliquidens | reverse complement strand
GTGTGTGTGTGTGTGTGTGTGTGTGTGTGTGTCCTCCCCCTCACTTGTTCTGTTTTCTCCTTCTGCCTAACCCTTTCCTTTTCATTCCTATATTTTAAATTGTGCTTCTTGATCTGATAGAAGAGAGATAAAAATTGCTAGCTAGAAAACACTAGCAGTGGAAACCAAAGACCAGCCAGTATGTGCTATGCTTAAGCATTACCTTTCAGCATGTTTGCATTTGGCTCTCTGCTCCTCAAGAAAACCTTCAATCAGTTGCTTTGTTTTGACCAAACTCAGTACCACACCAAAGGGTAAGTGATAAACTCAGTTTGTAGTTTAGTTCTACTATATGGGAAAAAGAAAATAGGAGTAGCTTCATTTTTACAAAAGCATATTTCTGGTTCAAATGAATTTTAAATTTAAAAATTTAAATGACTTTCTAGGGTTACCTAATCCATCTGCCCCTGGTTAAATTTAAATTAAATTTAAATTTTTAAAATTAATAATTTATTTTTGGATGAGTTGGGTCTTCGTTGCTGCATGCGGGCTTTCTCTAGTTGCAGCGAACGGGGGTTACTCTTTGTTGCGGGGTGCAGGCTTCTCATTGCAGTGGCTTCTCTTGTTGCAGAGCACAGGCTCTAGGTGCACGGGTTTCTGTAGTTGTGAAATGTGGGCTCAGCAGTTGCGGCTCGTGGGATCTAGAACACAGGCTCAGTAGTTGTGGCGTGCAGGATTAGTTGCTCTGCGGCATGTGGGATCTTCCCGGACCAGGGCTCGAACCCATGTCCCCTGCATTGGCAGGTGGGTTCCCAACCACTGCCCCACCAGGGAAGTCCCCACAAATGAATTTTAACAAGAGTTGGCACACCCATGGGGATTAATGAGAAATGACATCAGTCCCTTCTCCACACCAATTACAACGCCTTCCCCACCTTCCCACTCCCCTTAATAAGACAAAGAGCCAAATTCATCACCGAGTTGCAGCTGCCCCATATCCTGTGGCAGTGGGGAGAAAAGGAACACCTACTTCGAGTTAAGTATAATTTTATCTTTATGCGTCTAACACAAAACAATGGGAGACCTTTTGTTTGGGAAATACTACAATCTTGATCTGAAAAATAAGAAAACCAAATAAGCTTTTAGTAAAGCTCTTCAAATAAGAAAAACGAAAGGAAGGGCCCCACAAACTAGCTCAGTCCAGGAAGAGAAGCCACTTCTCACACCACATGTATATGCACAGCCCAGATACCCTTTGATGTGACAGCGTGCAGGAGATCTCTGCTCCGGATAAGGATAAGACATCCAGTCTGGAACTCAAAGAGAAGCATGGTGCCGACTAGTTCAAATGAAATTAGCTTAAAGGATATGAACATTTCATCAGATAAGCAAAATGAATTAAAATTTACACCTCTACCTAGAAGATGTGCACACAGAAAAAAAGATCAGATACAATGCAACAATTAAAATCTCATTATATATCCCATTCCCCAGGTCCCCAGTGATCCATGGGAGACTCGAGGGCTGGTGGGGGGAGGCTGAGCCTGCTGGCTCCGCAGCTGATGTTGAGGAAACCTGGTTGCCAGGTAACCAGTTAGTAACCAAAGAGGCAGAGGGGTGGGGTGGGGGCTGGGGGGAACACTTGCCAGGAAGGCTGGCTCCAAGCTTTTGTGGCAGATATGGGCCCCATGATTCCCCACTTGGACTTACCTAACAACACAGTCACAAGCAAGGGGATGAGCTCTTGGTCAGTAACTTGCCTTTGGCTAACACAACCCCCAATGACTATCTGATGGGTTTTTTTCCAAAATGTAATTAACTGGACTAATCAGTTGCTTCATCATTGCACAGACTCCAAGTTAGAGCTGTTCTAAGGTGAGGCTGGAGCAACAACGTGCCAGGGTTGTCATTGGATCTTTTCTGCTTGGTTCCTCTATCTCTCCACCTGTGGCTGATTATATTTTCCAAAGGTTGCTGCAACAATACCGCCCATCCCACGCGCTCTTCTGCAATGTGACTCTGTCATGCCCCCATCAGGAGGTGGAGTCCCATCCTCTCCTTCAGTATGGGTAGACTTGGGAATGCTTTTCCCAATAGTGTATGGCAGCTATGATACTGTGGGACCTCCGTGGCCACACGTAAAAGCAGTAGCTTTTGCCTTGTTACTGGAACACTAAAGCATGGACCCCTGAGCCTCAGTGACTTCTATAAGTCTGACTCCCCAGATTCCGCCATGCTGTGAGGAACCCAAATAACAGGTAGTCTTGGTCTTTCCCATCAGGGCATCCCAGAAGCCCAGGCCCCAGACAAGCAAATATAGAGCCTCTGGATAATTCCAGCCCCCAGCCAGCAAGTCCGTCACCAGCCTTCACATTCCTAGCTGAGGCTCCAGACATCATGGGGCAGACATAAGTCATCCCCACAGTGCCCTGACCGGACCAACAGAAACCGTGAACACAATAAACTGGTTGCTAGTTTAAACCAGTACGTTTTTGGATAGTTTGTCTTATAGCATTAGTAACTGAAATGAGAGTCTTGGCCACTATGATATTGTGATATAAAAAAAAAAACAACAACATCTATTGGGTCTTCATTCCCGGTTCCTGGCACAGAGCTTCTAAAACTCTTGGAATTTCCTGAGTGATAGGGGTGAGAGGAGTATATTTTGTCTTTCATAATAAGCCCCTTTCAACCATACTAGAGTTTATGCTAATGAGCTAACTTGTGGGGAATGGAGTTCAGTTGCCAGAGGAGCCAGCCATGTGATTAAAAGGTGGAAACTTTCAGTCCCTTCCCCACCTCTGACCCCTGGGAAGGTTAGAGTGTCAAGAGAAGGAGTTAATCACCAATGGCACTGCCGTCCGCTACACACACTGGGGTGTTGCCTCCAAGACCTTCCTTCAGACATGCAACACTGCAGAATTTGGAACAGAGGTGCCCCCAGCTGGAAGAATTCATTACTGCTGCCCCGAATTTGAAAAACAATACCAGCAATCAAAAGGCTAGGACAATCACTACTGACCAAACCGGGTGGATGACAAGGTCTTGGTGCTCCAGCGGGGTGTCAGGCCTGAGCCTCTGAGGTGGGAGAGCCGAGTTCAGGACATTGGACCATCAGAGACCCCCCAGCTCCACGTAACATCAATCAGTGAGATGTCTCCCAGAGATCTCCTTCTCAACGCTAAGACCCAGCTCCACTCAACGACAAGCAAGCTACAGTGCTGGACACCCCATGCCAAACAACTAGCAAGACAGGAACACAACCCCACCCATTAGCAGAGAGGCTGCCTAAAATCATAATAAGTTCACAGACACCACAAAACACACCACCAGACGTGGACCTGCCCACCAGAAAGACAAGATCCAGCCTCATCCACCAGAACACAGGCACCAGTTCCCTCCACCAGGAAGCCTACTCAACCCGCTGAACCAACCTTACCCACTGGGGGCAGACACCTAAAACAATGGGAACTACGAACCTGCAGACTGTGAAGAGGAGACCCCAAACACAGTAAGTTAAACAAAATGAGAAGACAGAGAAATACGCAGAAGATGAAGGTGCAAGGTAAAAACCCACCAGACCAAACAAATGAAGAGGAAATAGGCAGTGTACCTGAAAAAGAATTCAGAGTAATGATAGTGAAGATGATCCAAAATCTTGGAAATAGAATGGAGAAACTACAAAAAACGTTTAACAAGGACCTAGAAGAACTAAAGAGCAAAACAACGATGAACAACACAATAAATGAAATTTAAAATTCTCTAGAAGAAATCAATAGCAGAATAACAGAGGCAGAAGAACGGATAAGTGACCTGGAAGATAAAATAGTGGAAATAACTACTGCAGAGCAGAATAAAGAAAAAAGAATGAAAAGAATTCAGGACAGTCTCAGAGACTTCTGGGACAACATTAAACACACCAGCATTTGAATTATAGGGGTCCCAGAGGAATAAGAGGAAAAGAAAGGGTCGGAGAAAATATTTGAAGAGATTATAGTTGAAAACTTCCCTAACACGTGAAATGAAATAGCCAATCAATTCCAGGAAGTGCAGAGAGTCCCACACAGGATAAATCCAAGAAGAAACATGCCATGACACATATTAATCAAACTATCAAATATTAAATGCAAAGAAAAAAATTAAAAGCAGAAAGGGATAAACAACAAATAACATACAAGGGAATCCGCATAAGGTTAACAGCTGATCTTTCAGCGGAAACTCTGCCAGCCAGAAGGGAGTGGCAGGACATATTTAAAGTGATGAAAGGGAAAAACCTACAACCACGATTACTCTACCCAGCAAGGATCTCATTCAGAGTCTATGGTGAAACCAAAAGCTTTACAGACAAGCAAAGAGAATTCAGCACCACCAAACCAGCTTTACAACAAATGCTAAAGTAACTTCCCTAGGCAGAAAACACAAGAGAAGGAAAAGACCTACAAAAACAAACCCAGAACAATTAAGAAAATGGTAACATGAACATACACGTTGATAATTACCTTAAATGTAAATGGATTAAATGCTACAACCAAAAGACATAGACTGGCTAAATGGATACAAAAACAAGACCCATCTATATGCTGTCTACAGACCAAGGGACACATACAGACTGAAAGTGAGGGGGTGGAAAAAGATATTCCATGCAAATGGAAACCAAAAGAAAGCTGAAGTAGCAATTCTCATATCAGACAAAATAGACTTTAAAATAAAGACTATTACAAGAGACAAAGAAGGACACTACATAATGATCAAGGGATCAAACCAAGAAGAAGATACAACAATTGTAAATATTTATGCACCCAACATAGGAGCACCTCAATACATAAGGCAAATGCTAACAGCCATAAAAGGGGAAATCGACAGGAACACAATCACAGTAGGGGACTTTAACACCACACAATCACCAATGGACAGATCATCCAAAATGAAAATAAATAAGGAAACGCAAGCTTTAAATGACACATTAAACAAGATGGACTTAACTGATATTTATAGGACATTCCATCCCGAAACAACAGAATACACTGTCTTCTCAAGTGCTCATGGAACATTCTCCAGGATATATCATACCTTGGGTCACAAACCAAGCCCTGGTAAATTTAAGAAAACTGAAATCAAGTACCTTTTCTGACAACAACTCTGAGACTAGATATCAATTACAGGAAAAAAACTGTTAAAAAATACAAACACATGGAGGTTAAACAATACGCTACTAAATAACCAAGAGATCACTGAAGAAATCAAAGAGGAAATCAAAAAATACCTAGAAACAAATGACAAGGAAAACATGACGATCCAAAACCTATGGGATGCAGGAAAAGCAGTTCTGAGGGAAGTTTATAGCAATACAATCCTACCTCAAGAAACAAGAAACATCTCAAATAAACAACCTAACCTTACACCTAAAGCAATCAGAGAAAGAACAACAACAACAAAAAAACCCCAAAGTTAGCAGAAGGAAAGAAATCATAAACATCAGATCAGAAACGAATGAAAAAGAAATGAAGGAAACAATAGCAAAGGTCAATAAAACTAAAAGCTGATTCTTTAAGAAGATAAACAAAATTGATAAACCACTAGCCAGACTCATCAAGAAAAAAAGGGAGAAGACTCAAATCAGTAGAATCAGAAATGATAACAGGAGAAGTAACAACTGACACTGCAGAAATAAAAAGGATCATGAGAGATTACTGCAAGCAACTCTATGCCAATAAAATGGACAACCTGGAAGAAATGGACAAATTCTTAGAAAAGCACAACCTTCTGAGACTGAACCAGGAAGAAATAGAAAATATAAACAGGCCCATCACAAGCACTGAAATTGAGACTGTCATTAAAAATCTTCCAACAAACAAAAGCCCGGGACCAGGTGGCTTCACAGGCAAATTCTATCAAACATTTAGAGAAGAGCTAACACCTATCCTTCTCAAACTCTTCCAAAATATAGCAGAGGGAGGAACACTCCCAAACTCATTCTATGAGGCCACCAACACCCTGATACCAAAACCAGACCAAGATGTCACAAAAATGAAAACTACAGGCCAATATCACTGATGAATATAGATGCAAAAATCCTCAACAAAATACTAACAAACAGAATCCAACAGCACATTAAAAGGATCATACACAATGATCAAGTGGGGTTTATCCCAGGAATGCAAGGATTCTTCAATACATGCAAATCAATCAATGTGATACACCATATTAAAGAATTGAAGGATAAAAACCATATGATAATCTCAACAGATGCACAAAAAGCTTCTGACAAAATTCAACACACATTTATGATTAAAAACCCTCCAGAAAGGAGGTAAAGAGAGAACCTACTTCAACATAATAAAGGCCATATATGACAAACCCACAGACAACATCGTTCTCAATGGTGAAACACTGAAACCGTTTCCAGTAAGATCAGGAACAAGACACCATTGCCCACTCTCACCACTATCATTCAACATAGTTTTGGAAGTTTTAGCCACAGCAATCAGAGACAAAAAAGAAATAAAAGGAATCCAAATCAGAAAAGAAGAAATAAAACTGTCACTGTTTGCAGATGACATGATACTATACACAGAGAATGCTAAAGATGATACCAGAAAACTACTAGAGCTAATCAATGAATCTGGTAAAGTAGCACGATACAAAATTAATGCACAGAAATCTCTTGCATTCCTACACATTAATGATAAAAAATTTGAAAGAGAAATTAAGGAAACACTCCCATTTACCACTGTAACAAAAAGAATAAAATACCTAGGAATAAACCTACCTAAGAAGACCAAAGACCTGAATGCAGAAAACTATAAGACACTGATGAAAGAAATTAAAGAAGATACAAACAGACAGAGAGATATACCATGTTCTTGAATTGGAAGAATCAACATTGTGAAAATGACTATACTACCCAAAGCAATCTACAGATTCGATGCAATCCCTATCAAACTACCAATGGCATTTTCCACAGAACTAGAACAAAAAATTTCACAATTTGTATGGAAACACAAAAGACCCCAAATAGCCAAAGCAATCTTGAGACAGAAAAACGGAGCTGGAGGAACCAGGCTCCCTGACTTCAGACTACACTACAAAGCTACAGTAATCAAGACAGTATGGTACTGGCACAGAAACAGATATCTAGATTAATGGAACAGGACAGAATGCCCAGAGTTAAACCCACACACACATGGTTACCTTATCTTTCATAAAGGAGGCAAGAATATACAATGGAGAAAAGACAGCCTCTTCAATAAGCGTTGCTGGGAAAACTGGACAGCTACGTGTAAAAGAATGAAATTAGAACACTCCCTAACACCACACACAAAAATAATCCCAAAATGGATTAAAGACTTAAATATAAGGCCAGACACTATAAAACTCTTAGAGGAAAACATAGGAACAACACTCTTTGAGATAAATCACAGCAAGATCCTTCTGACCCACCTCCTAGAGAAATGGAAATAAAAGCAAAAATAAACAAATGGGAGCTGATGAAACTTAAAAGCTCTTGCACAGCCAAGGAAATCATAAACAAGAGGAAAAGACAACCCTCAGAATGGGAAAAAATATTTGCAAATGAAGCAAAAGACAAAGGAATTATCTCCAAAATATACAAGCAGCTCATGCAGCTCAATATCAAAAGAACAAACAACCCAATCCAAAAATGGGCAGAAGACCTAAATAGACATTTCTCCAAAGAAGAGATACAGATTGCCAACAAACACATGAAAAGATGCTCAACATCACTAATCATTAGAGAAATGCAAATCAAAACTGCAATGAGGTATCACCTCACACGGGTCAGAATGGCCATCATCAAAAAATCTACAAACAATAAGTGCTGGAGAGGGTGTGGAGAAAAGGGAACCCTCTTGCACTGTTGGTGGGAATGTAAATTGATACAGCCACTATGGAGAACAGTATGGAGGTTCCTTAAAACACTAAAATTAGAACTACCATATGACCCAGCAGTCCCACTACTGGGCATATACCCTGGGAAAACCATAATTCAAAAAGAGTCATGTACCACAATGTTCATGGCAGCTCTATTTACAATAGCCAGGACATGGAAGCAATCTACATGTCCATCAACAGATGAATGGATAAAGAAAATGTGGCACATATATACAATGGAATATTACTCAGCCATGAAAAGAAACAAAATTGAGTTGTTTGTAGTGAAGTGGATGGACCTAGAGTGTGTCATACAGAGTGAAGTCCGAAAGAGAAAAACAAATACCGTATGCTAACACATATATATGCAATCTAAAAAAAAAAAAAGGTTCTGAAGAACCTAGGGGCAGGACAGGAATAAAGACTTGAGGACATGGGGAGGGGGAAGGGTAAGCTGGGACGAAGTGAGAGAGTGGCATGGACATATATACACTACCAAATGTAAAATGGATAGCTAGTGGGAAACAGCCACATGGCACAGGGAGTTCAGCTCAGTGCTCTGTGACCACCTAGAGGGGTGGGATAAGGGAGCGTGGGAGGGAGACTCAAGAGGGAAGGGATATGGGGATATATGTATACGTATAGCTGATTCACTTTGTTATACAGCAGAAACTAACACAACATTGTAAAGCAATTATACTCCAATAATGATGTTGAAAAAAAAATCACCAATGGCCAATGCTTTAATCAACTGTGCCTATGTCCTAGAACCTCCATAAAAACCCTAAATGATGGGAATCAGAGAGCTTCTGGGTTGGTGAACACATCCATGTGCTGGAAGAGTGGTACATCCCGACTCCACTGGGACAGCAGCTCCTTTGCTCTGAACCGTTCCAGACCTTGTCCTATGCACCTCTTCGTCTGGCTATTCACTTTTTTCTTTTATAACATCCTTTATAATAAAGTGACAAATGTAAGGAAAATATTTTCCTGAGTTCTGTGTACTGATATAGCAAATAATGTAACCTGAGGAGGGGGTCATAGGAACTCCTGGTTGGTAGCCAAGTTGGGCAGAAGTGGGGGTAACCTGGGAACGAACACACCACTTGCATCTGGTGTCTGAAGTAGGGGACAGTCTTGTGGGACTGAGCCTTTAACCCAAGGGGTCTGCACCAAGTCTGGGTAGTTTCAGAATTGAACTGAGTTGCAAGACACCCCGTTGGTGTCCACAGAGAACTGGAGAAGTGCTTGGTGTCAGAAGTGTTGTGAGTAGAGAAACAGTCTTCCTTTAGCCATCATTCCCTCCCAGCGGAGGGTCCAGAGCTCTTACTGCCAGCTGAGGAGGGAAAAGACATGAGAGAGAGGAAAACTCCCCTATAAAAGGGGTTCAGACAGGAGCTAGGCCGGTGCCCAAAAGCTTTAGATCCAAAGATTACTAGCCACTCCCTGCCTTAAGGAATTTCCCCACCCCCATTATAATCACTCCAACTCCCCCATCTCCCCTGTGCTCCAGCCACCAGATCTACTTTCTTAGGCAGAACCTTGAAGCCTACAGTAGGATGCCAAGACCCCATACTTCATGAGCTACGCTCAAATTAAAGCCCTGTGTAAGAGACCTTGGCACCATTGGCATGAAACGCAGGGACCTTCAGAAAGCTGGTTTTCATTCATTACTCTTGTGACATCTTGTACTCACAGTAACCTGCCCTCTATTTTCCACCAGCAGCAAATACATAGCCAGGGGAAAATAACTTATTTTAATATTTGTTAAAGACAAACCTAAACAGGAAAGCAAAGATGTGCCCATTTTTCCAAGTACTTTACTGTAGTTCAAGGCCAAATAACACCCAAAAAATGTATATTTTATGAAGGACACTGGCCTGATACTGGGCCCAGCTACAAGAGGCAGGTATTTATCATAGCATGTCGGTTCCCAGTCAATTTAAGGATAACACAACTTCATTGCAACACTTTTGACAGCTTCCACTTCTAGCAGGTACAGTGCTAGTGAAATGCCACAACGATCAACCTGGATTAGAATCACCATAGACCATCCTAATCCCTCCTAAACCAAAATGCAGCTTCTACTGGAAGCCTTCAAAAATTTTCACTGTGAGAACGTATCTTCAATCTTCAATGCTGCTGTTAAAAAGCAATAACAGACCCCAAATGGAATCGTCTGTGCTAAGTCCCATGCCAGCAAACCAAGACTGAATACCTAACCTAACCACAGTCTTAACCCACCCTCTTCTCCAAGTAGGTAATTTAACCAGTTAACCTGGAATGACCTGGTTGGCACTAGTGAGGTAAACTCCCCAATACGCCCTTCCGTTCCCCTTAGGAACGCCTAAAACAATGCATTCTTTGCTAATAATTTCCTTTTTCTGCTCCCTTTCCACCTTTAAAAACCTTTCCTTTTCTGCAGCTCAGCAGGGTTCCGTTGCTAGATGGGATGACGCCTGATTCATGAATTCTTAATAAAGCCAATCATATCTTCAAGTTTAATTGAATTTTTGTTGTTTAACAAATTTGGTGGCAGTGGTGGGACCAACGGAGACTTCTGAGGGCTTTAGAGACAACGAGGAACTAAAGTGTGGTACCCACGAACCCTCTGAGATCTCAGTCTTCCTCTCCATTTCTGAGGGTCATGGGTAAGTTGCCTCTTGGTTCTGAGCGCTGCTTTCTTTGTGTCAAGCTCCCCCCATCGAATCTGCTTTCTAGTTAGTTCCCCCATTTGTCTGGATTCACTTGTTCTACATTGGGAGCTGCTGGTAGTTTAGACCCCAATTTCCCAGATGATAGGAAACCCCAGCCCTTGGCTTTGTCTCCAGATTCCACACTGGGAACTTCCGGGGGCAGCTGCAGTTCCCCAAGTGTTAGCAAGCAGCCCACAGTCCCCTTTCTTTGGGGTTCACTGGTTCTATCCTTTCGCCAACCTCCAGTTCCAGGTTAGGGATTGCTGGGGAATTGCTGGCGATGCACATAGGGCCTTCTCTTGGCCAGGGTGCAATAATATCTCTTGGTTACTGCTGATACATTAAGGTGTGTATGTTTGTCTGTTTTATTTTGTGTCAGTAAAGGCTAATTGCTAATGGGGACCTTAGAAGTCAAAAAAGCCACAAAAATTGGTGGGCAGAGATCGAGCACTTTAGGAGCTGTTAGAATGCTCCCTTCCAAAACCAAAGACTCCTGTGTTTGGATAAGCTGGTCACAGTGGGTCACGCACCAACCTCTACAAAATGTCCACGCAACTGGGTATACTGTAAAACATCACACAAAATTCCCAACCCAGCAGCACGTCCGCTTTTAGATAGCGAGGCTCTGAGAGACCCAAAGCCTTACCTAAATAAATAAATGATAATAAAAATGGGATCCTTAAAATTCAAAGAGTTATTAAGCAGGTATGCTGGAAGGTGGTATGCTTAACTATAAATATCTATAAAAATGGCCCAAATTGTATTAATAACAACAAAGAATTTTGTTTCCTAAGAACTTGGCTTGGAAACCGTCAAGTTAGGGGTCCCAAAATATGGCTGGACAGAAATGTGGCTTGTACCCCATTTGAGGCTAGATATGGCTGGACAGAAAGGCGGGTTGAATTCCGTTGTGGGACTCGAGGGACATTGTTCCAGCTAATGATTAAGAACTCTCCAGACAATAGGGGCTTCTTAGACAATGGGTGAATTTCCAGGATGTCCGGCCCCCTTCCGAGAAGGAGGGAGATAACAAAATGTAAAAGAGGTGTCTGTCAAAGACCAATCAGGCAGCTGGGGAGAAGGAGGGAGATAACAAAATGTAAAAAAGGTGTCTGTCAAAGACCAATCAGGCAGCTAGGGACAAGTTCCCTCTCTGGTCCGAGCCTAAGCCGGGACCAATCAGCGGGAGAACACAACCAAATCTATAATTTACATACGGGGAAGTGGGAACCTATAAAACTGACATATTCGCGCCCAAAAGGGTTCCTTCTTCGACCTCCTGCGTGAGGACCAAGGAACCCCGGTGCACCGGCCTTCAATAAACCCCTTGCGTTTTGCATCGGCTTCCGACTCTTGTTGTTTCCTGGGCGAGTCGAAACTCCTAGGAGACCGCGAAGGTCTAACATTTGGGGGCTCGTCCGGGATTCCACTCGCCCCGGACCACAAGAACATCGGGAGTTGGAGGTACCAGGTAAGCTCGAGCTTGATTGTCTGTTTGTCCCTTGTTCTTTGTGGGCCATTATCGGAGGAAAGCCGTAAGAATCGGCTTATTATGGAATCTGTATCGGACCTCTGGCTAGGCAGACGTGCTAAGAGCCGGCGTCCATGAGCCCTAGGGGACGCCCTGGTGGCTCATCTGGAAGGAGAGGCAAACTCTGTCTCCCCTTCACTCGGTTTCGGCAGTTCCCTTGGTGATAACTGCCATCTGAAGAAGTTTCGGTTTTGAAGCGAGCTCGCGGTGGCCCATGCGTATATGTGTTTCGTGGAGTTTTAACTGTTTCTGTATTGTGGTCTATTCTTCTCTGACGGACGACAATGGGACAAACTATGACGACTCCTCTTTCCCTTACCCTAAGCCATTGGACCGAAGTTCGGGCCAGAGCCCATAATTTTTCGGTAGAAGTAAAGAAAGGAAAGTGGCAGACTTTGTGTGCCTCTGAATGGCCAACATTTCAGATAGGATGGCCCCCCGAAGGATCCTTTTTATTAGACAAGATTAAGCTGCTGAAGTCTAAGATATTTAATATAGATCCCCACGGACACCCAGACCAAGTACCATATGTCTTGGTCTGGGAAGATTTAATTCTCTCCCCACCTCCGTGGGTCCGGCCCTTTGTTTCCTCAACAGGTACGTCCGCGCACACATCAGCAGCGTCGGAGATATTAGCCTTAAAGAAAAACCCCAACACGGAGAAGCTACCCGACGCCCCGGATCCACCGAAGGCGATTTATCCTGACCCGCAGTCCGATTTGCTTCTTTTGGATTCCCCACCCCCTTATCCTCCGGCCCCAAATCCCCTACCACCTAGAGGACCCCCAGCTCCACTGCCCTCGGCACCAAGGGAACCATCCATGATGGAAGAAGAAAGGGTCCCTCAGCGGGCACTAGGAGCCGGAGGGCTATCTCCCCGGACTCCACTGCCCTACCTCTTAGAGAGTATGGCCCCCCCGACGGCCAAGGGAATAGACCTCTCCAATATTGGCCCTTTTCCTCTGCAGATCTTTATAATTGGAAAATGCATAACCCAACTTTTTCCGAAAATCCACAGGCCCTTACCGCTTTAATAGAATCTCTTGTTTTCTCCCACCAGCCCACATGAGATGATTGTCAGCAGCTGCTCCAGACTCTCCTAACGACTGAGGAGAGGCAACGGGTTCTTTTAGAAGCCAGAAAAAATGTATTAGGCGCCAATGGGCAACCTACCCAGCTGCCTAACGAGATTGATGCTGGTTTCCCACTCGTCAGGCCAAACTGGGATTTCAATGCCCCGGAAGGTAGGGAGCGCCTGAAAACGTATCGCCAGGCTCTGGTGGCGGGTCTCCATGGAGCGGCCAGACGGCCCACTAATTTGGCTAAGGTAAGGGAAGTCACTCAGGGGCCCCAGGAATCTCCAACTGTGTTCCTGGAACGTTTAATGGAAGCCTTTAGACGCTTTACCCCTTATGATCCAACTTCGGAGGAACATAGGGCTACTATAGCAATGGCTTTCATAGATCAAGCGGCCCCTGATATTAAGAAGAAATTACAGAGGCTAGATGGCTTGCAGGGATTTTCGCTTCAGGAGTTAGTAAAAGAGGCAGATAAAGTATATAACAAAAGAGAAACAGAGGAAGAGAAGGAAGAAAGCAAGCAGAAAGAGCAGGCAGCCCGTGAAAGAAGACGAGACAAGAGAGGAATTTAAGTAAGATACTGGCCACTGTGGTTGGAGGAAGAAATATAGGGGATAGAAATGGGCAGGAAGGGCGAACGGCAGACAGAAGGCAGCCATTAGACAAGGACCAATGTGCCTACTGTAAAGAAAAAGGACATTGGGCGAGAGAATGCCCTAAGAAAAAGAATGGAGGAAGGCCAACCAGAAACAAGATCTTAACATTGGAAGAAGAAGACTAGGAAAGTCAGGGCTCGAACCCTCTCCCCGAGCCCCGGGTAACTCTTAAAGTGGAGGGGGAACCTGTTCAATTTTTGGTGGATACCGGAGCCCAGCACTCCGTCCTTCTCCACTCAAAAGGTCCTATCTCAGCTAAAAGGTCATGGGTACAAGGAGCCACTGGGAATAAACAATATTCATGGACCACACGAAGGACAGTAGATCTTGGGATTGGACGAGTAACCCATTCATTTTTGATTATTCCGGAATGCCCCTATCCTTTGCTGGGAAGAGATTTACTCTCCAAAGTAGGGGCTCAAATCCACTTTCAGCCAGAAGGTCCCACCATAACTGATAATAAAGGAAGGTTACTTCAAATATTGACTATGAAATTAGAAGATGAATATAAATTATACGAGCAGCCTTCATCCTCACGAGTTAATGTTACAGATTGGGTAACTCGGTTCCCTCAAGCCTGGGCAGAAACTGCCGGTATGGGGATGGCCAAAAATCGGCCCCCGGTGCTAGTGGAACTCAAGGCAACTGCCACCCCAATAACGGTCCGTCAATACCCCATGAGTAGAGAAGCCAAAGACGGTATCTGTCCCCATATACAGAGGCTACTAGACTTGGGCATCTTAATAAGATGTCAATCAGCATGGAACACCCCTCTCCTGCCGGTAAAGAAACCAGGAACAAATGATTATCGGCCGGTGCAGGATCTACGAGAGGTAAACAAACGGGTGGCAGACCTCCACCCCCCAGTTCCAAACCCTTACAACCTCCTGAGCACTCTTCCACCTCAACATACGTGGTATACTGTTTTGGACCTTAAAGATGCCTTTTTTTGTTTAAGACTCTCTCCCCTGAGCCAACCCTACTTTGCCTTCGAATGGAAAGATCCAACATCGGGAATGTCTGGTCAGCTGACATGGACACGGCTACCTCAGGGATTTAAGAACTCCCCGACCATCTTTGATGAAGCCCTCCATCAGGATTTGGCATTATATAGAGAATCAAATCCCCAGGTAACATTACTCCAATACGTTGATGATATTTTATTAGCTGCTGAGACCCAAGAAGATTGTATCAAGGGTACTGAAAAACTGTTAACGGAACTTGGAACCCTGGGATATAGAGCCTCAGCCAAGAAAGCACAAATATGCCAACAACAGGTCAGTTACCTGGGGTATCTATTAAAAGGGGGGCAAAGAGGGCTCACGGAGAGCAGAAAGGATACGGTGGCCCAAATTCCGGCTCCCAAAAACGCCAGGCAGGTTAGAGAATTTTGGGGGACGGCCGGATTCTGTAGACTATGGATTCCAGGGTTTGCTGAGCTGGCGGCCCCATTGTACCCCCTAACCAAAAACAGCACTCCTTTCGTTTGGGGCGATAAGGAACAACGGGCAGTATCATCCACTGCCCTGGACATCAAAAAGGAAATACCCCAATAATTAGGGGAAATAATATGGCTGACCAAGTGGCCGGAGAAATAGCATCGGGAGAAGTCATTTTAGGACTGTCAGATAAAGTTCCTGAAAAACCAGGCCGCGATGAAGAAATCATCCCGGCCACAACAAAAGGAACTTTGTCCCCTCAGCAAGCAGAATCCATGTTACAACAGATGCACAGATGGACACATTTGGGGACTAAAAAGATGGTAGCCTTGTTACAAAAAGCCGGGTACGAAACCCCTGGAATGACAAAATTAGCTGAACAAATTGTGCAGGAATGCGTCCCATGTCAACAGGTAAATGCTCACAAAGGGAAACTTGAAACTGGAAAGAGACTCAGGGGGGACCGCCCAGGAACTTACTGGGAAGTGGACTTTACCGAAGTGCGTCCTGGAAGGTACGGTAATAAATACCTTTTAGTTTTTGTAGACACTTTTTCAGGATGGATAGAGGCTTTCCCAACAAAGAAAGAAACAGCTGCTGTAGTAGCCAAGAAGATTTTAGAAGAAATTTTTCCTCGATTTGGAGCACCAAAGGTAATAGGGTCTGATAATGGTCCAGCCTTCGTCGCCCAGGTAAGTCAGGATGTGGCCAGATATTTGGGGACTGATTGGAAATTACATTGTGCCTATAGACCCCAAAGTTCAGGTCAGGTAGAAAGAATGAATAGGACTCTAAAAGAGACCCTAACTAAATTGTCCTTGGAGACTGGCGGTACCGATTGGACGGTGCTCCTTCCTTTGGCCCTATTCCGGGTTACAAATACACCTTCCTGATACCATCTTACTCCTTTTGAAATACTATATGGTGCCCCGCCTCCCCTCCTCACTTTAGGAAAAGAAATAAAACCTGATTGTCAAAATAACACTGACTTATATGCTAGGCTACTGGGACTCCAATTGGTCCAGAAAGAAATATGGTCCCAAAAACGCCGAGGCCTACCAACCGGGAACACCGGGAGAAACTCATCCTTTCCAAGTCGGAGACTCCGTATATGTCCGTCGGCATCGAACCCAGACGTTGGAACCTCGATGGAAAGGACCATACACCGTCCTCCTCACCACCCCAACGGCCATAAAAGTGGACGGCATCGCTGCCTGAATCCATGCTTCACATGTGAAGGCTGCACCAGCGACGGCATCATCAGGATGGCGGGCCCAAAGAACCGACAACCCGCTCAAACTCAAGCTTCTACGAACCTAGGACTTATAATTTTGGTTTTACTGCCTTTATTGACTGTAAGTGATTTTAGCCCTCACCTCCCCCAACGTTTAACTTGGCAGGTAATTTCTCAGACTGGAGATGTAACCTGGTCCATTAGTCATACTGCACCCCCCTGGACCTGGTGGCCAGATCTTTTTCCTGATGTTTGTAAATTGGCTATAGGAGCACCTTATTGGGATACAGAAGATTCTCATGATATGAACACTGCCCCTTCCAAAGTTTCGGAAACTGATTGGTTTGGGCCGGGTTGCAAAAATGCAGGCAAAAGAATGATGCTTGGTATCCTCACTTTCTACGTATGCCCCGGGTTCCACCGCCCTTGATCTCTGAATTATAAATGTGGTGGAACTGAAAACTTTTATTGCAAAAGCTGGGGATGTGAAACTACCGGGGATACTAATTGGAAACCCACCTCAACTTGGGATTTTATTACTGTAACGGCTAATTATTCTCATAATGAGGATACTGGACACCGGAGTAAATGTTCAGGATGGTGTCATCCCCTTAAAATTTCCTTTAGTAATCCCGGAAAAAGA
The DNA here is from genome assembly GCF_003676395.1 of Aethalodelphis obliquidens. NCBI lineage: Eukaryota > Metazoa > Chordata > Mammalia > Artiodactyla > Delphinidae > Aethalodelphis > Aethalodelphis obliquidens. The sequence goes on along the minus strand of NW_020837991.1, from coordinate 14,985,263 downwards.
GATGAAAAATGGATAAATGGTCATTCTTGGGGCGTTAGATTTTACATGAGGGGATATGATTTAGGAATATTAATGACCTTTAAGCTAAAGATTGAGACTCCTGCTCCTATATCAATAGGCCCAAATCCCGTACTTGGCCCCCCTTTGCTTCCCCCGGCCCCTTCAACTACATCAACAAAGAATGAGACTAATGAAACCTCTGGATCCAAAGAACCCACAGTTAAGCCTGGGACTCCTCGGGATAGGATGCTTTCTTTGGTGCAGGCAGCCTTTACGGTTCTCAATGCTACAAACCCAGAGGCTACAAAATCATGTTGGCTTTGCTATGCTGCCCCTCCTCCTTATTATGATGCTATAGGATATAGCTCCAACTATACTAATTCTACCTCCTCAGACCAATGTCGATGGAAGCAAGAAGGGACCAGTAAATTAACCCTGTCCTCGGTTTCTGGAAATGGTACTTGTATAGGAACACCTCCCCAGTCCCATAGACACCTTTGTCATGATTTTAGCCTCCCTTCAGGCTCAGGATATCTTGTACCTCCTCAAGATGGATGGTGGGCATGTAACACGGGGCTCACCCCTTGTGTCTCTTTAGAGGTTCTTAATACCTCAGCTGACTTTTGTGTGTTAGTACCTCTTATTGTTTTATTGTTGATTTTAACTTTTGGACCATGTATTCTAAATCGCTTGATAACATTTATTAGAGAACGTATCAGTACTGTACAAGTTCTAATGTTAAGACAACAGTACCAAAGTTTACGAACAGAAGGTTGAGATTCCATGATTGGAATCAATAGTCACAAGAAAAAGGGGGGAATGTGGGACTCGAGGGACATTGTTCCAGCTAATGATTAAGAACTCTCCAGACAATAGGGGCTTCTTAGACAATGGGTGAATTTCCAGGATGTCCGGCCCCCTTCCGAGAAGGAGGGAGATAACAAAATGTAAAAGAGGTGTCTGTCAAAGACCAATCAGGCAGCTAGGGACAAGTTCCCTCTCTGGTCCGAGCCTAAGCCGGGACCAATCAGCGGGAGAACACAACCAAATCTATAACTTACATACGGGGCAGTGGGAACCTATAAAACTGACATATTCGCGCCCAAAAGGGTTCCTTCTTCGACCTCCTGCGTGAGGACCAAGGAACCCCGGTGCACCGGCCTTCAATAAACCTCTTGCGTTTTGCATCGGCTTCCGACTCTTGTTGTTTCCTGGGCGAGTCGAAACTCCTAGGAGACCGCGAAGGTCTAACACCGTTTGTAGCCAAGAGCCCTACCAAACTGTTGCCAGTCTTCAGGGAAATTACAATGGCCCTTATGAGGAATGTTCTAATTTAGATAAGACAACTTAAGAGGAGCACTTAAAAGCAAGCGACACCTAGTTTAATTGGTATGCAGAAGCCTCCAAAAGGCTTCAAAATTCCAAAATACCTACTTTGAAAGATGCATTACAAAAAGTAATAGGGCTTCCCTGGTGGCGCAGTGGTTAAGACTCCGCCTGCCAATGCCGGGGACATGGGTTCGAGCCCTGATACGGGAAGATCCCACATGCCGCAGGAGCAACTAAGCCCGTGTGCCACAACTACTGAGCCTGCGCTCTAGAGCCCGTGAGCCACAACTACTGAGCCCGCGCGCCGCAGCTACTGAAGCCCACGCGCCTAGAGCCCGTGCTCCGCAACAAGAGAAGCCACCGCAACGAGAAGCCCATGCACCACAACGAAGAGCAGCCCCCGCTCGCCGCAACTAGAGAAAGCCCGCGCGCACCAACGAAGACCCAACGCAGCCAAAAATAAATAAATTAATTAAATAAAAAATTAAAGCTATGAGAGGTATCTAAAACAAAATACTGACGTAACTCCTACTGCTCCCATCTATCCTCCTTTACTTGAGTATCCATTCTACTCATCCTCTGTCTGGAGTGTCTTTCCACTCCAAAAACTCTACAAGACAATAAACAAAAATCTATCAAGTTAACGGCCTTACAGATGCTGCTGTGTCTACCTTCAAAAGATCACCGCCCCCCAACCCCGTATGGACCCCTCCCAGAGTTGATCAGTCTCTGAAGAATTTTCTGGTAAACCCTTAAACAGCCAAGGGAAACTAAAATATTTTAAATCCCATTTGGAGCCTCCAGATGGGTTGCTGGGAAAACTGGCAAAGGCTGGCTAAGGGTGGGAATCCTTAGTAGAGTCGGTTCCCCCTGGATGTCTGTCTACAGTACCCCATAGAGAGAGAAAAATAAAGTATCTTTTGCACCAACCTTGGGGACACCTCTTAAATCTAAGGGTTGTTTAATACTGCCAGAAATATTTACTGGCAGTATGTCCTGGCTAAAACTTGATAAGATATTTAAAATAATTCAATAAAACTTTATGATCAGAAATTTGGCCAAATTCGAAGCTGATATTCAGAGCCTGAAAGGAAGTTGTTAGGGCCTCTCCTCCAAGCTAACATAAAAGTAAATACCCAGGATATGTGGGGTGGATGGAAGGGGTTTTAAAGCCCTTGTAAAGGGTTTATGGGTGAATCAACCTACGATGTCATTTAAGTTGCAACCCAATTCCTTGAGGAATTAAAACCAACTGCCCTTATCTTAAAATATGTGCACAGCTCTAGAGGCAGTTCAAATTCACCTACTCCTTTTTACCAATCCCCAAACTTGCTCTATTCATCTTAAAAGGGAAGATTTGGGGATTTCTTCCTTGTGCCTCTGAGATGTAAATTTTAAAATACCAGCTTCAGGGAAGTAATTCTTATCAGGAAACAAAAGGGGAGGTCATCTGAAACTTAACTTTAGTCATCTGAGCAGGCCGCCTTGACTAATCCCATCTACCAGAAAAACAACTTAGATCCAAATTCTTTTGTAACTAGTAGAGCAGAGGCTCTAAGGTCACTGCTTACATCTGTCTCTATGTTTATGTGTGTCTATCTATATAGAAGATGTAGATGTGGTATTTTTCTACCTTCAGATGGTACTGCAAAAAAATTAATTTGTAAAAGAACTCTACTTAACTGGCTTAAAGAAAACTAAGTGTTTATATAAGTTAAATTCTCAGAAATATAACAGAAACTAACCCAAATGTATTTCAAGTTCATGTGATCTGGGAAAATATTAGGTATTAAAGCTAGTTTAAGTTTGTTGGTTTAATTAAAACAGCCATGTCTTTAATGAGTCATCAGCATCAAATGTAATACTTTTACTCTATAATAAGTTCACGTTATCTCTATTACAAAATTTGTCAGCCAGAAAATTAATTTAGGATGAAGACTGACATCATTTATTGTCGAATGAAGTTTTTGTGAGTAGTCTTTGTTAAGAACAAATAAATAGAATTAAGTAGAATAGAAAGTTTTTGGGTCAACGTTTTAAATAGTTTCCTCAAATCTTTTTGGTAACCTGAAACCTTAAAGTTTTGCTAAGTTAAATCATGAGCTAAGTTAAATTCACTGACTATCCAAATCATTTCCAAATAAGATAAAATACTAAAACATTAATTACTGAACATAGGTTTATCTACTTTCGGCTTCCTTTTACAGAAGAACTAAAGATTTTCAGTTCTATCAGCGAATGTGTCCTGTGACAAATGAGAAATTTGCTATGAAAAAAACATGCATTTCTAAAAGTTATTAAAAATATTTATAAATTTTTCAAGCCACAGAATGCCAGTGTAAGAGATAGCCCACATTTGCTTACCTATTTGCACTAGAAATTAAGGTTTCTAAGGGTTAAAAATTCTAATACCTAATTAAAGCTACTAGCAGCAAAAAGAAAGCTAGAGATTTATGGAAAAGGAATCTTGTGAAAGGAATTTTATGGCAAGCTGGATAAGACTGAATGAATTTGTTATAAGGACTTCTAAAAATAAGCTTTAAAATCTGTAGTGTACTTATACACAATTAAAACAATTTTCTTTCATCTGCTAAATGGACAAAGTGATTTTAGACAACTGGTCTGCTCCTAAAAAGAGGCTGTGAAAGGTTTTCTCTTTACCTATTCTTTTTTTCTTCTGAAGGTATTCTTTTATTGTTGCAGTGTTTTTTTTACAATATTGAAAAACTGAAGGGTGAAGAGAAACTCTTCATGTCAACCAGCGGGGAAGGATGATTGTTCATGGTACATCCATTTAGAGGAAAGTTACAATCATTAAAAATGAATGTTCTGAAGGAGATGTAATAAATTGAAAGTTACTTACATTAGGTTCAAGTTTCTTTAAAATTCTCCTCCCACCAAAAATGGGGATAGGGGAGTGAAAAAGCCAGTAATGTTACAAATCCACCTTCATGGCTACAAAATTGGTGTGCTCAGCGCCCTCTTTGGACTGATGCATCTTTACCTTTTAAGTAACCTGCCTAGAAAACAAAGACTTTATGTCTTGTCAAAATAATTTCCTGTGTTTCATGTTGTTCTTACGAGGTTTCTTATTACTTAAGAAAACTGATTCTTCCCTATTAAAAGAGCTAAGGTGTTTATGTGTTACAACTATTTTAACTTTCTCTATTTGACTTCAAAGTCTTTAATTATCACTATGGTGAGATAGAGAACTACGTATTGTTTCACAGTGACCTATGATCCCATTTGGCACGGTGTTTTAAAACCTTTTGATATTTTTGACAAATTTCTCCCAAATCAAATTCTAAATGAAGTCTTTTTGAACTTGAGCTAACTTTGGAATTTTCCAGAGGCCACTGGAATACCTCAAAAGATTTGTTCTCTCCTTAAAAAAAAGTAGGATATTACATTAATTACGCTTATTTGGTATGTTAAATTACATAGGAAATACTGTCAAATAAGTGATGCAAAACCTTAAATTTTATTTGTGTTTATATATGCTATTAATAAGTGTTCCAGAAATTGTATGAAATTCCTAGAAATATGACGTCCTAGTATAATGTTATCACTTGTAATTCTAGTTACTATCTTAAAATGTATGTCACAGAAATAAGCAAATAACGTTGTCAGTTCATTATACTGAACTCTCATCATCAGACCTTTTAACAATGGACATTTAAAAAAAAATCTTTTGTCATTTTCAGATAGTTATTGTTTTACTTTGATGCCTTTACAAAAATGTTCCTGCAGAAGTACTTCGTCTTCAAGGAGACTTAAGGAAAAGACTTTGGACAAGTAGAGCATTTCAGTAACTTTAAGATCATAAAACTGAACCAAGTAAGAATTTCCAGAACTAATAGAGAAACTAGACTCAAGCAGAACAAGAATTAATGAGACTGAATAGACTGAAGAGGATGATTACAATTTTTAGACTTTTGTTTTAAAACACTGCTGGTGCCTTAATGCTTTGTTTTTCCAGATTTAAAGAAACCTTTTCTCTTAAGCTATCTAGGACTTACAGCAATGGTAAATTATACCTCTGTAAACAAGGATGAAACATGTACTTTTTCTTCCTACCTGATCCCTCCAGAACTCAGAAACTCTTAGGTATCGTTTTCATGGCAATACAGTTGGTTATGTACATAAGCTCAATAAGCATCTGTTCTCCTTGTAACAGGACACAACTGGAAACATTGGCTATATCACCAATATTTGACTGGCCTTTCAAATATTCACAGACCCAGATACGATCAGGTTTTAAGATCTAAAGTTAACTTCATGGAGCCAATAAAGCCCCTTGGAAAAACTGACCTGGTGCCTTGCTTACAAGGTGTCAGCAAAGCAGTCTTAAAAAGGACTTAAATGGTTTATCACTATTCGTGCTGCATTTATGTAAATAATTAAGTTTCACGCAAACAAATTAGCTTTACTGTGATTATCTTAAAAAAATGGGAGTGATAATAGAGATAAAAATTATGTTGGCATAATTTTTGTAGGTTCTGGTTCTGTTAATTATCTTTGAGGGTTTTTGGGGTTTTTTTTTTGCGGTACGCGGGCCTCTCACTATCGTGGCCTCTCCCGTTGCGGAGCACAGGCTCCGGACGCGCAGGCTCAGCGGCCATGGCTCACGGGCCCAGCCGCTCCGCGGCATGTGGGATCTTCCCGGACGGGGGCACGAACCCGTGTCCCCTGCATCGGCAGGCGGACTCTCAACCACTGCGCCACCAGGGAAGACCTATCTTTGAGGTTTTGTTATTTATCTCTAAACTGGACTGGATCCTGAATTCTTCTAATTTCCTCAAACATCTGGCTACAACTCTCCAAACTCATGTTTCCCATTTTCTCCCACCCTTCTGATTTGGAATCACTAAGAGCAAAGACTGCCCTTGAACCTCCTTGTAAGGGACTATACCAAGTCCTCCTCATTACCCAAATGGCAGCCACAACTTCAGGGACTTGAGCCTTGGATATACATATCCCAGCTGAAGAAGGTTCCACCTGACACCTGGTCCTGTGCAGATGCTGGAGACCTCCAAAGCAAATTAACCGGGAAGAAAAGTAGTTGACATCGAGGTAGATTATTTCCTCCCAAGATACCAGATCAATACTTCATACTTTAACTAAACAAGAAACCCTTTCTTCTTCTCTCTTTCCTTTACTCTGGCATCAGCCTAAAAAGCTAACACCATCATCCATATCTCCCAGGTCACTGCTAAGGAGAAGAGGGGTAACATTTTAAACCGTCACCAAAACACTCAGATCAGTCCCGTCTCTGGGTAATAAGCCCAGACTTGGGGTACTTTGCATCTAGGCTCTACACACACACACAAAAAGGGACACAATGGAAGGGTAACCATAATAAAACTGACTGTGTGGTCTACAGACATTCAAGATTTTACTGGCCTCCAGGGCTGTCACCTTGCCAGTCCTAAGCCACAGATTCAAATGGGGATTACCAGGAAACGGTCACGATTCTGATTCACTTCCTCTGACAAGGCCCTGCATCCCCAGTTAGGAGTAAATGTAAATGAGGCTATGATCAGGAGCCTGTCCTTAACTCTTTGAAAGTACTGTGAAATCTGCTAAGGCGACAACTCCCAACAAAAATCCTTAGACTCTCGGGTCCAAGTTCTTCTTGATAATACGACAGCCCTTGGTTACCTTTCAGCTGAGCAAGGAGGTGTCTGTGCTGTGACCAACACCACTAGCTGTAACTGGATTAACACTTCTGGGGAAGTCGAAACTCAGCTGCATGAGATCACTGAACAAGCCCCTTGGCTTAAAAAGTGACCCCTTCTGTGGGGTTTTTCTTTGACTTATTTGCTTTTGATTTGGGTCTTGGGGACCATGGCTCCAAAGTACACTCCAGACGTTGGGAATTATCCTGCTTATAATCATCATAGGGGTCTCCTTGGCGCACTGTATTCTCTCAAAGAGCTGTAAATGTGGGTGCGTAGCCACCAACCACCAACAAATGATCTCCCTAAGAATGGAACATCAGTAAAGGAACGAAGAGAAAGACCAACTAAAAAAAAACTGTAGACCCGAAGTTGGGACCTGTGACTATCAGAGACCCAGCCATCTGCTCCATGAATGTGGATCACGACCCATGAACGTCACACAGAGGATCAGTAAAACCTGCAAAACTACAGAGTGGCAGCTGAAAGGGACGCTAATGACTTAAATTCTGGTCACATCTCTCAGTTAAGCTTAGAGTCTGATCAAAAGGGGCTAACTGTTCAAAAGAAACAACAGGCCTAAAATGGAGTCACTTGTGCTAAGCCCCACGTCAGCAAACCAAAACTTAATACCTAATCTAATTGCAGTCTTACCCTCCAACCCAGAATGTAACCTTTAACCAGTCAACTTAGAATTACCTGGTCAGCACTAGTGAGGCAATCTGCTGATACGACCTTCCATTCCCCTTAGGAGGGTGACGGTGCCTGAAACAATGCATTCTTTGATAATAATTTCCTTTTTCTGTTTCCTTTCTATCTTTAAAACCTTTCCTTTTCTACTGCTCAGCGAAGCTCCTCTCTGTTGTTCAATTCACGAAGCCCTTTAACAAAGCCAGTCAGATCTTCAAATTCACTTGCTGAATTTTTGTTGTTTAACACTGCCAAACAAAAAATCAGATTCCACATACAAACTGTCTCTTAACAAGTTGAGAGATGCCCAAATTTTAAAATCTCACTTTCCATTGCAACCAGTTAATTAAGTCAAGATATTTCCTGTCCTCCTGGTGGGGAGTAACTTGAAACAAAGTCTAAAGCACCAAACTAACCCCTTTCCAGAAGAAGCTAGAAATATTGCTACAAGTCATTTAAAGCCAGGTAGAAGAAATGAATCAAGAATCCTATACAAATCTACAATTTCATCCAGTACCACATGCATTCCAAGACCCAGCATCCTGTGTACCATGCAATAGATGTCTGAATTAATTCCTCTAGAATAAGCCTGAAGGTTAAATGTGGAATGTGATGCTTGTCAGGCCAATTCCAGCAGCTTTGCTGGGGAAACAAACTGATCTCTATCCAAGAAGGCAGGGGCAAAAGTTGCTAACTTGTTTGATGCCACAGAAGACTTCCAAGGAATCCCTTTCGGGGTGCTTCAGCTGGGTGAGTCCTCAGGGGCGCCACCAACACAGCGGACAGCAGATGGTACATCAAGTTCGTCCTAAGGAGGAGATGACAGGCCAGGAGCTACCCCTTAGAGTAAGCCAGCATGCCCGTCAAAACTCAGATGCCCCAGTTCGCCTCCACACTAGATGGTCCTGCAGTGGAGCTCACTGAATAACGCAGGGCGCGGCATCTGGGTGGGTCCACTGGAATCACCAACAGATTGCTCCCATCTGTAAATACTGGCTACAGATGTTGCAAGTGGATGGCTTGATTTTTTTTGTCGTTCCCTCCCATCTGTAAGTGTTGGCGCAGACAGTACGGACATGCTACCATCTTTCAGGAACACCAAACGCTACATCAGCGTTATTAACATACGTGTTTGCTCAAGCCGATGTGCTCTCGCACCAGAGGCTACAGTTTCCCACCAGCGGCATTAGCCGCGAATCAAAGCGCACTACTGCGCACATTAATGAAATTTCGCGGTGGAATGGGTCCCTCCGAGAGGGTCATTTAAAAAACCATCGAGGAGCCAGAGTTCGCTCTTCTGCCCCTCCCCCACCCCAAAATAAAAGCAACTGAAGCCCAACGCGGGAGACCCCACCTTGGGGGACCCAGGAGAGCAAAGTGGTAGTGGCTTGATCACGCCCTGAAATGCATCTCCAAATCCAGCCCTCTGTGGACCCTGGAGAAGGGCTCCACCCTTGCCCCGCGTGTCCGGTCCTCCAGCTTCAGCCGCTGTCCTGTGCGTCCTGACCACCCCACCCCCCGCCATTCTGCACAGGACCACCAGCTGGTGTCCCAGGCAGGAGGGGGAGGGGAAAGAGAGGAAGAAGAAGGGGAGGGGGGAGAGGCCCTCCCGAGAGCATCAGAGAGCATCAAGGGCACTGGCGGTGGTGCCCAGGGATACAGCCCCGCCTCCCCGGCCAGTTCCTCAGATGCAGACCACAGCAGGGAAAACCACTATAGGCAACTTTGGGAAGTGTGCCCCAGTGCACCTCCTATCAATCACCCTAAGGCCTGGAGGAAATAAATCCCTGCGCTTTGATTTATGTGGCCTTGGCCACAGGCTCTGGCTCCACCAAATAGGGGCTGCCTCGGGAGGGGCAAGAACCCATGTGAGCAGGGTGACTCCCTTCCAGGGGCTGTAGGAGAGCCCCAAAGTTCCCGGAGAAAGGGGGAGATGGAGAGTTAGGGGAAAAGCCCAGGGGACAGAGACCCCAGTGATCCTGGCTGGGGATGGGGTGTGACCCCTCTCCCAGGGCCCCAGGAGAACACAGAAGTAGCTAGGGAACGCAGTGGGGTGCAGTACCTCTGGAAGGTTGAGACAGTCCCCGATGTATTATTTACTTATTCACACAGGAGCTCCCTGTATGTTAAAAAGTGTCGAGATACCAAAACAGTGCAAAAACACTGGTGTATTTTGTGTCGAGTCCTCTCAGGGAGCGTATGAATGGCCTCCCCCCACCCCGCCCCACCCTGACAGCAGGACCCAGGGCAGCCCCGGCCATCAGTGGCCACCACCGTGCCCAGCTCAAGTTACTGACAGGTTTTTGAGATCTGTGGAAATCAGAGTCTCTCCGCAACTTGTCTCTACTATCATTAAAAGTCCACAAACACGATTTTGCCGATTATCCAAATGAATGCAGCTAGATTAAGAGGATTATTCCAGCTTGGGAAAGCAAACACTGTTTGCTAATCGTGTAATAGGTATCCCATTTGCTATCAAATTGCCTCTGAAAGCCTCATTTGCATGAAAGCCTGTCTGTTTTTCAAAATAGGTTGCTGTTTCTTAGAGGCCTGTGCAAGTGGCTGAGTCCCCCAATCCTTTGACCTTCCCTTTTGAAATGTTACCATTTTTCTTCTGAAAGGACTGGGGACTTAAAGGGCCCTCCCCTCCTGAGCAGAACCAAGCAGACTAGGCTGCCTCCAGAATGGGGCAGAGAATCTCAGACCCAACCCTCCTGCCCTCTGAGCTCCACCTTCCCCGGTCTGGGTAGATCTCAGGCTTTTCCGGAAAGGGAATAAAGCCCTAGGTATGGTCTATACCACCTCTTACTTCAGAATGTTCCTCTCTGTAGGGACTAATCCGTGGCTAGCACACGGGGCTGCCTTCAGCTGTGGTTGTTCCTGACTGGTTTGTCTAGTAATTAGCTAAATGCTTTCTAACAGTCTGTTTGCCTTGGAGAGTAATTCTCACGCCTTTCAGAGGACGCCTCTCCTCTAGCATTTCAAAAGTAAATTGTTCTCTGATTGCAGCTCTCTGTATGCAGGGACTCCATTCTAGCCACCACGCCCCTTTCCTTCTGCACAGAGGCCGTGTGCCCTCCAACCTGGGACTGTAACAGAGAAGAACCACCCTGACTCCACCTGGAATCTATTCCTTTAGCTCTAACCCTTCCGTGCTGTTGCCTGTGCTTAGTCATTCTGGCTCTGCACCTTCTGTAAAAGAATGTTGCCTAGAGCCTGAAATATACAGGATAGCCCATTCTCAAGGCTCTGCCCTTTAAAGGTGTAACACTTGTCTATTCATATAGAGAGAAAAAGTTGCAGAACAGAGAATAATACTCCTCCTTATGTTGGAGGTTCACAGAACATCCTGTCCTGACCTACAGGGACAGCTGCAAGAACAAAGGATTCTGGCACCCAGAAGTTTGCAACAATGAGCCACACCCCCTCCCCTTTTAGTAGAAAAGAAGCCTGAATTCTAACTTGGGTAAGATGGTTCTTTGGGACACTAGTCCACCAACTTCTCGGTCTGCTGGCTTTCCGAATAAAGTCTCTACTGCTTGCCCCAGCAACTCGTCTCTTGATGTACTGACCTGTCGTACGGTGAGCAGTACAAGCCAGTAAGAGGACTGATGGGTGCTGTCCCTCCATGTTCAATCAAGTACAGCCTTTCCTTCAAAGGCCACTAAACTTCATCACCCTCCCCCCCAAAAAATCTCAAAGAGCTGTGGCAGTTTAAAAACGTATTCACAATTTTCTGGGTCACTTTCTCCCTGGAAAGGTGTGGGCTGTGTCTTTTCCCCCAGTGACTCACTTGTAACTATGAGAAGGCCCAGCAGTGAGCTCTGAGGCTAGATGTGAAAAGGCCACATAGGTTCTGCCTACACAGAGAGGCCACTGCAGGGCTCTGGTTAGCAGCCTCGGCTGAGGTCCTGCTGACAGGGAGCGTTACTGCTAGATACAGAGCAGGACCTTCCTGGGACAGATGCCTTCCCCATATCCTCTGCTGTAGCTCCTCTCTAAAGTCCTTAGATAACAGTATCTGATGCACTGTCCTAAGTTGTTTTACAGAGGTAAGTCCACCACCAAATGGAAAAAATTAATTACTCGATGATCATGAGCAAGTAGCCTCCGGACCTCCTGGCGCCTAAGGATTGATACCGTTAACCCCTGGGACACCACCCTGTTACCTCACCATCAGCCAATCGAGAATTCTGCACCAGCGATCACATACCCCATGACCCCCTCCCTCACCTGGCCTTTAAAAAGGCTTTCCTAAAACCCTTCAGGGATTTCAGTGTTTTGAGTAGCTGCCCTGGACTCCTTGCTTGGCACCCTGAAATAAACGCTGCACTTTCCTTCCCCAAGTTGGGCTGGGTAACAGATGTGTGGATGAAGATCCCTCCAGGTGATTCCAACCCCCAGGGGTCAGGTCACCTCTGGTCATCACGTCTTCCTGCCCAAGGTCTCAGACATTAAGGAATAGAGATAAGCCATCCCCGCTGTGTCCTGTCCTGATTCTTAACCCATCTAATTCCTCGGCAAAATAAGATGGGCCCAGGCTTCATTAGCCACTAAGCTTTGGGGTGGTTTGTTACACAGCCCGGTAACAACTGAGATGTTCCCAAACCCTCTGTCTCCCCCCTCACTCAGCCCTTCTGAATTCAAAGGGCACCAGAAGGACATTAACCTTACCTGGCAGGTTGACTAGTGTTCTTAAAACAGTCTCTTTCTTTTCGTGCCCCGGACCGGGGCACGAAACCGTGTCCCCAGCACCGGCAGGCGGACTCTCAACCACTGCGCCACCAGGGAAGCCCAACAGTCTCTTTCTTTTAAAGGTAGATTAAATGTGCCCAACTTTGGGGGACTGGCAACCCTTCTTTTTGAGAGGTGTATGTTGTGGGGATCTCCTATAGGAGGAAGTGATTGCTAAGAAGTCCAGTAATTTTAAAACTTTTGACCCACAGTAAAGGGATACATTTTATCTTATTACCTAGTAAACAAACACCTGGCATGCCTGACTACACTTGAGGAAACAGTCTGTAATACTTGTGAAGAATTCTGATCCTTTCTTCAATTTTCCTTTTTTCTAATACTTGTTGGAAACCACTAAATCAATTTCACAATTCACCACTGGGCTGCAACCCACGGTTGGGAAAGTACTACTTTAAGTAGGGAGTTCAGAGAGAGGTGTAAGAACCCTGCAGAGCTGGGGAGACGCTGTCAGCCAGCCGTATCACTCCTGCTGCTGGGAGTCCCGGCCAATTGGGCTCCCAGCCTCGAGACGCTTGGCTAACTTGACCTCAAGCACTGCTCACAGTCTCCTTGGCTCTGTGACGCTCCAGGGGTGAGCTGGCCAAGTCTTGCCACTTGTCTACATTGTTCTTCCCCAGCCCTAGCCTGAGCTGGAGAACAGAGCCAGCGAAGACTCCATGGCTCCCACGAGCGGCTCTGAGACTAGGCTTCCCGCACAACTGAAATAAAACCTACCTGAAAGGCAGATTGCAAATCACTTAAGAATTATATTGTGCAATTTCTTCCACATAGAATCATGAACTGAAAATCCCTAGCTCACTAGGATGTTTAACACTGAAGTCTGTCACTCAGGCGGGAATGGGGTTTTATTCAAATCTACAGGCAGGCTCTTTGCTGCAGCTTCCCTCCCCCAAGCAGTATGGGCCCTCGGGGGTGACTGCAGGAAGCCCCACTCACCTTCTCCTCCACGCTCATCACTTATAGCTCTGACTCACCCAGGCACGGCCACCTGCAGATGAATGTGTAACAGGCCCTGTGCACAGAGGGCTGGCCCCGTCCCCAGCGCACCTGTTATTTAATCACCTGCTCAGATGTCTGCCAGGTGATTCCAGAGACAGCAAGCAAAGTGAGTCAGCAGTCTGTCTCCTAACCACTGCGCCATCTGCCTTAGTTGTTGGAATCCTTTTCGTTTTTTTGAATCACCTGCAGTAAATAACGCCACAGTCATATAAGAGTTCAGTAAAACTGAAGGTCAGGCCACACACATTCTTATTTGGGTAAGTAGTTTCAAAAAAAAGAATCACTCCCACAGGAAGATGGGCCCCGGGAGCACCAGACTTCATCAGTCACTTAATAAAAGCTTCTTGATGGGGATAATTCCTTCCCTGAAGAGGGCAGCTTTGAAAAACAGTTTGGTCTTTTCAAAATACTGTTTACCTCCCTCCAGTTTGCTGGGGAATCAATTTCTCTTGCCCTTGGGCCTAAGGGCCTCCCCTCCTAGTGATCCTAACTGCATTTCCCTGCAGAAGACCTGACTAGACATTTTTCCAAAGAAGACATACAGATGGCTAATAGGCACATGAAAAGATGCTCAACATCGCTAATCATCAGAAATGCGAATCAAAACAATGAGGTATCACCTCACACCTGTCAGAATGGCCATCATCAAAAAGTCTACACGTAACAAATGTTGGCAAGGATGTGGAGAAAAGGGAACCCTTGTACACTGTTGGCAGGAATGCAAATTGGTGCAGCCGCCATGGAAAACAGTATGAAGGTTCCTCAAAAAAATAAAACTAGAACTACCGAATGATCCAGCATTTCCACCCGTGGGTATATATCCGGAAAAAATGAAAACACTAATCTGAAAAGATACACGCATCCTAATGTTCATAACAGCACTATGTGCAAAATCGTCAAGACATAGAAGCAACCCAAGTGCCCATCAACAGACAAATGGATAAAGATGTGGTGTATATATGTATATATATACACACACACACACACAAAACAGAATACTACTCAGCAGCAAAAAAAAAAGAATTCTGCCATTTGCAGCGAAGTGGATGGATCTAGAGAATATTATGCTTAGTGAAATAAGACAGAGAAAGACAAATACTGTATATCACTCATATGTGAAATCTGAAAAATAATACAAATGAGTGTATATGCAAAAGACAAACAGATTCAGATACAGAAAACTAACATGTGGTTACCAAAGGGGAGAAGGACAAACGAGGGGTATGGGATTAACACACACAAACTACTATACATAAACTAGATGAGCAACAAGGATATATTGTATAGCCCAGGGGATTATAGCCATTATCTTGTAATAGCTTATAATGGAGTATAATCTGCAAACATACTGAATCACTGTGCTCTACACCTGAAACTGATACATTGTAAATCAACGATACTGCAATTTTTTAAAAGAAAACACATTTCCCTATGAATACTGGGAGTCAGGTCCTCGGGGCTGAGGCGTATCTTCCTCAGACATTTAATTCTAGTTTCTTGGACTTTGATATGGAGAGCAATAGAGAAGGGTAGGGTATCAATAGAGAAAGGTAGGTATGAGTAAAGATAATGAGGTCGCCAGCCAAAGAGTGTGTTTTGGTCCCCAAGTAATATTTTAAGATACCTGTAAGGCCTTACAAAGCCATCACATGGCTTCTGGAACCCCTGGACCTATTACGTGTTTTGCCACAATTAACCAAGGTCGTTCTCCCCTTAAAAAAAAATTCCTAAAGACGAAGACATAGAGAATGGACTTGAGGACACGGGGAGGGGGAAGGATAAGCTGGGACCAAGTAAGAGAGGGGCATGGACATATATACACTCCCAAATGTAAAATAGATAGCTAGTGGGAAGGAGCCGCATAGCACAGGGAGATCAGCTCGGTGCTTTGTGACCACCTAGAGGGGAGGGAGGGAGGGAGACGCAAGAGGGAGGGGATGTGGGGATATATGTATATGTAAAGCTGATTCACTTGGTTATACAGCAGAAACTAACACACCATTGTAAATCAATTATACCCCAATAAAGATGTTTAAAAAAAAATTCCTGATAACCCTATGATGACTCCCAACTGAGTATTGTGTCCAATGAAAACAAATACCTAAATTCAGAGATTTCCTGCCAACTGGGCTTTCTTCCTCTTGTCTCCTGGTCTCCTGTTAAATCAAGGTGATTTAACAAAATGAAACCCACAGAGAAAAACTCACTGCAAAACTGAGATATTCAGTGACTCTTCATAAAAACTGCTCTGCCTCAGAGGTTTTCCCAACCACTACCATTGTTGGTTTTCTAAAAAAATCTTTATACTACTTTAAAGGAGAGGTCGGTTTTGCTGCTAATTTTCAACATGCCTGATCAGAAGGAATATTACAAAGCTGAATTTGGATACCCCACCCTGCATTTGGTTCTAATACCTGGCTTGGGACATGGTGGAACGTCTCGATGACTAAGGTGTACCCAGTGAAACAGGCAGATTGGCAGATTCTCTGCACCATGAAACAGGCCAGTTAGTGTGACGAAATATACAAGTAAACATGCTTTCACTTTCTAAAGACAGCGTTTCTGACCCACATAGGAACATGAACTGGTGAAGCCGACTGACTACTCCTAGCCACCTACACCTTCCTGCTCAATGTCTTCTAAGCAACAGAATGAATCCATGCCAACTGAAAGGAAACAGTTCCTATAGTGAGAAAACTTTTCAGGACTGAAAGTAAAGCCAATCCCAAACTCATCAGTCCTATTCCTTTTTCCAACTAAGGCAATAGAAACATTTAGTGAGTGCTAGGCACTAGGTTACTCACTGGATCCTTAAAACAATCCTGAAAGGTTTCACTCCCATTTCACAGGTATTAGGGCCCTTACACAACCGTTCCGTAACCACACAGGTAACAAGTGTAACAGGGATCAAAGTCCGAACTTTGCCACTAAATCCCATATTTTAAAGCATTTTGCTAACATCATCTTTTGTAAAACTCACGATTTCCGAAAGCTCTGAATCAACAGAAGCTTACTTATTAATTTATTTTTACCTAAAAGGAATAAAGCTAATGTTTTAGTAGCAGACTGAAACTCTATGCATTTCACAACCAATTATCCCAGTATCATATAACCCTTAGGTCTTGTCACAGAACTCAGCCACTTCATTCCCCTCTTGGAACTTTGAATATTAACTTAAAAAATTAAGAAATAAAACGTGCTTTATGCTAAAGGAGGCCTTATTTCAGGATAAACCAGAGGAAAAACATTACATAATTTCTGGGCAGATTCCAAAAAGTGTTTGCAATACAGTGAAAATAAAACGAAAATTCAAGTTTTAGTCAACTAAATCTAATAGACCACCTCCTAATATAATCAAAATGTCTACCAGCAGCTAACAGCAAAATATGTGAAGCAAAAAATGACAGAACTAAAAGGAGAAATATACAAGTCCAGAGTTATACTTTGAGTCTTCAACACCCCCTTCTCAATAATTAGTAGCAAGTCTAACAAAAGAAAAATTGGAAAGCACAAACTACCAACACCAGGAATGAAACGGGAGATTATTACAGACTTTGCAGACATCAATGGAAATTAAGGGAACACTGTAAGCAAGTCTACACAATACAGTTAACAACTTAGATGAAACAGGCCAATTCCTCAGCAAACACAAACTACCACAACTCACCTAAGGTGAAATAGATTATTTTAGTAGTCCTAGTAACTTTCAAGGAAATTAAATTTGTAATTTTAAAAGCCTTCCAAAAAGAAATCTACACGCCCACATGATTTCACTGGAGAATTTCACTAAATGTTTAAAGAAGAATTAACAGCAATTCTACACAGTCTTTTCCAAAGAGAAGAGAAGAGGATGGAACACTTCCCAATTCATTTTGTGATATATCACCCCCGATACCAAAATCAAAGACAGCACCAAACAAAACCTAAACCTACAGACCAATAATAGTCATGTAATATAGATGTAAATATCTTTTAACAAAATATTAGCAAACAGAATTCAGCAATATACTTAAATTATACACCATGACCAGTAAGTTTCATTCCAGTTAATTTCATTTCATTATATTCCATGACCAGTAAGTTTTATTCAGCAATATACTTAAATTATACACCATGACCAGTAAGTTTCATTCCAGGGATGCAAGGTTGATTGAATATTTGAAATCAATTAGTGTGATCCACCATATCAATAGGTTAAAGATGAAAAATCACATGATCATATCCTTTGATGCAAAAAAGGCATCTGACAAAATCCAATACCCATTCATGATAAAAAATGTTAGATAAATAGAAATAGAGCAGAATTACCCCCAACTAAATGAAGAGAATACAAAAAACACCCCATAGCTCTCACTGATGGTGAAAGAATGAATGCCTTCCTTCTAAAATGGTGAACAAGACAAGAATGTCTGTTCTCAACCATTCTTACTCCACATAATGCTGGAAGTTATGACCAGGGCAAAAATACAAGGCAAGGAAATAAAAGGCATACAGATTGGAAATGAAGAACTAAAACTGTCCCTATTTGCAGATGACATGATTGCTTACGTAGAAAATTTCAAGGAATCAAAAAAAAAAAATCTAGAATAAGCGAGTTCAGCAAGGTCACAGGATACAAGTGCAACACACATAGACACAAGTCAGTTATAATTCTGCATACTAATAACAAACATGTGGAAACCAAAATTTAAAAAACAATACCACCTCCAATCACGCAAAGAAATTAAATACTTTGATGTTAATCTAATGAAACACCTATAAGACTTGTGTGCTGAGAACGATACAATGCTAATGAAAGAAATCAAAGGAGATCTAAATGAATGGAGAGACACACTATGTTCACAAACTGGAGGATTCAAATAGCACGGACGCCAATTCTCCTCAAAATGATACACAGAGTGGATGCAATTCTTTTCAAAATCCCCACAAACAGGATATAAACAGAATTATTAGCATATTTTTATGCAGAGGCAAAAGAACTAGAATATCTAAAAACAATTTTGAAAAATAAGACAGTGGGAGGACTTTTGTCTGATCCCGAGACTTAAATAATTACAACAATCAAGCCTGTGTGGTATTGGCAGTAGCCACATAAGATCAATGGGACATAATAGAAGCAACAGAAATAAACCCATACAAATACGCCCAACAGATTTTTGGCAAAGGTGCAAGAACAATTCAACGGAGAAATATCATCTTTTTGACAAATGGTGCCAGAGCAACTGGACATCATAGGCAAACAAAAACCAAAACATTCTGGCTTATACTTCACACCTTACACAATTACCTCAAAGTGGATCAGAGACTTAAATGTAAAACTGTAAACCTCTTAGAAAAAATAAAATCTGTAAGCGCTAGGACTAGGCTTACTTTTGGCACCAAAATCACAATCCATAAAAGGAAAAACTGATAAATTGCACCTCATCAAAATTAAAAACTTTCGCTTTATGAGAATGAAAAGACAACCTACAGACTGGGAGAAAATCTTTTCAAACCACAAATCCAATAAAGGGCTAATCATATAGAATATACAGAGAACTCTTAAAACTCAATAGTAAAAAACCAAACAGTCCAATTAGAAAATGGGCAAAGGACAGAAAGGATATACACATGGCAAATAAGCACATGAAAGAGGTTTAATATCATTAGCCTTCAGGGAAATGCAAATTAAAACCATAATGAGGTATCACTACATAGCTATCCGAATGTCTAAAATAAAAAATAATGACAACACCAAATGCTACGGAGGATGCAGGGAACTGGATCATGATGCATTGCTGGTTGGAATGGAAAATGGTACAGCCGGTCTGGAAAACAGTTTGACAGTTTCTCAAAAAATAAACATGCAACTCCAACGCAACACAGCAGTTATGCTCTTGGGCATTTATCTCAGAAAAATGAAAACCTATGTTTACACAAAAACCTGTAAACAAATGTTAACAGCAGCTTCATTCATAATAGCCCAAAACTGGAAACAACGCAGATGTCTTTCGACGGGTGAATGGTTACCCACGCTGTGGTATATCCATACAATGGAATACATTCAGGAATGAAAGGAAACGTAGCATTAATACACACGGCAACCTTGCTGAATCTCCAGAGAAGTATGCTGAGTGAAAAAAGCAAATCCCAAAAGATCACATACGGTATGACTCCATTTACACAACAATCTTAAAATGATAACCTTACAGGAATGGAGAACAGATCAGTAGTTGTCAGGGGTTAAGTACAGGGTGGGGTGAGTGAGCTGGAAGTAGCTGTGGCTGTATTAGAACAACACGAGGGATCCTTAAGGTGACAGAAACGCTCTTAATTATCCATGTCAACATCCTAGTTGTGACATTTTATCATAGTGTTACAAGATGTTACCACTGAGGAAAACTGGGTATAGGGTACAAGGGATCTCTCTGTATTATCTTCTACAACTGCATGAGACTCTCCATTTATGTTAAAATAAAAAGTCTAATTTAAAACCACATAGGAAGAAAACACAAATGAGTGTTTAAGTGATTGCAGGGTGGAGGAGAAATTTTAAGCATTAAAAAAAAAAGGATAAAATTATAAATGAAAAGATACATCTGTCTGTAAAACCCTTCAAGACTTTTTCTAGTCAAAAATCAACCATAATATTTTCCAAAGTGAATCTAAAAAATACAACAAACTGGTGAATATAACAAAAAAGAAGCAGACTCACAGAGAACAAATTAGAGGTTATCAGTGGGGAGGCAATATAGGGGAGGGGGAGTGAGAGCTACAAGCTATCAGGTGTAAGATAGGCTACAAGGACGTATTGTACAACATGGAGAATATAGCCAATATTTTGTAATAACTGTAAATGGAGTGTAACCTTTAAAAATTGTATGAAAATTTTTTTTAAAAACTACCATAAATCAATCAGTGGAATACTAGGTTGCCATAAAAAGAATAAGGAAACTCCTCTTGTACTGATAGAAAAAATGAAAATCCAAAATCTAAGAGGAAAAAAAATGTTTTGGAAGAGTACAGATATTACTTTATCATTTGTATAAAAAATAATACAGAAATTTATAAATATGTAATATGTAGAAAAAAGTCTAGATATTGGCAACAGTGAGTGATTTCAGGAGGTGACAGAGGGCAAGTTTGGAGAGGAGACACCTCACTGAATGAATGTCCTTTAGTATTGTCAAATCTTAAACCACACGAATATACTACTCTCCAAAAAAGAAATCAATCATTAAACAATGGTATCAGAAAATACAGTTACATCTCCAAAAGTTTTAAAAAGAATAAAATGTTAGCAACAAATCTAATAAAGGATATTGTAATACCTGTCATATATAAGTATATAAAAATCTTTATAAATATCCTGTTAACCATTAAGAAAAGTATGCAAAGAGCATACCGCAACAAGAGAAGCCATTGCAATGAGAAGCCCGTGCACTACAGGAAGAGTAGCCCCTGCTCGCCGCAACTGTAGAAAGCCCCCACACAGTGATGAAGACCCAACGCAGCCAAAAACAAAAATTAAGAAATTTATTAAAAAATAGTATAAAAAATTAAATTCAAAAGCAAAAAAACAAGTACGCAAAGAGCATAAAGGTGATTTTCAGAAGTTGAAATACAAATGACTAATAAACATGCAAAACAAGATTTATCCTAATTAGTAATCAAAGATATGTGAATGAAAGAGAGGCCATTTTGCCTATCAAGTTGGCAACAGATTTGTAAAATAATATTTGATGCTGGCAAGAATGAATAAACAGAGCTCTTCACCGCTATAGGAACGTGAGCTAAAACAACAGATAGGAAGACATTCGAAGCAACTGAAATGACCAGAGAGAGAGAAATGCTTCAATATGCAGGATGGCATATCCTTATCTGGACTATGAGATAGCCACTTATGACTTTCAAAAATGGCATTGGTTTACAATGTTCATGATAGAATAAAACAGTAGCATATAAAATATCCAGCTTCTGCCAATTAAAATTTTATAGCTCTATAGTTTTGAATTGCTTGATTACAGAAAAGCAATAAATACGTTGAAAAGTAATTAAAACCTGGTGTTTCATTGGCTTTTGCTGGGGCTCCAAAGAGGTTGGATTGAAATTCAAGAGGCTTCTTTGGGTTTTCTCTCAGCTCCTGAAAGTTCCCTCAAAGTTAGTTCTTTTCTTCCCCTCTATCAGTGGTAACTGACATTCGCATTCAATTAGCTTCAGAGAATCCCCCTAACACAGCCATTCTGGGATATGGAATCCTCTCCTTGCCCATTGAGCTTGTCAATCAATCCATCCATCCATCAGAGGGGAGGAACCCAGAGGGATGGATCTTGAAGTGCAAAGGAAGAGCAGAAAGCAATTTATCTTTTTTTTTTGAATTTTTGAATTTTTTTATACAGCAGGTTCTAATTAGTTACCCATTTTCTACATATTAGTGTATATATGTCAATCCCAATCTCCCGATTCATCACCCCCCAAGCTGTATCATCCAGGCACTGCTTCCATCTTGGCTCCCATGTCTGCCTCAATGCTAAGTGGCAAGTGCTTCTAATTACCTTCTTGTCACTCTGCCTGCCAGAGGGCCTGTCTGCCAACCTTGCCGAGAGCTTGGCACTCTGTCCTCATACAAATGTTCTGCTTGAAAATGCCTGGCCCTCTCTCCTTCCCTCTCTTTCCACGTCACTCTGAAACCTCCTCGACTGCTTTTTTTATTTGGGAATCCAAGGTGTCACTCAACAAAAGGAGAAACCAGCAGTGAACTGGGTGATCACAAAAGCTTCCATGGTTAGCTACTGCCACGGAAGGGGTGGAGGGGTGGGAGGCATAGGAAAGAGGAAGAGATAGAGGCTTTTGCAGTTCCTCCAAAATCTTCGAAAATAACCTCATTTTCCGAATTTCCCAACATAGTCTGTCTCTGTGCCTTAGCTAGAGTGCACTTCCTGTCTGGAAACCTCAGACCTGCCTCTGAGCATTTCTGAAGGGTGAGTGAGAGGAAGAGGTGAAGCTACAGCCTTAAATGTGGGCAGTAGGGGACCAATGACTAGACCTAACAGCCCTCTCTTGGGCTGGTGGGAGAAAAGGCCCCCATTTCAGTTCTATAGTGGATGCCATTTTGGGCCTGATCAGCACCCTTTCTTCTGGTGACAGAACCCACATCTTCCACCTAGGGAACCACCTTGACCTGAGTCCATCTCCACTGGGCATGGTGACCCAGTCCTGGTCAGGGACGGAACCTCATTTCCTTGGCCAAAATGATTCAGGGCTGGGTTGAGACAAGGCAGACAAAACCCAATCAATTCTATGGTTTCTTCCCCAGGACCATGAGGAAAAGACTGTTCGGGCAGGACAGCTAACTGGCAGAGTCGAAGCCTTCTGTTGGTGGTGGCCATCCTTGCTTCCACCTCGGCAAACAGCCCGAGAGAATTGTGTCCGATAAAAAGCAGCCTCCTATACACACCTGGGATCCTTGAATCAGCCAGACATGAACTTCTATTTTAAATCTGGCTTAGAATGAGTTCTGTCTCTCTTGCAACCCAAAGAGCTTTGACTAATCAAAGGCTCTCAGGAAAAACAACGAACCTATGGGGCCATTGTGGTGTCCCAGTTTGATCTGGACAGTTAGGCTGGGAGTCAGAGGGAAGAGCAAATCCGTAAGCTGGTGTTGATTCTCCTTTGTACATCCAGCCCCTGGGGGACTTGTCCTAGAGTCCTACGGAGAAAAGACTTATCACCACCAGCGGGTTCAGAGAAAGAGGTGCTGACACAGGTGGCCAGCATGGCTTGGGGGCAGTTGAAGCAAAGGGCAGAAAGGTCTATATGAGCCCATCCAGGTTGGAAGATCTGAGGTCACCAGAGTAGCCCATACCAGGCACCATGGAAGGCAGGGCAGGAAAGAAAGGTACCCCGAGGTAGCCAGGAAGGCTGAAGGCCAGAAACACACACAAGCTCCCCCCAGGGATTTGTGGACTGAGTTCTGGCCAGGGAGAAGCTGGGGAAGGATTTAGCGTTTATGACTCTAGGTACCCGCCCACCACCCCTCACTTGTCATTTTGACTTGCCCAGCCCTTGGAGCTTCTCCCAGCCCTCAAGCCTCAAGTCCAATTCTTCATCCTCCCTAGGAGTTTGCAGGCTATTCCTTTGCAGGACTCGTAGATCTTCTCATCTGGGATCGGCCAGCATTCAGCGTCTGTGCCATGATTTAGCACTTAATTATACTGACTCGCATCACATGCTCTGCTCTTCACGGGCTTCATTTCGTCTTCTCAAAGAGAGACTGAAAGTTGTTTGAAAACCAGGCCTCTTACCATTGCTGAGGTGCTGCCTACACTCCCCCACCCCCAACCATGCAGTTAGTAAGCCCCCCCCCAAGCCCCGAGCATCCACTGATTAAGACCCCACTCCTCGCTTCCTAGCCCGCGTTTACAGTCACTTACATCCAAGGACAAGGGTAATGAAACTTCACTTAAGACGCCCAACTGTTTGATTTCAATCGCCCATTCAGTCTACCTGCTTCTCTTTAGAGCTTTTCTTCCCATGCAAAGGTATTTATTCTAGGACCCTGAGATGAATTTTTTTGTAACCCGATTTACTACTCTCACAACCTGCAGAGAGGGCTTGCGTTATAGAGTTTAATTTTTTTTTTAACCTGACTACGACCAGAGTGATCAAATTTTCATGGCAGAGTGATGTTAATTTAACCATCCTGAATTTAAATACCAAGATGTGACTCTTCTGTGGACAGGCACTCCAAAGGTACCTCAACTGCTCAGTCATAGGGTAGATTCATATTGTCTGTGCAAGATGTCCATTCAGAAGTTAGCTCAAATTTGGACACTAGGAGGACAGTCTTTGTTTAAACATTTCTTATTGGGAAAATAAACGGGGGATGTAGAGAATGGAATGGGGGTGAATGGGGTAGTGGGAATTTAAAGTGCCTACTTAAGATTATTTGGGCAAAATTCATTCATTCATTCAGCAAACATTTTTGAGCTTCCACTCACAAAGCACACAGCACCCAGTGAGTAGAAGGCCTGCCCTTTGGTGCTTGTGAGACAGGCTGGGACCTGGGACCATTTGCTGCAGTGCTTGCACCTGGACAAATGTCTCACTGATCAACAAAATACAAAGAAACTATAAGAGGCTAAAAATAACTGTGTGTGCATGCACAGTTGGGCAAATTATGGACAACAAGATACAAAAAGACCAAAAATTCAACTGCCACTTCTGAGGACCTGGGAACAAAAGCAGGGTACTGCACACGCCCTCTGCACACAGCACCACCAAAGGGGTGGGCAGACCACCTAAGCCCCCCTCTGGCCCGGCCCCTGGACACACTCCTACCCTCACCCCATATAAGGATCCAGCTCGCCCCCCTTCAGGGAGCGAGCAAGGGAACCGGTTGTTGGTTCTCGCTCCCCCCCTGCTATAGCAGGGGCCCCAGTAAAGCCTTGCCTGAATTTCTTGTTTGGCCTCTTATCCATTTCTATTGATTAAGGACTCTGAGAAGCCCGGTGGGTAACACCTGCAGTAAATGTTTACTACAACTATGATGAGGCTCTGGGAAAACAATACCCCCTGCCCTCAAGAAGGTTCAAGTCTACTGCTTCAGGAAGTGGACTTAAGAAATATTCTGGATTTAAACACAAGGGTTCACTGTGCCCTTGGCAGGGCTGTTTCAGAAGTAGGGAAAGGAGAAGCCACACTACTGTGTGTGGAGAGGAGAAGGGGTGTGCAAGGAGAGCCAATGATTCTGGACAACGCTTTCCATGGAAGAAAGGAGAGACCCAGCTGGAGAAGGACGGGAACACTGGTGGAGGAAGGATGTCTTGTCTTTTGTTGTTGTGTTTTTCTGTGAGACAGAAGAAACCTGAACAGATTTTTTAATGGATGGAAAAAGAATTACTGAGAAAGAGCCTGAAAGTTTTGGGAAGAACGGATGGTTGATAAAGCGATGCTACAAAACCCCAGCAAAGGCAGGAGGGGAAAGTATCAGAACTAAAAAAAAAAAAAAGATACAAATGAACTTATTTACAAAACGGAAATAGACCCACAGACTTAGAAAACAAACTATGGTTACCGAAGGGAAAAGGGGGGTGGGAAGGATAAATTAGGAGTTAGGGATTAGCATACACACACTACTATATATAAAATAACCAACAAAGATCTACTATATATATAGCACAGGGAACTGTGCTCAATATTTTATAATAACCTATAAGGGAAAAGAATCTGAAAAAGAATGTGTGTATGTATAAAAAACTGAATCACTGTGCTGTACACCTGAAACTAACATGGCATTGTAAATCAACTATCCAATTTAAATAATTAATTTAACAAACGAAAGATAAATATGGACCAGAACTAGAGACACTAGAGGGGATATAAGGAAACAAGAATGATGAAAAGGCTGGGCGGGCAGGGCAGGCAGGCTCCCAGGGAGTCTCAGTGAGGCCCCTTAGAACCGACCGGAGACAGTGGTCTGATACCCACACCCCAGTCCTGCTTTGAGGCCCAAGGTGGAATGGAGAGCCGGCCCTAGGGGAAGGCAGGTGCCCGGGCGTGGTCAGCACTCTGAATCTAGGCCACGCTGGCTTCCAGGGCTCGGCGCCTAAAGCTAAAGGACCCCGTCCCTGACAGGCTCCCCAGCCCCCTCTCCCCACCACAGTGCCTGTCCCAAGTGGGGTGCAGCCTCCAGGAAGGTGTGACCCCAAGGCTCAGCCACCGCCTCTGCAGAGCCGGCAGCAAGCAGGCAGCTGTGGGTTCCACGCCTCCCTCAAGCCGGCAGCCGGCTGAACTGGAAACAGGGAGGGCTCCGTTTCACGGGCCCCGGCGCCCGTGCTGACTCGGCAATTCTCGCTCAAATTATTTTGATAGATTCCAGGTGGAGCAAACTACAGGAAAAGCTCCAGCTATCTCAACGGTTAAAGCAGGAGTCAGGCCTACCCACCGTCTCTCTTCTCATTCTTTTAAATTACTTTACCACTTGCTCACTGCAGCATAAAGAGAGTGACTAGATCGAGAAACAGACAAAACTGAGGTAGATGTTAACCCCATCGCACAGACGATAAAACAGAGGCGCCCGGTTTGACTGACTCAAATCACACAACCAGTAACGGGCCAGACTTCCACGGGCTGCATTCCCGCCTTCAGCCCTCAGCAACAGACAAGCCCTTCTCCAGGGAGCCTGCCCAGCAAGGGTCTTGGAGGCTCCTCAGAGGTGCGTAGGCGTCTTCGTCAGAACCGGGGGGCGTTTCACAGTCACAGAGGTGCTGTGCGTGTTGAGCAGGGCATACTCTCAAAGGCCTCTCTGGACAACTCGGGCCTGGGACCATGGTCTGCTTCTGGCCTGGGCCTGTTAGAAAGAAAGCAAGAAGCCTGGAAGCAGGGCTTCTCAGTTTGACAGATTTAGCAGCTCCATGACCTTGTTAAGACCTAGGTTCCTTGTAACATTGCACTTCTAATTCTCACCATAGAAATCTATGCCCTGGGCATGGATACTCACAGTCAAAAGATAGCTGTGGCTCCAGGCATCTCATCCTCGTCCAACAACTCCAAACACCAGGAAGGAGAAAGAAGGACCACCCCTTCTTAAAGGGAAAGGAAACCTTTTTCTAAATTGCCTCCATCCCCCATCCCTGCGTCCTCCTGTTACACTGGCCAAAACGGAATCATCTGCCCAACGGCAAAGCAACCACGAGCAACAACTGAGATACTATGATTGCATTAGATCCTTAGACCAAGGATCCTCAGCCCTGGCTGCACATTGTAATCACCTGGGATTTTTTAATGCCCACTCCAGACCAATTAAATCAGAATTTCTGGGAGTGGAGCCCAAGTCTCAGCGTTTTTTTGAAGAACTCCTCAGGTGTCTTTAATGAGCAGCCAACGTAGATAACCACCGTTTGGACTCACCAAGTTGTACCACCTGGTGCTGGGCCCGCTGCCTGAGAAAATTCTGGGTTCTGCAGGCAGGAAAGAAGGCGGATGGAGGGGACTCAGAAGACATGAAACACAGGACAGGAAGACGTTCACGGAAAGGAAAGGGGATTAGAGGGAAAGCCGAGGGAGGAGAAAACCAAACACTGTGACCAACGAGCGTCTACCTGGGAGGGTATCACAGTATGTAGGGCCCCAACATTTATCCTAAGCTCCTTCAGGATCTCACACATCACGGCACCCTGGGTATCACCCACTCCTCCCAGGCCCATCCTCCGTACAGTACTGAGTTTTTTCTCCCGCATCCCTGTTACCCAAACAACATTGCAAAAAGGTGGTGGGTCATGGGGGAGAGTAGAAGTAGCAAGAACTTTAGGACAGCAGCCCTAGGGAAACACTTCTTAAGAAATAAAAGAACACTGAAAAGAAACACTCCTGGTTTTGAAACACTCTGTGGCCTAACTTTACCTTTGGTCTCCTAGGAAACTCATCCAACTGGATGTGCTCATAAAGACTCTAAATGGGACAAATGCCTCTGTTGCTTCATAGACAGAGTCCTTAAGAAGACTGTGACTTGAGAGACGTTTCTCTATGGGTATCCTTTCACCTTTCTTTTCTCAGTCTCTCTTATTGACAAATACCAGCGGTATCGGCTTCAGCTGAACACTGGAATCACCTGGGAAGCTTCTAAAACATCCCATTGCCTCAGCCAATCCCCACACCATGTCATCAGAATCTAAGGGACGATCACAGACATCAATAGTTTCTAAAGCTCCCCAAGCGATTCCAACGTGTAGCCGAAGTTGAGAACCACTATCCTACGTTCAAGACCCAGATAAACCTGATCTGAGTTTGTTCATTAAAAAAAAAGTTGCATATGAGAATCCTCATCAATGAATCATGTAGTTGTTGGACAGTATACCCCCGAAGCATTAAGCTGGTAAGACTGGATGGAAAGTGGAACCCCCTGCACCTTTTCTGGACAAGGCAAGATGCCTTTTTTCAAAACGATGCCGATAGCTACCAACCTGACACAAGCCTCAGAGAGAACACGAGGCAGAGGTGGGAGTCTGTAGCCTGCCTACTCAGGACAGGCCCTAACTCAGGTTTGACATCTGTTAACAGGGTAGCATAAAGAGAAAATTATTTTGAACACAGGATGCAAGGAGAAGGGCGTGAAATGCCATTAGCGATGACATCAAAATTTATAATAATTGAGCCCATTAGTCGTATCCGTTTATTATTTGTAATGCCACTCTGCATGTTTCCAGGGAGGGGTGGCTACCTTCTGAGGCAACTGGGGTCACTCAGGCAGCTGGGGAACTTGGGGACGTTCATTTGGTGCAAAGGCAGCTGGGCCCTCATTGTCAAGGAGTTGGATCTGTAAACTAACGAACGCTGCTGCTTTCCCTCCAGCACAGATAATCCCTTTCATCGGGGGGAACTCCCACTTCAGCCACATTGGGTCAGCGGGGAGGGTAAATAGCTTCCTGACGGGTTGGGTTTCCCGTCGTGGCATGGCAATAGATTTTTTTCCCCCAGAGTAAAAAGGGCTCCGTGAGGGACTGTGGGAGGATGAGCGGCAGCCATGGATGCGACACTTGATGTTAGAATCGCTGGGGAGCTTTTACAAATCCTGATGGATGCCAGGCTGCATCCCACACCGATGACAGCAGAATCTCTGGAGGTACGGCCCAGGCCCGGGGTACTTGCTGAAGGCCCTCAGGTGATGCCAACATGCGGCCAAGTTTGAGAACCAGGAAGCCAGGGGCGTGATCCTCAACCCCCCAGGCTACCAACAGAATCCCCCAAAGCTTTTTTGTTTTTTTTTTTTTTGCGGTACGCGGGCCGCCCACTGTTGCGGCCTCTCCCGTTGCGGAGCACAGGCTCCGGACGCGCAGGCTCAGCGGCCATGGCTCACGGGCCCAGCCGCTCCGCGGCATGTGGGATCTTCCCGGACCGGGGCACGAACCCGTGTCCCCTGCATCGGCAGGCGGACCCTCAACCACTGCGCCACCAGGGGAGCCCCCAAAGGTTTTTGTTTTTGCCACACTGCACAGCTTGTGGGATCTTAGTTCAATTCCCTCCCCTCCCCCAACCCCTGGAACTTCTAAAATGACCAGTGCCAGCATCCCCCTCCCAGAGACGCTCTAATTGGCCTGGGGTGAGGCCTGTGCGTGGGGATTTGTGACATTCCCCCAGGTGGGACACCAACAAGCAAGGAGGATGAGAAGCACAGCTGGAGGGTGGCGGCTGATCACAGCTAGATGGTGGTCAGCCTCACCTGTATCTTGTGGCTCAGCTCAGAGTCTCCCAGGGAACTTGGGAAGAGGGTCGAGGCTTCATCCTTCCTTGATGAGCCTGGGCCCCTGCCTGCTTTCTGAGAACTCCTGGTGATTCTCAGATCCATCCTCACAAGGTGGTGGAGGCACGGTCCAGCCAGATCTCTTTTAGTGAGATGCGTGCCCCTGAGCAGTTTCACATGCCTGAACTTTTGTAAGCTGGGTGCTCATTTTCAGTGCTACGGGAAGCGTCCATCTGAAAGACGACCACAGCAGAGAGACCTTTGGTAAAATTAAGAATCTGTTTATAGTCGCCCACTCTCAACATGTGGCCTGTTTTCAAACTCCACGTTCTGAGCTAGTGATGCTTCTTTGCATCTGTGTTTGCATCGTTATGGTCTAAACTCCCCTTTTTTTAATTTTTATTTTTTGCGGTACGCGGGCCTCTCACTGCTGTGGCCTCTCCCGTTGCAGAGCACATGCTCCGGATGCGCAGGCTCAGTGGCCATGGTTCATGCATGCGGGATCTTCCCGGACCGGGGCACGAACCCGTGTCCCCTGCATCGGCAGGTGGACTCCCAACCACTGCGCCGCCAGGGAAGCCCCTAAACTCTCCTTTTAAAAACGAGCTCCATCTTAACCTCATCTCTGGAATCAGAGCAAACATGTGCACTTCATGTAGCAGGACCCATTTTATAACAGCGGGGTCAGAGGACAGGGCCACCTTCCGGGGGGTGGCATACACTGCTCTGCCAGGCCTTTATCGAGCGATGCCGCTTCTTCCACGGGGAGTCTTTTCACTTGTGTTATGTTCCCATTTTTTGTGTAATGATGAGCAATGTCCTAACAACGTATATACCTTGAAGTCTTTTGCCTGAACAACCCAATGAGCTTTCAACTCTGTTTTTCTGTCTTACTGCATGAGCTTGTTAGAAGGTTAGAGATGGATGAATGAATTCATTCTCCATACACTGAGTGCCTACCGTGTGCTGGGTTTTGGTGCTGTGTAAATGGGAGATAGTCTCTGCCATCAAGGGGCTCACCTAATGGTGGGACGGAGAAACGTGCTGGCGTGGAGGAAGCCAGGTGCTAGGAGGCACCTAGCCTGGGGCGGGGTGTGGGGGGGGGGAAGGTGTCCCAGAAGGCTTTGTGTAAGTGATGACATCTGAATAGGATATCAAGGCACAGAGAGTGCAGGTGGCCAGCTGGGGTGGGGATGGGATGGGGGTGGGGTGAGGGACAGCTTGCATTCTGGACAGAGGACCACATCTGTGCACGTGCAGAGAGCCTCAAGGATGCCTCGGGAGGTGATCAGGGTGGCCTAGGTAAGGCGCCTTTTATGGACCCACACGAGACAGGGCTGGAGAATTAGGCAAGGCCAATCATGAAAGCTGTCCTTACAACACGCCAAAAAAAGGGCTGCATAACACACCAAAGAATTTTTCCAAAGGCAATGGAACATCATTGAAGGATCTGTGTGAACAGAGGATCAAACATAATCCAATTTGAGTTTGAAGGAAAACACTTCAGTGGCGGCGTGGAGGATGGATTTGAGGGAGAAGAGACAAAAGCCATGGCTCTTAACGTTGACTGCACGTTGGAATCCTCGGGGTCCCACCTCCTGACATTCTAACGGAATCGGTTTGGGATGTGTCCCGGGCATCCGAATTGTTCAAAGTTCTCCCAGGGATTCGGATGTGCAGTAGGGGGGTTGAAAGCCACAGGTGTTTGCAGAGTGGTCAGGTGGAGGCGAACGCAGTAATCTGGGTGGTGGAAGGAAGGTACGACGGTTCATATACTAGGGCAGCAGTGGAAGGGGTAGAGGACAGGACCACTGCTAACGGCAGGGGAGGCAAGGAGAGGAGACATGTATAACTCTCAAGTCTGGGGTTGAGAGAAGGGGAGGGTAGAGGTATGATTCACCTAGAGTGGGACTCAGCAGGAAAAGTAGGTTTAAGAGAGAAGAGGAAGAATCAGGTCTATTGGAACAGCTTTGGATAACTGTTTAACAACCGTAATTTATTAATTTTTTTCCTTTTTATTGCAGTATAGTTGATTTACAATATTGCATTCGTTTCTGGTATACAGCAAAGTGATTCGGTTACATATAATCCATATATTCTTTTTCAGATTCTTTGCCATTATAGGTTATCATAAGGTATTGAATACAGTTCCCTGTGCTACACAGTAGGACCTTGTTGTTTAGGAAAAATCAGTTTTTAGAATGTGAGACACATACAATGATATGACCAATATAGAAATGGGGCTAGAGGGCTGGATTCCTGTCAACAGCAGAGAAAGAGGGGTTCAAGTCCCAGGTGTGGGTGATACACCAATGGAGATGAGTCTGTCATACAGAGAGAAGTAAGTCAGAAAGAGAAAAACAAATACGGTATACTAACGCATATATGCGGAATCTGAAAAAAACTGGTATAGACGATCTTATTTACAAAGCAGAAATAGAGACACAGATGTAGAGAACAAACATATGGATACCAAGGGGGAAAGGGGAGGTGGGTGGGATGAACTGGGAGCTTGGGATTGACATATATGAACTCCTGATACTACGTATAAAATAGATAACTGAGAACCTACCGTATAGCACAGGGAACTCTACTCAACGCTCTGTGGTGACGTAAATGGGAAGGAAATCCAAAAAAGAAGGGACGTACGTATACGTATAGCTGATTCACTTTGCTGTACGGCAGAAACTAAAACAACATTGTAAAGCAACTATACTCCAATAAAAATTTTAAAATAAATAAAACCAATGGAGGATGTTCAGGGTTAGAAGAGAATAAGGCTGAGACCAGGACCCCAGGAAACGTTAACTGGTAAGGAATGGACACAGGAAGAGGAACCAAGAAATGCAGCTGAGAGTCCAAATGAACCCAGGACACAGGATCTGTAGAGTCACGGGGAGACGTGGCTTCAAAGCACCAGTGAGCAACAGTGTAACGTGCTGTGAAGAACGAAGGGGACTGGGGCTGAAATCCCCGGAGCGGGTTAACTTCGGGCAAAGCCATTTCAGTGGAGTGGGGAAGCCAGAGTCAGACGGTGGTAGTGTGCAGAGAAGAGCTGAAAAGTAGAGAAACAGGGCTTCCCGGGTGGCGCAGTGGTTGAGAGTCCGCCTGCCGATGCAGGGGACCCGGGTTCTTGCCCCGGTCCGGGAAGATCCCACATGCCGCAGAGCGGCTGGGCCCGTGAGCCATGGCTGCTGAGCCTGCGCGTCCGGAGCCTGTGCTCCGCAACGGGAGAGTCCACAACAGTGAGAGGCCCACGTACCGCAAAAAAAAATAAATGCTACACAGGGACTTCCTTGGTGGCGCAGTGGTTGAGAGTCCGCCTGCCGATGCAGGGCACACGGGTTCGTGCCCCGGTCCGGGAAGTTCCCACATGCCGCGGAGCGGCTGGGCCCGTGAGCCATGGCCGCTGAGCCTGCGCGTCCGGAGCCTGTGCTCCACGACGGGAGAGGCCACAGCAGTGAGAGACCCGCGTAAAAAAAAAAAAAAAAAAAAAAAAAGAGAAACAGTGAGTGTGGCCTTGCTCTTTGGAGTAATCAGGTTGTGAGGCGAAGGTGGGAGGTCAGACCGTAGCTAGATGGGGGGATTCAAGTTCAAGGCCATTTTCTCAGTAGGGGAGGGGGTGAGAAAGGAGAGCCTTGAGGGTGTTTATAGTAGAAGAAACAAAGCTGGGAAGGAAGGAGCGGGAGATACATGAAAGAGGGGAGTGATGGATGAATGGAGGGCCCACGGGAGGCCACAGGGAAGAGGGGGTGCCTTCCACAGCACAGAGGAGGGTTCAACCTTGGGCGGAGGGAAGAACATCTCTGCCCAGAAGTTAAAGGGGAAAGGAAAAGCAGGAGAAAAGGCAGGTGGGTTCTGGGTGGGGAGAAAGGCCAACCTTAAGAAAACTTCCATCTGACAACCTCTCTTTTCTCTATGAATTAAAAGGCAGGACTCTACTGAGGCCATGATGGCATGTGGTGGGTGGGAGATTTGAGGAAAGCTGTAAATATTTATTATCATTGCTTTTGGAGACTGGGGGAGGGAGCTGGCTGAGGGCTGCAGGCAGCACTGGGAGCCCAGTGGAGGCTGGGAATGGTGCAGATGCTCTAACCAGTATGAAGGTGGGGAACGCCGAAATATACCAGGCTGCAGGATTCAGCCCATGGTGACAGGCTCTTGCCCTCCCCATTCACCCCTTCCTTCATTCCACCCCCATTTTTTTTCCTTCGTTCCATGCTCACCACTTTGCTACACAAAGTGTGGGCTCAAGCCAGCAGCCTGAGCATCAGGTAGGAACCTGTTGGAAATGTCTGATCTCAGGGGTCAGGCCAGACGTCCTGTAACAAGATCCCCAGGTGACTGGAATGCACATTACATTTGAGAACCACTGCTCTAGTCTTTTCCAACTACAGTTCTCGCTGCCTTGCTAATATGCCATGAAGTTGGTGTGCTCAGCTTGGAACACTCGTCCCTCATGCTTTCTAGGCAATTCCCCTCCTCTGTTAAGACTGTGTGTCACTCTTACCTTCTCTCTGACTTTTCCAAGGCCCTGCTGGGAAGAGCTATGTGCCGCCTCAAATGTGATTCCAGACGTCATCTGAGGGCCGCCATGTTGCTTTCCCTTATCCTCAGCGCCCAGCACGGTGCCTGGTACAAAGCCAGTGCTCTGTAAGGTGCCTGAGTATTCACTGAATGGAACCCAGGGCCCAGTTCTCAGCTCCATGTCCCAACCCACGCCCCTGACCATTTTCTGCACGTGGAAAGTCATGCCTTTTTTACAAAAAAAAATAGTGCTATAAATTAAGCCCCAAATTCCTCACCTTGCATTTGCCTGATATGACCCCAAACCCTGGGAAAGCACTGGGCTTGTTGTTTTCTATAAAAATTTAAAAAGCCATATCTCACTTTTTCAAATTACATGTCACATAAAGCTCAGGTCTCAGGTCTCAACCTTGGGCAGGCTCTTTTCCCAAGTGGCTATAAAGAAATGCAATATTTCAAAACATCAGTTAACCTGTTAGTTCATGTTGCAAGTGTGGAAACCCTCTCTACTTATTTCTGAGTAGGAAACCTATTTTCTAATAAAGCAAGGAAGGTCAACTAAATTACAGACATGTATGGCCTTTCAATCCACTCTGTATGTTCCTGGGTATGAAAATGAGGTCTTTTTTTAATCCCTTTTTTCTATCCCTTTTTTCCATTTTTATGCCCTGTTTTCTATCCCTTTTGGAGCTTGACATATAGTTGGTGGTTAACAAATGTGCTTCTGATCAATTGAAGAGGAACTATTTCCCTACTTTAACAACTAAGTTTGACCAAGAAATATACTGATTGTGGGGCAACTTGCTGAGTCACCTTCTAAATGTTTATTTCCTCCTTCTAGGTCTATCCCGACCTTTCAGAGTTATCCTTTCCAAACCTGGGATTTATGGCTGATCATTATTGCTTAATACCTGCTGTACAATTAAAATAACCTGGGAACCCAGGAGCCTTGGGAAGCAGAGAGAAAACAGAGAAATCCACCCCAATACAATCTCAAACCCATCGCCTTATTAATCACGTTAGGCCCCGAAGAAATAATTTTTTCGGCCCTTAAACATTCCCAGAAATGCTAACGTTCAGGATGCTTCCCTCCCCACCCCCATCACATTTAGACCTGCCAGTCACACTCTGTGTAGGAAAGGATTTTGATTTGTGTCAGTAATGTTGCCTTAGAAATTGCAAACATTTAGAAATGCACAGAAAAAAAAAATTGGAATTTAAGAGATTCAGAGTCAGTCTACAAGAGACCCACTTCAGACCTAGGGACACATACAGACTGAAAGTGAGGGGATGGAAAAGGATATTCCAGGCACATGGAAATCACAAGAAAGCCGGAGTAGCAATACTCCTATCAGACAAAACAGACTTTAAAATAAAGAATGTTACAAGAGACAAGGAAGGACACTACATAACGATCAAGGGATCAATCCAAGAAAAAGATACAACCATTATAAATATATATACACCACACATAGGAGCACCTCAATACATAAGGCAACTGTTAACAGCTATAAAAGAGGAAATCAACAGTAACACAGTAATAGTGGGGGACTTTAACACCTCACTTACACCAATGGACAGATCATCCAGACAGAAAATTAATAAGGAAACCCAAGCTTTAAATGACACAACAGACCAGATAGATTTAATTGATATTTATAGGACATTCCATCCAAAAATAGCAGATTACACTTTCTTCTCAAGTGCACACAGAACATTCTCCAGGATAGATCACATCTTAGGTCACAAATCAAGCCTCGGTAAATTTAAGAAAATTGAGATCATATCAAGCATCTTTTCTGATCACAACACTATGAGATTACAAATGAATTACAGGGAAAAAAACGTAAAAAACACAAACACATGGAGGCGAAACTATACATTACTAAATAACCAAGAGATCACTGAAAAAATCAGAGGAAATCAAAAAATACCTGCAGACAAATGACAATGAAAACACAACAATCCAAAACGTATGGGATGCAGCAAAAGCAGTTCTAAGAGGGAAGTTCATATAGTGATACAATCCTACCTCAAGAAACAAGAAAAACCTCAAATAAACAATGTAACCTTACACCTAAAGGAACTAGAGAAATAAAAACAAACAAAACCCAAAGTTAAAAGGAAAGAAATCATAATGATCAGAGCAGAAATAAATGAAATAGAAACAAAGAAAACAATAGCAAAGATCAATAAAACTAAAAGCTGGTTCTTTGAGAAGATAAACAAAATTGAAAAACCTTTAGCCAGACTCATCAAGAACAAGAGGGAGAGGACTCAAATCAATAAAATTAGAAATGAAAAAGGAGAAGTTACAACAGACACCGCAGAAATAAAATGCATCCTAAGAGACTACTATAGGCAACTCTATGCCAATAAAATGGACAACCTGGAAGAAATGGACAAATTCTTAGAAAGGTATAACCTTCCAAGATTAAACCAGGAAAAAATACAAAATATGAACAGACCAATCACAAGTAATGAAATTGAAAGTGTGATTAAAAATCTTCCAACAAACAAAAGTCCAGGACCAGATGGCTTCACAGGTGAATTCTATCAAACATTTAGAGAAGAGTTAACACCCATCCTTCTCAAACCCTTCCAAAAAACTTCAGAGGAAGGAACACTCCTAAACTCATTCTACGAGGCCACTATCACCCTGATACCAAAACCAGACAAAGATACTACAAAAAAGAAAATTACAGACCAATATCAATGATGAATATAGATGCAAAAATCCTCAACAAAATACTAGCAAACAGAACCCAACAACACATCATAGGATCATACAACATGATCAAGTGGTAATTATCCCAGGGATGCAAAGATTCTTCAATATATGCAAATCAATCAATGAGATACACCATATCAACAAACTGAAGACTAAAAACGGTATGATCATCTCAATAGATGCAGAAAAGGCTTTTGACAAAATTCAACACCCATTTATGACAAAAATTCTCCAAAAAGTGGGCACAGAGGGAACCTACCTCAACACAATAAAGGTCATATATGACAAACCCACAGCAAACATCACTCTCAATGGTGAAAAACTGAAAGCATTTCCTCTAAGATCAGGAACAAGACAAGGATGTCCACTCTTGCCACTATTATTCAACATAGTTTTGGAAGTCCTAGCCACGGCAATCAGAGAAGAAAAAGAAATTAAAAAATACAAATTGGAAGAGAAGAAGTAAAACTGTCACTGTTTGCAGATGACATACTATACATAGAAAATCCTAAAGATGCCGCCAGAAAACTACCAGAGCTAATCAGTGAATTTGGTAAAGTTGCAGGGTACAAAATTAATGCACAGATATCTCTGGCATTCCTATACACTAACGACAAAAGATCAGAAAGAGAAATTAAGCAAACAATCCCATTCCCCATTGCAACAAAAAGAATGAAATACCTAGGAACAAACCTACCTAAGGAGGTAAAAGACCTGTACTCAGAAAACTATAAAACACTGATGAAAGAAATCAAAGATGACACAAACAGATGGAGAGATACACCATGTTCTTGAATTGGAAGAATCAACATTGTGAAAATGACTATGCTACCCAAAGCAATATACAGATTCAATGCAATCCCTATCAAATTACCAATGGCATTTTTTACAGAACTAGAAAAAAATCTTAAAATTTGTACGGAGAGAAGACCCCGAACAGCCAAAGCAATCTTGAAGGAAAAAACAGAGGTAGAGGAATCAGACTCCCTGACTTCAGACTATACTACAAAGCTACAGTAATCAAGACAATATGGTACTGGCACAAAAACAGAAATATGGATCAATGGAACAGGATAGAAAGCCCAGAGATAAACTCACGCACCTATGGTCAACTAATCTATGACAAAGCGGCAAGGGTATACAATGGAGAAAGACAGTCTCTTCAATAAGTGGTCCTGGGAAAACTGGACAGCTACATGTAAAAGAATGAAATTAGAACACTCCCTAACACCGTACACAAAAATAAACTCAAAATAGATTAAGGACCTAAATAAGACCGGACACTATAAAACTCATAGAGGAAAACATAGGAAGAACACTCTTTGACATAAATCACAGCAAGATCTTATTTGACCCACCTCCTAGAGAAATGGAAATAAAAACAGAAATAAACAATGGGACCTAATGAAACTTAAAAGCTTTTGCGCAGCAAAGGAAACTATAAACAAGATGAAAAGACAGCCCTCAGAATGAGACAAAATATTTGCAAACAAATCAACAGACAAAGGATTAATCTCCAAACAGCTCGTGCAGCTCAATATTAAAAAAGCAAACAACCCAGTCAAAAAATGGGCAGAAGGCCTAAACAGACATTTCTCCAAAGAAGACATACAGATGGTCAAGAAGCACATGAAAAGCTGCTCAACATCACTAATTATTAGAGAAACGCAAGTCAAAACTACAATGAGGTATCACCTCACACCAGTTAGAATGGGCATCATCAGAAAATCTACAAACAACAAATGCTGGAAAGGGTGTGGAGAAAAGGGAAGGAACCCTCTTGCACTGCTGATGGGAATGTAAATTGATACAGCCACTATGGAGAACAGTATGGAGGTTCCTTAAAAAACAAAAAATAGAATTACCATATGACCCAGCAATCCCACTACTGAGCACATACCCAGAGAAAACCATAATTCAAAAAGGCACATGCACCCTAATGTTCACTGCAGCACTATTTACAATAGCCAGGTCATGGAAGCAACCTAAATGCCCATTGACAGACAAATGGATAAAGAAAATCTGGTACATATATTCAATGGAATACTACTCAACCATAAAAAGGAACGGTACTGGGTCATTTGTAGAGACATGGATGGATCTAGAGACTGTCATACAGAGTGAAGTAAGTCAGAAAGGGAAAAAGGAATATCGTATATTAACGCATATATGTGGAATCTACAAAAATGGCACAGATGAACCGGTTTGCAAGGCA
This sequence comes from Aethalodelphis obliquidens, assembly GCF_003676395.1. NCBI lineage: Eukaryota > Metazoa > Chordata > Mammalia > Artiodactyla > Delphinidae > Aethalodelphis > Aethalodelphis obliquidens. Next base: position 14,946,120 of record NW_020837991.1, on the reverse strand, counting down.
GATATAGAGGCACAGATGTAGAGAACAAGCATATGGACACCAAGGGGGGAAAGTGGCGGTGGTGGTGGTGGGATGCATTGGGAGATTGGGATTGACATATATACATTAATATGTATAAAATAGCTAACCAATAAGAACCTGCTGTATAAAAAAAAATAAAATTCAAAAAAAAAGAGCAATTCAGAGTCATGGGACCTTTGGTACATCTAGAACAGGTATGTGGATTCCTTCAAATAAGGCAGTGGGGGGATTAACATGTGTCCACTCCCCACGAGGCTCCATCCTAGCACTTTTCATAGATTATCTCATTTCATCTTCACAAAAGACCTGCCAAGTGGCTATTGTTAGTCTCATTTTACAGACCAGGTAACTGAGGCTCAGAGACACTAAGAAAGTGACCCAGAATAAGACAGCTACTCAGGATGGCATTCCCACAGGGGTCATGGTCTTCCCACCTCGAAAGCTATGCCTTTTTTTAATTGCACTAAATTGGCATGAATCCTATTTTCTTAGACTCTGTCCTTTATATAACAAAAAAGAAGCATTATGGGATACCCCCAAAGGACTTCCTACCAAAACATCGTATTCCACTTATCTCTCATGGTAACTGAAATTCCCAAATGACTCACTCTTTGGGATTAGGGCCACTGAAGCTCTCTGTTAGGATGACAATGTTTGCTACAACGAAGAGAGTTCCAAATTAGAAGTCATGAAATGTTTATTAAGTGTGTATTTTACCCACGCACCATCGTAGATGTTGTGACAAACACACAAAACAATTCTGTACCGTCAAGAAGGTTACAAGCTCAATAGCAATTTCAGATCTAAGCAACAGTTCAAAGTGGTAAACAGTTGTCACCAGCCCCCTACAAGGTGAAGGGTCAAATAAATTTTCTACACAGATGTCTGTAGGCCCTCAGATATTATACCCTTAACAGAAATCCTGGCCGCTCAAAAGATGAATTTCACTGAAGTAGCTCCTGTCACCCACCCCGAGGAAGTGAGTCTTGGGAGCCAGAAAGGGCTTTGATGCGGAGGACCCTCTGTGAGGTTGAACCTGATTAGAACAGAAGGCCTGGAGTAGTCATTAGAATTGACCGTACAAGGTGGGGGCAGTATGTGAAGGGGGAGAATTTGAAAAGTCCCATTTTGCATCTACCTTTGCCACACAGAGTTGTCTGCACTATTATATCCTGTCACTCTAGCTGCCTCAAAAAAATCTCACGCTAGGTAGGAAGAACATCGAGCCTGGCGTTTGACAGTTGTTAGCGTACAAAGGACTGGCTATCTGAATCCCCGGGCCATCCCCAGCCCCACCTGGACCACAGTCTTCTCAGAAACACACATGATGAGGAAAGACCTTGCTTAGAGCCAGTGGTGTGCTGGAGCTGGTGTGTTCCACCTAGAGAGAGTTAGCTGTGAAACACTGAGCAATCGTGATAACCAGCCGTGGTGGGAGCATTTACACTATGGGAATTGGCAAGTCACACCTCAAAGCTGTGTCTTGTTTGGGGAGAGTTTGCCAGCTCACCACTGCTTAGAGCTGTTCATATACTGCCCTCTCTCTGATTTGTACATGTACATGAACTCTGTATCATTCGGCGAGCCTCAAGTTAAGATGATACGCATAATGAATTTCACCATTTGGTATTTAGCTCTAAGAGACCAAGGATGTATTTGCTTTGAAGAAGGTTTTCTTAAACAGCCACTAGCATCTCTAAACAAATTAGATGAGCGATGATCAAAGTGTGGCCCCGGAACAGGAGTATCACAACCACCTGTGAACTCCCGCAGCATCCCAGATCTACTGAATAGGGAACTTTAGGGATGCCCCAGCAACTTGTGTTTTAATAAGCCCTCCAGGTGATTGTAACACACACTCAAGTTTGAGACACCAAACTAGAGTGCCCTCTCCCCCAATAGTAAAACCAGTCTTTGGCTTTTACCATTTATACATTGTATGCACAATGTACATGCTCACACCATGTAAAAAATTATCAGGTACTATATGCTCTCTATAATATCTGTGTTGCAGTCAACCTTCAAGATGGCCTCCAGGGTACCTCCCGGTGTAAGTGGTACCTCCACTTATTTTGTCCCCTCCCATAGTGAATCATCAGGGGTCTGTGTGTGACCAGCAGAGTGCTCAGAAATTCTCATGTGTGACTTCAGAAACTAGGTCATTCAAGGTGTAGCTTTCATCGTGTTCTCTTGGTTACTTGCTCTGGGGGGATCCAGCCACCATGCTCTGAGGACAAAAGCCCATAAGTATAGAACTGGGATACCAAGAGCCGGCACCAATGCCAGCCATGTGAGTGATCCCCCCAGAAGTGGACCATCCAGCCCCAGCCAAGTTTTCAGATGACCGTAGCCCCAGCTGACACAGGACTGCAATCTCACAAGACACCTGGGCCAAAACCACCCAACCAAGCAGTCCCTCCTGAATTCCTAACCCATAGAAACTGTGAGAGGCACAGCACTAAGTTTTGGGGTAATTTGTTACACAGCACTAGATAACCAATACACACTGTACTAAAAGTGCTTAAGGGCAGCCACATGGGGAAGGTTTCAATGGTACAAAGTTGTATGAAGCAAGGTCTTTTCCAAAAAGAAGCTCTCTACTTATGTGGGAGATGAGATACATAAGCACTAAAAATAGCTGGGTTTTTATTACTTATTATTAAGAGATCACAAGTCTAGAGGGAGAAAATGCACATGCAAATCCTTTGAAAAATGAGTTATGCTGCAAAGTCAAGTTTTCCGGCCCCCTTTAAACCCCAGGACAGCATTTTAATCTGTCCCCTTTCTTAATCTACTGTATTCTTCCTCAGCTTTTTAAGCAGAGTGAATACAAAGTAATTGCTGTTGATGAGGTAAGGGGTTGTTGTGAACCAGTTATACAGGGCACAAAAGATGTCATTTAGCTGTCAGTACAGACAACCCGGGACCCAGGGCTGCATGTCAGTGACTGCCTTCAGCATGCTAGGAGGCTAACAGACAAGACCATTTTCTGGTTTCTAGAAATCTTTGTAAATCCCCTCATTCATTCTTCACCACAAACTCGTGACTCGTCACATCTTCCTAATGAGAAAACTGCAGCTTGGAGCAGATAAGCGGGGTCACCTAACTAGTAAGTGACAGAGCCGTGAACTATCTGACTCCGAGCCCAAGCAAGTGGCCTTCAAAGAACTCTCACTGGCTTCAGAAAGGTCTTTGGTGTCAGCTTGCGTAACATAGTATTTTGAGGCAACACAGGTTCATTGTATAAAATCCCAAAGGTATAAAACTCAGGGTTGGGAGACTGGGATTGACATATACACACTACTATATGTAATTCCTGATATCACTGAGCTGCTGAATCAAAGCCAAAGCTTCCTACATCCAGAATTCATGTTATGTCAGAAAAAATGAACCTAAATTCATTCAAGCAATCGTGGTTAGGTTTTTTGTTTCATGCACCCAAAAGCATTCCTAAATAATACTGATGGCAACAGACTACAACCACCAAACTTATAATAACAGGACATGCAGTCGGTGCTCTTCCTCTACATAAAATAGAAGGAACTGCTACAGTAGGTCATTGAATGCTTCCATAAAGCCACCTTCCTAAAATTGCACTTGATAACATCTAGGATAAATGCTGGAAAAGTTCACCAAAACAATCCAGCTTAATCAGCATTATAAAAATATTCTGGATGGAAATGCAGCTTGGTATAATAATGGAACGACCACTACATTAATCAGAAACCATCAACTGAAGCTCTTAGTACTACTAATGCTATCTTAAGTAAGTCACTACTCTTCTCATTTTTCATCTATACAATGAAGAAGTTAAACTGGGTAACCCTGGGGTCCCCTTCAGATTTGATATCCTGTGTAAATTGTGAACTGAAATAAATTATCTTTAAAAAGTCACATGGGCTTCCCTGGCGGCGCAGTGGTTGAGAGTCCGCCTGCCGATGCAAGGGACACGGGTTCGTGCCCCGGTCCGGGAAGATCCCACGTGCCGCAGAGCGGCTGAGCCCGTGAGCCATGGCCGCTGAGCCTGCGCGTCCGGAGCCTGTGCTCCACAACGGGAGGGGCCCCAACAGTGAGAGGCCCGCGTACCGCAAAAAAAAAAAAAAAAAAAGTCACAAACTTCTTCTGTGGCCTCCCCATTTGCTGGCTGCTTTCCAGCTGCAATAGCTGACCTTCTAATGCCTTGCATCAGTCTGAAAGGACAAATACACCTGCATTTGTCATAAATACATCCAGTCTTTTCAAAGCACTTTGGAACAAAGGTGGAGGCAGTTCATACCATGCAAACCACAGATGCAACACAGAGTCCAAATATTTTTTTTTCCAGAAGGAAGGTGCCTCCCGTGGTACAGTGCTGTTTGTCAGTATCCAAAGACTGAGGTCTGCCATCTTCCAAAATGGCTGGACCATGGATGAACTGACTGAACTTTTCCCTATCTTCACCCATTGCATGTTAGCTAGTTACCCATTTTCTTGTTTTCTAAATTAGCAGGATCTTTTTGTGCTTTTGCCCCTGATCTTTCACTAAGGTAAGACTAAACTCTCTACAATAGATGGCTCTCTCAGTACTTCACCCCGTTATGCTGCTCGCTTATTCATTATTGTCCAAGCTACAGTGTTATTTTTCCATGATTTAGCTTGTTTTGTGCTGTGTGGTGAATTCTGAACGAGGCAACCAGGCTGAATAATTTGATGGGCTTTCAGGAGGATACCCTGATGTCTTTTTATCTCCCTCACTAACTCACACAGACCCATTCACATGCACAAGGCCTGTCAAAACCCCAGTGCAGAGTTGCAGGCATTGTGGACAGGTATAGTTTGAGGGCTGGGGAACCAGAAAGCAAAAGGGTACCTCCTGATCTCAGGAGCCTACGGTCAAGCGTCTACAGATACGTGCAGTGAACACTGTATAGGGTTATAAGGCAGCGTAGCAGTACGTGCATGGCACCGTAAGCCCTCAGGAGGGCTACTTAACTGAACGCAGTGTGGGAGGGGAGATTCAGGGCAGCCCTCCCCCTCACAGAAGCCCACATGTGGTGAGTTTGGATAGGACAGGCTGGCGGGTGTGCTCAAAGAGGGACGGCTGCTGATTTTTCTAACCCCTTCCCCACCCTTGCCCCTCTTCTCTCTGTTCTCTCCACTTTCCTACCTGCTCTCACTTCCTCAACAGTCTTGGCTTGTGTGGGGAACGCTGGCATTCTGTAGATGCCACCAGCCAAACAGGCGGCCCTGCTCCCACCAGGCTATCTGACGCCACACCTGGGGCCCACCTCGAACCTTCTCGAACCAGGTGCTTGGTGAAGGAGTCCAGAGGCATCTTCTTACAGCCAAAAGGATTGGTGTTTATAAAATCTGTTTGGGGATTGTTTTACAACACTGTGGAAGCTGGAAATATGGGATCCAAACAACCCAGGCCTCACAGTGCCTTGGCAGTTTGCAAATGAACAGAGTGATGGAGGAGTATTGTGGAACTTTCCAGAAGGGCTGGGAAGAGGCTTGGAGTCAAGGAAGGGCAAGTACAGAGACTGTGGCCAGGAGGCGTGGGGCTGGTGGGAGCCCAGCAGGGAACTCTCACCTTGTCCTTGATGCTAGTAGCCCTTTAGAGCCGTGGGTCTCTCCCACAGGAACAAGGAAAACGGGGAACCACGGATAAAAACCTTCCAAATGATTAAGGGCTGGTAAGTAAATAAGGAAAAGAGGAGAAAGGGAAGCCGAGGGCCTGGTGGTTAATGCCAGTCCTCCTGGGATGTGATGCACTCTCAGACGGGGCCCCCTCCTCTTCAGTGTTCACAGGATAAGACAGAGAGGGTTTCTCTCAGTACCAGGACTCTCAGGAAGACTTCCTGATGGTGAGTGCGGTTAATGGTCAGATTCTGGGGAGGTAGTGTCTCCCCATCTCTGAAGGACTTTGAAAGCAAGACCCTAACCCTACCCCTAACCTGGATGGTTTGCAGTGGTCCAGCTCAGAGGGAAGGCAGCTAAATGGATGTTTGGGTCCCTTCCAGTCTTCAGATGCTCTATGTCTACCACGTGGTGTCTGTCTGGAAGAAGCTGTATGGCCTCTAATGCCATCATAAAACCAAGGGCATGTTAAATATCTGTTCACTGTAAAACTCCAACCGCTCTACTGATACAATGTCCACCTGCCTTCCCTTTTAAACTTAGAAACCAGAATTCTAATTTATTAAAGACTGGGATATAAATCAAGCAGGATAACTCATTTGGGTCGTTTAATATTAGACAATCCCCGCCCCGCCGACCCCCTTAGGAAGTATACTGACCAACTTGCTTTATTATTTAACTTGTAAACATATTTTCTACCAGAAACATTTTCAAACATACGGAAACATAGAGGCGACAGCCTAACAAACCCCCGTATACTCATCACCCTGGTTCAAAATTAACAGGTCTAACAAAATTAGCAATCATTGCTTCCTAGTCAATGTCATCGCTTGGCCAGTTCACAGTCAGCTTGCTGAAATCAGCCTCCAGACAAGGACCCGCATCATATTCGAGTACATGTGGTGGTTATGTCTCTGAGGTCTTACGCCTTTACCGTTGCGGTGACGTGTAGAATGCCTTACATTCTGAATTTGTCAGCTTGTCTCTTCGTGGTGTCATCTTATTTGTTCCTCTGTTCCCTGGATTTCTAGTAAATGCAGCTTGACTAAATTCAGGTTCAACTTTATTCTGTCAAGAATATTCCTGTCCCTTGCCCCAGCTGCGGCTAAGGCGCTCGGTCCTTCCAAGGAAGCTAAGGCCGTGGTGGGGTGAGGCCCTCACTTCATCCAGCGACTAGCACCGTGCCCAGCGGCCCCTGCTTAGCACTCACCCGCCTCCATCTCGGAGCTGGCCTGCATCTACTCGGCCCTCACCCTGCACGACGATGAGGGGATGGTCACGGAGGATAAAATCAATGCCCTCATTAAAGCAGCCGGTGCAAACGTTGAACCTTTCTGGCCAGGCTATTTGCAAAGGCTTTGGCCAATGTCAACATCGGAAGCCTCCTCTGCAACAAGGGGGCAGGTGATGCTGCCCCAGCAGGAGGTCCTGCCCAGCAGCTGATGCTGCCCCAGCAGGAGGTCCTGCCCCTTCTCCCACTGCTGCCCCAGCTGAGGAGAAGAAAGTAGAAGTAAACAAAGAAGAATTTGAAGAGTATGATGATGACGTGGGCTTTGGTCTTTTTTGACTAAACCTCTCCGGTAACATGTTGAATGAAAAGCTGAGGTCTTTGCTGGAAAAAAAAAAAAAAAATCCTTAGGTGGTATTGAGTGGTTTGTATTTTAGGGGTCCACGATGACTGGTATTTCCTCTCTCAGTGGCGCTATCATTAATGAGTGAGTTCGGGATGTGACAGCCTGACCCCTCCCATGTAAACATCCTCATCAACCTCTGACTCATGGTTTCGTCCACTGATGATCATTGCCTGAACCAATTACTTCACCAGGGATTGAAAAATGGGGATTTTCTATCGTTTTCTTGATATTTCTTTTCACCTTGCCTCCTTACATATTTTAGGTTCAATGAAGAAGAAACGATACAAAAATATGCATCCGTGGATGTGGACCCTGATACAGGAATGAAGAAACACCTCTCCACTGAAACTAGAGATCTTGATTTGGAAGACAGTGTTAGGAACAAAGGTAGAGACAAAAAGTCTGAAATGGGAAACAGGAAAGGCGTTCTTAGATTGGCAGCCATGCGTCTTGGGACCAGGCAGGTTTGCACACTCTGGGCAACCGTCATCTTAGCTATAAACTAAGCCCAGAGAAGCATCTGGCCTTATGGGAGCTGAAAATAGAACATACAGAATCAAGAAAGGAAAAAAAAGAGGGAAAGAAGGAGGCATTTCACTTCTGAGTGAAGTTTGGAGACCCCAGGGCATCACTGCAGTAATAGAATTCAAATCCACATGCTTCTGACAGCCCCACTGGGCAACAGGCATGGGTGAGACTCTAGTAGTGGAGGCCTGAATGAGCTCCCTGACTCCACTCGCTGGGGGCAGTGATGCCACTGCTGGCATCTGCAAGCAGCCCTCACATAGGCTGGCAGGGAAGCCCAGTGGGGACACCACCTGCCATCAATGTCCATGGGGAGGGGCTGATGCTCAGAGCACGAGCCTGGTGCGTACCTGCTGCAGCCTCCCTCCTCCGCCTCTCTGCTTCTGGAATGCCACCTTCTCTATTTCTCCTTCCAGGGAAACACGATCAACCTCATTTGTTCTGTTCCCTACACAAGCCCACCTAGAGAGCAAATTGATACCATGCTTGCTTACACAGTCATCACCCTCTTAGCAGCTGCTTCTGGAGGACCAGAAGGATGGTATGGATAAGTTGTTCCAGCTGCCACTGTGCAGTAATTAGAATTTCCTGCTTATAAAATGGAATTCTGATCACATGACCAACTCCGAGTCAGGAAGGAAGAAAAGGCGGGAGAGGGGCAACCTCTAAAGGAAGTAACAATGCTCTGCAGGGGCCTCCCTGTTCAGCTCAGGAGGTTAAAAGGCAAGGACAAAGGATGGAAAGAGAGACACGCAAGTCAGGACGAATTTTTTAAATATGTGCAGGTCATGTAGGAATTGTCGCATCCAGAGAAAGACCCCCAATTCACAGAGGTTTATGAGTGATAAAGAAGACAACAGAAGAAGCTTTGTTTGTTTTTTTTTGCTGTACGCGGCCTCTCACTGTTGTGGCCTCTCCCGTTGCGGAGCACAGGCTCCGGACGCGCAGGCTCAGCAGCCATGGCTCACGGGCCCAGCCGCTCCGCGGCATGTGGGATCTTCCCGGACCGGGGCACGAACCCGTATCCCCTGCATCAGCAGGTGGACTCTTAACCACTGCACCACCAGGGAAGCCCCAGAAGAAGGTTTTTAAATGATATCTGGAGCAAACAGAACAAAGGGAGAGACTCACTGATTGGACAAAGCGTCACAAAATTAATAGGTAACACAAAACAGAGTGTTAAAATTCCAACTGGGCTTTTATCTCTCCTAGCAATGAGCCTGCAAATTGGACAGTGTAAAGCTAGTGTCCCAGAAGACAACTGAAGTCCTCATCAAGCCAGGAGATAGCAGGAAACCATCAATCTATGGCAATGAGATAGGGTGTCGGATCAGCAAAATTACATTTGGGATGTGGAGGAATGTTCCAGAAAAACTTCAGAGACTCTCTTAGTAGCTCCCCCAGGCTCTTGGAGAAGCCAGGAGACAGGAGTTGAGCAAATACCCTAGTTCCAGAAATAGGGGAAGGCTGATTTCCAGAAACTTAGGCAGTTCATCTTGACATAAGTCCTCCTGAAAAATGTAAAATGGACCGTTAAACAGGTTGTTTGTGAGCATCACAAAAAGACACAACCTGATCTCTTGGCATCAATGTGAATTAACTAAAAAGAAGTCATGTTCTGGACCATCTGTTAATGAGATCCTCAGGGCCAGTACCTTAGAAAGTCACTGTGAAGCTCTTAATTGAGGAAACTGTCCACAGTTAGAGTGAAATGATGAAACCTCCAGGTGAGGATTTGGTCTTGTTGCTTTTCAGTTATGTTAAATAGTAACATAGACAATGGGACTCTTAAGGAAACCTCCTTCTATGCATGGGAGGGCAAAGCCTGGTAGACACACAGTCTTAATGAACAGAGCAAACCTCCATTGAATGACTACCCTGTACAGGTTCCAGATGTGACATGCTCTGGGCACCAAAGATGAAGACCTTGTCCTGAATCAAAGATCTCACTGTCTGATACTACAAAGCTACAGTAATCAAAACAGCATGGTAGGCGGAGATCATCTCAGTGCTTTGTGACCACCTAGAGGGGTAGGATAGGGAGGGTGGGAGGGAGATGGCAAGAGGAAGCGGATGGGGGATATATGTATATGTATAGCTGATTCACTTTGTTGTAAAGCAGAAACTAACACACCATTGTAAAGCAATTATACTCCAATAAAGATGTTAAAAATAAATAAATACTTAAAAAAAACAAAACAGCATGGTAATGGCATAAAAACAGACATACGGATCAATGGAACAGAATAGAGAGCCCAGAAATAAACCTACACACACTTACAGTCAATTAACCTTCAACAAAGGAAGCAAGAATATACAATGGAAAAAAGACAGTCTCTCCAGCAAATGGTGTTGGGCAAGTTGGGCAGCTGCATGTAAATCAATGAAGTTAGAACACACCCTCACACCATACACGAAAATACTCAAAATGGCTTAAAGACTTAAATGTAAGGCATGATACCATAAAAATCCTAAAAGAGAAAACAGGTAAAACATTCTCTGACAAAACTTGTACCGATGTTTTCTTACGTCAGTCTCCCAAGGCAATAGAAATAAAAGCAAAAATAAACAAATGGGACCTAATCAAACCTAACAAGCTTTTGTACAGCAAGGGAAACCATAAACAAAACCAAAAGACAACCTACAGACTGGGAGAAAATATTTGCAAATGATACGACCAACAAGGGCTTAATTTCCAAAATATACAAACGCCTCATACAACTCAACAACAACAAGAAAACAACTGAATCAAAAACTGGGCAGAAGACCTAAACAGACATTTCTCCGAAGAAGACATACAGAGGACCGACAGGCACATGAAAAGATGCTCAACATCACTAATTATCAGAGAAATGCAAGTCAAAACTACAATGAGGTACCACCTCACACCGGTCGGAATGGGCATCATTAAAAAGTCTACAGGCTTCCCTGGTGGCGCAGTGGTTGGGAGTCCGCATGCCAATGCAGGGGACGCAGGTTCGTACCCTGGTCCGGGAAGATCCCACATGCCGTGGAGCGGCTGGGCCCGTGAGCCATGGCCGCTGAGCCTGCGCGTCCGGAGCCTGTGCTCCGCAACGGGAGAGGCCACAACAGAGAGAGGCCCGCGTACCGCAAAAAAAAAAAAAAGTCTACAAATAACAAATGCTGGAGAGGGTGTGGAGAAAAGGGAACCCTCTTGCACTTTTGGTGGGAATGTAAGCTGGCGCAGCCACTATAGAAAACAGCATGGAGGTTCCTCAAAAAACTAAAATAGAGTTTGCATATGATTCAGCAATCCCACTCCTAGACATATATCCAAACAAAACTCTAATTCAAAAAGATACTTGCACCCCTATGTTCATAGCAGCACTACTGACAATAGCCAAGACAGAGCACCCTAGTCTGGGGGATCAGAGAAAGCTTCCCTGAGTAATGTGTGTTGAGAAATGACAAGGTATAGGCAGGTGGGGACTTTGAAAGACACGTAGGCATGGGAATTACGCTGCATAATGATAGCAGTAGTAGCAACGACAATAACAACAAAATCCAGAAGTCGCTGCTATGCCCTGGGGACTGACTCTATGCTCTGCTAAACACTGCATACCTCTATTTGGTCCTCACGCTCTCTATTTTGCAATCGAGGAAACTGAGACTCAGCAAGGTTGAGTAATATATGCAAGGTCACACAGCTGCTAAATTGAGGAGCTGACACGTAGCAAGACAGTGTAAGAAGACAGAAAACTTACATTTGCTGGCTTAGCAGAATTAAATGCCTTTCACTTGACTATTTTCTAAACAACACACTTACAAGCACATATTTATTCGCTAAGTCTATCCATTAAACATCTAATCCAGGGCACTCTTCTGAGCTCAGAGAAGATGGTCTAACTCCCAAGGCAGATGGACCTTTAGCTAAATTTATAGCCAATTAGGGCTGGGATCCAATAGCATTTCTTCCTATGGAAAGCTAGGTACGTGTTCCATTAGAATATTATTTAATGGCAAGACCCCAGGTGGAATGTTCTAGAAGACCTTTAGCCATTGTGCACCACATGCTATTTAAACTAAAAACAACACTGTGAAAAACTGCACTTCAGTACAAGCCACAGAGAACACGCCCAAGAGAATTGGCCGCCCGAAAAGGAGGCATGATGATTGAAATATTTTCCAGACTATTACATCCTGGAAGGGTTTAAACAGAGAGAAGAAAGACAGGGAAGGGAAGGAGGATGATTTAGGGTTTCATTTAAGAACAACAGGATTAAATTAACCTTGGGCGGGTGGGGGGTAACAGCAGAGGGTGGTGGAGAGAAATACTGTGCAAGATGTGAGAAGCTTCCCAAAGGAGAAGTATGCTGGGCTGCAGAATTTTCCAGCCCAGCAAAACAGGCAAAGCCATCTACAATTAAAGTCATTTACAAGCAAACCTGACCAATTGCTGAGAAAATATAATACAGGCTGAGTCCTAGTTTTAGGAACAGACAAACTAATATCCCTAAATTGGGAAAAACTGACTATTCCTTGAGATTTGTTTTCTTGCATTTTGTCAGTCTCATTTCCTCAACTTTAAAACAAATAGCGACGGGCAAGTTCCCCAACTTGGTGTACGGGTGTCACCGCGATTATAGTTCTAAGAAAATTTCAACCCAGAGAAGAGGTGAAATAGACATTTTTAAATGTCTATTAACTGAACTATGATATTAATAAAGCCGCCTTCTTAATCCTAGTTTACTTATAATTTTCAGTCAGGCTGCAGAAATTCTAAATTACACAGAGCAGCCAAAAGATGAAAAGAAAAGTTGCAGCATTAAAACCCAGCAGACCTAAACATTTATTGACTTCTCAGCATACTGAGAAAAAACAAAGGTTTGCTTGTGGGGGAAAGGGTGGGCGTGACAGGCCCAGCTTTGCCAACTCTGGAAATTATCTATAAACAGCCTCGGCCATCCTCACTGCTGAGCTATTTTCAGAGACAGCACCCAGCTCCTGGTACACACACCAGAAACACTGTTTGTGCATTGCTGCCCCCTGCTGGCCATATGGAACTCATTTTGTCCAGGGCCCAAGGAAATGCCATTTGCAAATTTCAATTACTTTTCAATTCCCTTCCTCCCATCCCTCACCTGCAAAAGCACTCTCCGGAAGGACTCTGTTAGGAGACAATCCATCTGAGCTAATGGGCAAATGTCCCTTACGGTACAATTAGTGGGATTCCTCCTACTGTGACCCCCAATGACCCTCCATCAGTGTGGCTCACCGGAAGCAGTGGAAAATCTGAAACACACCGTCTTGCTGCTCCAAGGACCGCTTTATGAAAATATTCCATTGAATTAAAATTAATTCAAGCCCTAGTGGTTTTTCTTCTCAGAGGATCCAGGGTCAGCCAAAATGTCAGCCAGCCCCTCCCTCCCTCCCTTCGTTTGATATTTATATATGATGCCTCCCTCTTAGTGGAGAGGCTGCTATATCCCTGGAAACCAACCCATCTCAAATACCTCTAAAGATGGAGGTTCTGCCCGAGCTCCAGAGCCCCCTGAGCTGCCAACAGATCAACATGCTAATGTCCACTGAGGCCTACTGGGGCTGGTCTGGGTCTTCATTTTTATAGCCAGGCTCCTGGAAAGCGTCATGCTTTGGAAAGAGTGGAGGGAAGGAAGAAAAGTAATTTCAGTTGGGATGACTACATCTTCATCATACTGGGTGGAAGGAATCCAAGGGTTGATAAGCTATCTGCCGCTCTCAGTGAACACAGTGGTCAGTTCTCAGCGTCTTGTCCGCATCAACTGTGCTGGCCAAGTCTCAAGCCTCAGGTCCAGTCTTAACAAAACCCCTTCCAGCAGCCCCTCCCATTGTGTTTGTCCCTCTGGGCTTCTCTGCCCCACCCCCTATGCCCAGTTATAACCCTTGGCCTGTGTGTGCCCTGGGGTGGGAGGCCTCTTACCATAAAGCAGTGGTTCTCGAAATCCACTGGGAACTTGTCGCAGATGCAAACTCCTGGGGTCCAGTCCAGGCCTAATGATTTAGAAACTCTGGGTTGGGGCCCAGCAATCTACATTTCACAAGCCCTCTGGAAGATTCGGATGTTCACTCAAGTTCGAGGACTGGCTGCCAACATCTTCCATCTTTCTCCACGCACCTACTTCCAACCAAAACTGACTCGTGGCTATGACTTGTTAACGCTGATGGGGGGAAAATGTAAGAAGTCTGACAACCGTTCTTGAGCCCATTACGGACGCTGACGGTCTATTCATCCTCGGAAGCCTCGATGATTGGGAAACCTCTTGGGAGAGCTTCCCGTAATCCTCAAGACGCTGACCAGGAAGACGGATCATTCCCCCTCCCCTGTGTGAACGCTCCGTACTGGTACCTACAGTCATCACAGAGCGTCACTGTCCCTTGTCATGCAGAGTGTAGTCCTGGACCAGTCTCACCTGCATCCCCTGGAACCTTATTAGAAATGCAAGATCCCAGGCCTTATCCCAGACCTGCTGATCTGAATCTGCCGTCTTCTTGTTTTACCGGGTGGGGGTGGGGAAACTGAGGCTCAGAAAGGTTAAAGAATTTGCCAAGGTCACATGATAGCCAACTGGTGGATGTGGGATTAGGACCCAAGATGGCCTGTGTGCATCTGGCCCTGTAGATTTTCTTTTCTACCACATTCCCTCTCATTCATTTTGCTGTGCTGTCTTTTCTTCTATCAAATAGTGATAGTAGCAGTCACAGTGAACATTTATGATTTCCTTTGTTCCAGGCATTGTTCTCTCTGGCGCTTTGCACGTATTGTCACACTGAAACTCCCAATCTGCCCCATAAGGAAGATATTCCTATTGCCTCTGCTTTGCTGATGCAGACACCAAAGCCCAGAGTACAGGAAAACAAACAAAAACAAAACCAAAAACCCTGTCCAATCGCTGTGCCTCCTTCACAGATGGCTGTGCGATCAACGAGATTAAAAGTTCAAGCCCTCTGCCCACACCCCACCCCAAATCACCCTGCCCACCCCTGCCCAGTCATCTTCAGGGGTTACCCACACACCTGCTCTCTCCCCTCCCACTGGGTTTTCAGTCCACACAACTGGCTCAACTGCATCCTTTTCCTTAGCTTTTCAGTGACGTTGAATGCTGTCACTGATGAAGGAGACAGTGGTGTGGAGAAGAGAAAACCATGGAATATCCAAAATGTGTTTTTTCTGCCCTATACATATGGGATATGATTTAAATTTTCCAAAAGGTCTATTCTCCCAAGTCTGGCTCAGGTTCCTTAAAGAAGCAGCCCATGTTTCCTGAGTTGACCCCAGTTCACAGAGGGAAAGGGGTGTCCAGGAGAGGCTGAGAGACAGGGCAGCCGGGGCAGGATGGTCACCCCAGAGATGCCACCAAGCAGGTAATCACAGGGCGCCCTGGGCGCTGGCTTACCCGCGTGGGAGGACTGCCAGTTAAAGTGAGCCCCTGGTTTTATAGGGATTCTCTTCTTTTCAAAGGCAGCTCACCTGGAGGAAAGAATCCAGCCTCAACTCAATTTCAGTTTCACACCACACTCCGGAGTGAAAGGTCGTGGGACCCTACTCACCGGTCAACCAGGAAACTGGCAGCTCTCAGCGGGCGTGTCACAGCTTCACAGCGGTGGCCGCGAGACTGCCTTCAATAGCGTACCTGCAGGGATGGGCAGCCCAGGTGGCCAGACCAGGGCTGTCTGGACACAATACGCGAAATCAATCAAAACGCTCCTTGGAGGGTTTCTCCCCACATGGCAGACGGGGGTCTTCGCAGGAGTCAGCTGGGGACCGTGCGGGAAGGAGGAGAAGCTGAGGAACCGGTAGGAATCGGGCAGAGGGACCCCTCCCTGCCCCTGTGAGATGGGGATGGTGGGTCTTCTCCGTCCTGACCCCCCTCCTCCCCTTTCTTAATTCTCCAGGGCCTTGGGGCTCATGCTGCCTTCCTGTTCTCACAACAAACTCTCTGGCAGCCCTTGATATCAGCTTGAGCAGGCCTTAATACGAAATTCTAACGTTCTTATTTTACAGTGGAAGTGAAAGATTTCTGCACGTTAAAGGAATTTTCACCACCTTGAGAATGGGGGTGCAAGGAAGAAGGGCGGGGGATGGTGGTACCGGAAGTGCGAGGGATGGGTGTGGAGAGGATGTAGGTGAGGCGTAGGGATGTGGAATTTCTTGGTCTTCCTAACAACACTTCCTTTTTCTCTGCCCAAATATATGTAAAGAGAGAGAATCTTCTTTGGGCTTTTCTGCACCCCAAGTTTCCTCCATCGTAACTCTTTGGACTGGAATTACAGATTCCTCCACTTAGGCACCTGATCTGCCTGGAAGCCTCCTGTGCCGACTACAGTTTTCCAAAAGTGGTCCAGTGTCTCCCACCCCACACACTCCTGCCACAACCCATACGAAGGGGGTCTCTTTTCCTCCCTCTGTGAATCTGAGCAGCCCCAGTGACCACTTTGATGGACAGAATAAAATGCAAGTAGATGTTCCAGCCAGTCCAGCTAAGTTCACGTGGATCAGTGAGGAACCCCCTAGCCAAGCACCCCCCAGATTCCTGACCCACAAAACGGTGAGCAAAATAAAACGGCTGCCTTAAGCTACTACTTGGGTTTGGGGCAAGCTTATTAAACAGCACTAAGTAATCAGAACAACTCCTCGGTCCCCAAATAGCACGTTATTTGAAAACCCTCTATTAGTCAACCCTCTGGGTGGAAGCACAAAGCACCCTGGGCTAAAGTGTAAATGGCATCTAGAGAGAGACCACCCAGAGCTTTACCACCCATTCATACCTGAGCACCATTAGTTCAGGACTTTAGGATCTAGTAGGACTCAGAGAAAATGGGACATTCTCCCTACACACCACAATATGGGGAGGCAGGGGCGAAAACCCAGAGTGTGTGGGTATTGAGTCGGGGGAGCAGCCTGGGGTACTGACCCCTGGAGGCTGGTACAGCCCTCCGATAAGGCCCAGAGCATCTTGCAGACAGCGTGAGCCCCCTTTCTTTTGAGTCTATGCCGTGTTTCTAAGACCAAAAAAAATACATTTCTGCAATGAGTAAAGGATGATTCTGGGCTTCAGCTGCAGGTGGGGCTGGACCCTGTGTGCACTTCAAAGATTCTCACATGGAGGAAAACCATTTTCCTGGGAGCCTATAGGACTAGGAACTTGCTGGGGGCAGGGTGGACAGGGGCAGGATCCCTCCCGCTGGGGTCTGTACTGGTCCACAAATCTTGGCTAAAACCCTGGGGGCCAAATGTGGTTAGGAATTCAGAATTGCCCAGATTTCAGAAAAGCGATACAGTACATCTACTGTGCACTACGAAACATCCCCTGCAGATTCCAGGAAAGAATCCTGGAATCACACACACACACGCACACATTTCTACAGCAAAAGGCATGAATTTTTGCAGTTTGATAAATGCCATAAATAGCCTCGTATCAGGTTAGTCCAGGTTTTACTGCCAAATAAGTGATGGTAAATTTCAAGTTTGCAGAACTTTTGGGGTCTGGAATCATGGACCCGTTTGGTTCATATTTGCTCAGGTTTTCTACCAAGGCCACGTGTCAAGATATCATTGAAGAGGTCTTTTCCAAGCCAGATGCTGTGAGATGTTAGATGTCTGCTTTCTTGGAGTGTTTATCTCAGCGGTTCCTGGGGAGCACACCCCCACCCCCATAAACCTGCCATCAGCCCTCCCCATCTGGCTGCCCGTCAGACAATCAATGAACACTTTACACTGAATCCCCATTTTACAGATAAGAACACTGAGTCTGTCAAAGATGCCACATTTAGTTGATGGCCAAGCTGAGCCTTCATCCCTGTGCTCTGAATTAATCCTGTGCTCTAAACACAGGGATTTAGAAGTTAGCTCCAGCTGAGGCAGGGGAGCACGAGCTTCTCCTATGAATTCCCAGGGGTCCAGTTCGGCTCAAGTGTAGGTTGTATGAAGGTGACTTGCAGAAGCAAATGCCCTAAAGGTGGTCTGAAGGAATGAAGGGAAAGGAGACTTTATCTGTAAATGATTTCGTCATTAAAAAAAAGAAAAGATTTAAAAATGTGATATATTAACGCGTGTCACTTGTGAGTACACACGACATTATTTTCTGTGCTTTCTATAGCTTTAAATTTTATTTTAAAAGAAATCCAATCAGTGTCACTAGATTTTGGAGGCTCTTGTGTTCCAGACTAAAGACTTGCGATTTATTATGTGGGTGCCTTGTGAAGGGACCATTTTGATTGGGAGCATGACCCAGTCAAAGCCGTACCTTGGGACAAAGATTCTGACAGCAGCGTCCTGCAGCACCAGACTGGAGGAGAGGGAGTGTGCAGACAGGGAGACCGGCCACAGCATCTACCTACAAGCTTCATCCAACAGAGGAAATGAGAGACACACCCACCGAGGGGAGCTAGCCAACAACGAAGTGCAGGATGGAGCTCGCCCAGCTTCTGGCAGATGGAAGTCAGAGGCAGCAAGATGCGGGGAGGGGCCCTCACTCTGCAGAGCAATGCCCCACTGCTGGGCTAGAAGGGGGGCACCAGTGTCCTGAGCCTACCCATGAGAATCTAACAGGGACAGGCAGGTGGGTGACCCATGATTAACACATCATGGAAAGCCTCATTCTAGGAGGGATGGATTGATAAGGATAAGAGCAGCCTGAGCTGGACAGTTACCAGGGAAACCGAAGCCGCTCTCGGCACCCTTCTTCACAGATGTTCTGGCCAGAGCCCAGCTACCCTTACAAACATGGCAGTGTTCTCTACAGAGGTAGTGCTCAAGGTTGAGCAGGCCATCAGAAGCGCCTGGAGGAGACACAGACATAAAGAACAAACTAATAGATACCAAGGGGAAAAGGGGGGTGGGATGAATTGGGAGATTGGGATCGACACATATATGCTATTGATACTATGTATAAAATAGGTAACTAGGGCTTCCCTGGTGGCGCAGTGGTTGAGAGTCCGCCAGCCGATGCAGGGGACACGGGTTCGTGCCCCGGTCCGGGAAGATCCCACATGCCATGGAGCGGCTGGGCCCGTCAGCCATGGCCGCTGAGCCTGCGCGTCCGGAGCCTGTGCTCCTCAATGGGAGGGGCCACAACAGTGAGAGGCCTGCGTACGCAAAAAAAAAAATAGGTAACTAATGAGAATCTACTGTGTAGCACAGGGAACTCTACTCAGTGCTCTGTGGTGACCTGAATGGCAAGGAAATCCAAAACAGAGGGGATGTATGTATATGTATAGCTGATTCACTTTGCTGTACCGTAGAAACTAACACAACCTAGTGAAGCAACTATACTCCAATAAAAATTAATTTTAAAAAACATCACCTGGAGGGCGGTTTAAGCTCCAGGTTAATGGGCTTCACCTCCACAGTTTCTGATGCAGCAGATGGAGAAGGGGGTGTGCAAGGGGCAACAACCTACATTTCTTGAAAGTTCCCAGGTGATGCTGGTGCGGTCTGTCAGAATCACTGTTTGAGAATCACAGCTCTAAAACCTCTAAGCATGGTCTGAACTCCTCCCTCAGGTCACAGGCACTCAACATGCCTCATGTAAGCTTCACAACGCCCATGGCAAGCAGCCCACAATTCATAGAGGAGAAAAGTAAAGATTAAAGGTGCTCAAGAAATTACCTAAGGTTACACAAGTAATGGGCAGCAAGAGTAGGACTGGGCTGCTCTTTTTTTTTTTTTTTTTTTTGCGGTATGCGGGCCTCTCACTGCTGTGGCCTCCCCCGTTGCGGAGCACAGGCTCCGAACGCGCAGGCTCAGCGGCCATGGCTCACGGGCTCAGCCGCTCCGCGGCACGTGGGATCCTCCCGGACCGGGGCACGAACTCGTGTCCCCTGCATCGGCAGGCGGACTCTCAACCACTGCGCCACCAGGGAAGCCCAAGGGCTGCTCTTTTTTTTCTGCTCTGTTTTTCCTACATTACTTGTTCCCAAAAGCTGGCCCTCAGTGATGGCTGACAGAACGTCACAGGTCCAAGCTGAACTGAACAAAATGTGAGTTTTTCTTAAGGTGAACCATCTGAACTCAACTGAATGGACTTTTCCTTTCCTTAGCTGTATAAGTCCATTTATATTTTAGGTAGTTAAAATACTGTTACCGAACGATGGTGGCAAGAGATGGTCTTTTTCTTTCACTTTGTCCCTTTTAAAATCTCCTTACTTGGCAAAATAAATAGGGGAAGACCTAATTTCAGTCCCTTCTCTTTTGAAGCTCCTGGCAACAACACTCTGCCAGGCTGTCTCCGGGCACCTAAGGGGCACCTGCATATTACAGAGTAAGGATGGCTCAGAATGACCTGTCTCATGGGTACGTGGTGGCAGCGCCATGTGTGCCCTTGAGGCCAATCCTCTACCCACTCGCCCTATCACAAGTTCTTCAGAGGGCCCTGTCCCTTACGGAGGCTGGATCTCCTTTCCCCAGCGCTGCCGGAAGCCACAGACACAGGACCAGAGGGAGCGCGGGGAAGCTTTTCTCCCCAGCATTCTGACTTGGCATCTACCAGGTAGTCCTCGGGCATTAAGGAAGGTCCATGTCAATTCCACTTCTTGCTATTTGCATTTATTTCTACTCTTAGATGGTTGTTGGGATCAAGGGGGAATGGGTTGGTGTCCCAACGTGGAAGTCCCTGAATCAGACAAAGGAAAGCTCTGCTTCCTGTCCCTAATGCCATATAAGTAAGCAGTGGCTTCCACCCACACCAGAAGGCAGTGCAGTGCAGGGTGTTGGCAGGCGGGCTCTGGTGTCACCTGCCTGGGGCCACCCAGTGGCTCTTGCTCTCACAGTACTGGTGGTGTGACTTAGGCAGGCTACCCAATGTCTCTCTCTGGCTTCGTCCCTCATCCATTAAATCGGGGTAACAGTACCTGCCTCAGGGGGTAGCTGTAAAGAGTCAATGTGTTAGTATATTTAAAGCAACTAAGAACAATGACTGTCATACAGAATACATTTGGACGTTGTGTTTATTACAACTCAGTTGTTCCGAATCATTCATGGATGCCCACCACCCTCTCAGAGGGCTCTGGGGAGACAGAGAGGGAGAGGGCAGAGTTGCAAAGTTATAGAGGAAGGACTATGTTTGCAGAAGCCCAGGCTAACATGGGAGCCGGAAAGATGGGCACAGTGAGAGGTGGGGACATGTGTGTTGACCATTTACATCACAGTGCGGGGCTGACCAGAAGGCTAATGATGGCCTCCGATGGGACAGGGACTCTAAATCCCACCACGTGCTAGGCCAAGAGAAGGTTCTGGAAATATCAGAATCGCACTCCATATTTTCAACCACATTTACACCAGCAACTACTAACTTGGCACAAAGGGAAGGCCAGGAAAGGCCATAAATATTCTCAGCTCAAATTTTTAAATGACTGAACAATTTCAGTAACTCTTCAATGTTCATAATTATTTGAGGGAGGGAAGAACCTTTTGATCCATTAGAGGCACATACGAAAGAGGAAATCCTGTCATATGAATGAAGGCACAGTACATTAAAAATGTGAATTAAGAATTAAGGAACAAAACAATGGAATTCTGCCAATTTCTAAAATAACTGCTGTACGAATTGCTAATCAGTATCCAGTGTCACAGTGGCTAATTTATTCAGTAAGAGCCAAAAAAGATAAAGGGCCCAGAGATGGTGATGAGGCAACCAGCTTGGTGAAATCAATTGTGTACAAAATGTCGGAAAGGCCTTGACCCTTTGGGAGATGCTTCCAAACATCCGCCTGGGAAATTGAGCTCAGGGTTTTTATATTGGATCTGGATGCCTGGAGGTGCGTGAGACCACATCTGTGGTGTGATGGGGCCCCTTTCCTCACACGGTGTACGTTCTAGCAGTGGACACAGCCAACAAACGAGTAAATAAATAAATAAGAAGGTAACTCCAGAGGGATTTAAATGCTATGAGGAAGATACGATGCACCTCACAGAAAGACGCTGGAAAGTCAGAGTGCTAAGGCCAGTGACCACCTAATATCCACTTGTTCCTTCTTTATTAACAGCAGGAACAAGCTGTTAATATTCTTAGCTGACACAAGTCCCTATCTCTGGCCCCATCCTCTGCAGCTCCCCCGATCAGAGACTGGCAGAGATACGCACACGCCATGAACGTGAGCTCTAAGAGCCTGGGTCCAGGACACCTGACCATCCACGCCCTGCTAAAAACGCTTCATTGGATCCCACTGCCATCAAGATGGAGATTAAACTCCTGCGCCCTCAGGCCTCACCTCCATCCCCATCCCCTCCACTCCGTTCCTAAATGTACATTCTTGGTGGGGTCCCCAGACATCATCACGCTGAACCAAAGCAATCCACTTTCACTGCCATGTGCTATCTGTGTCTGGCAGGCATTGGGCAGATGACTTAGCCCCATCACCTGTCCCCTCTTGAGGGGGGCCAGCTGACCCTCCCCCAGAGCTGACATCATGCCTCATCTGCCAGGAGAGAGAAAAGGTCCAGAAAACTCTGCCTGCCTCACAGGACAGGTCCAGTCCATCAGCAGACCCCCACTGAGCACCCGCTGTACATCAGGCACTAAGCGTACACATGGGATTCAAAAACGAGCGAGATGACACTCCTGGAAAAGACAAGATTCTAATTTGAAAAGACACATGCACCCCAATGTTCATAGCAACACTATATACAATAGCCAAGACATGGAAGCAACCTAAGTGTCTATCGACAGGTGAATGCATAAAGATGATGTGGTCCACATATGCAATGGAATATTACACAGCCATAAAAAAGAATGAAATAATGCCATTTGCAGCAACATGGATGGACCTAGAGATTATCATACTAAGTGAAATAAGTCAGAGAAAGACAAATACCATGTGAAATCACATATATATGGAATCTAAAAAATATACAAATAAACTTATATACAAAACAGAAACAGACCCACAGACAAGAAAACAACCTTATGGTTACCAAAGGGGAAAGGGAAGGAGGGATAAATTAGGAGTTTGGGATTAACATACACACTACTATATATAAAGTAGATAAACAACAAGGACCTCCTGTAGAGCACAGGGAACTCTACTCAATATTCTGTAATAACCTATATGGGGAAAGAATCTGAAAAAGAATAGATATGTGTATATGCATAATTGAATCGCTTTTCTGCACACCTTTAACTAACACAACATTATAAATCAACTCTACTTCAAAATTAAATAAATAAATATTTTTTAAAAAACAAGGGGGGGAAAAGAAAACGAGTGAGGCAAGGTCTTGTTTGGATGGAAGATGGTGGCCAAACAGGCATCATGACTGAGGTGGGTACAACTTGCTGAGGGTATAAAGTAGTAAAGAGCACAGGCATTTCACCTGCCTGGAGTGGGGTGAGGGAAGCTTGGAAAGCTTCCTGGAGGAGGTGTAGCCTAAGCAGAGTCCTATAAAGGAGGTAGACTAAAATTCTTGGTGAAGAAACCTGAGGAGGGACATGGGAGCCGCAGAGATGCAGGGGCATAAACTAAAAGTGAGAAGGAGGCGAGCAGGGAGGGAAAGAGAGAGGAAGGGCAGTTAGCTGGGGCCGGATCATACAATGGCCTGTATACCACTGCCAAGGAATACGTAGTCTCTCACCCAAGGGCAATGGGGAGGCAGCCCCACAAGTACTTTTAGCAGTGAGTGATGGGCTCCCACTTGCATTTCAGACAAATCTCCCTGAAGTCTGTGTGGTGGATGATTTGAGGAGAAGACGTGGCTGGACACAGGGAGACCAGTCGGGACTCTGGAAGCTACCTATCCAGTCTGAGAGGACAGGGTGGAAACAGCAGTGATGAGATTGTACCCGGTTGATGCCTCTTGCGCTGGCGGGCAGCCTGACTCACGGCTATAAACATCCATGGGAGCGGCCGTGGCAGTGGCCCTTCTTCCCCCTCCCCTTCTCTTCCTCACACCCCGTTTCATTAGATGCTGAGGGTCTCCTCGTGATGGAAACACCAGAGCCCCAGGCACACACCACACAACTCCCAGTTTGCGGTCATCAAGTTCAGTGACAAACGATGCCTTTGCCTTACGCCTCGGAATTCCTATTAAACTTTTATAATATTAAACAATTAAAATACTCTCCTAGATTCCAGTCTGTGCTTTCTTCAGGAACATGGCCAGTGAGATAAAATACTCAGTGGCTCCTTATTCCCCAACTAGACATCTGACAATATGCTTCATGCCCTGTCTGATATCAAAGCAATCGCACTAGAGTCAGGCTTCCAAAAAATGTGCATTTTTTTCATGGCAACAAATAATAACAATATGAAAAAAAAAAACTTTGTGATGAGGCCATAATTGGTGAAGCCAAGCTCTGATAATGAGGGAACGGGATATTTATGAGGATCTATTCTGCCTTTATTAGCGTGGAAGGTGGATGGTGGTACGATCAGTAAGGCAATTCACAGTGACTGTAAATATGCCAATGGCATGCTAGACTAATAGGAAAAGTGAAAATGTAGTACCTTTTCATGCTTGTAGGTTTTGCATGTTCTTTACTGCCACTAAGCCCCCAAAGCCGATGCCTACCTACCCGCAACCTGCAAACCCTAAAGAGGGAAGTGAAACCTTGTTACAGTAGAAGGAATTCAGCCCAGACCTGCCCTGTCCAACATGGCAGCTTCCAGCCCCACGTGGTTCCTGCTCATTTGAACTGAGGCTAGACTGAATTGAGAAATGCTGTACATGTGAAACATACATCTGTTATTGAAGATTTAGGGCAACAAAAGAATGTGAACTAGCTCATTAATATTTTATCATTTTTTTACACACTGAAATAATATTTTGCAGAGAGTCAAATAAAATATATCAAAATTAATTTCACCTGTTTTAACTTTTTAAAATGTGGTTCCTGGAAAATTTTAAGTTACAGATGTGGCTGGAATTATACCAGACAGTGGCCTAGAGCACAGAATTCACTCAAAAGGCAGCCATCGGGCTTCCCTGGTGGCGCAGTGGTTGAGAGTCCGCCTGCTGATGCAGGGGACACGGGTTCGTGCCCCGGTCCGGGAGGATCCCACATGCCGCGGAGCGGCTAGGTCCGTGAGCCATGGCCGCTGAGCCTGCGCGTCCGGAGCCTGTGCTCCGCAACGGGAGAGGCCACAACAGTGAGAGGCCCGCGTACCGCAAAAAAAAAAAAAGGCAGCCATCAAGGATGAGTTGACCGAAGAAGCCCATCTCTGTGGACCTCTAACAACTCATTAGATGTTGGTCCACCAGGGGACGGAGCTGTCATGAAACCCAGGAACAGAGCAGGTGAGACAATCTCAAGGTCCCTCACCCCAGATCTCAAGCTGGCATTTTCTCCCAGGACACCAAGGTCCATCAAGTGGAAGGAAATAAAATTCAATAACAATTTTTATAGTGAGCTATTTTGCTGTTGCTCATTAGTAGCTGTGAGCTAAATTAATTTGAACTTGATTGTCCCCTAATTGGAGAGGGACATAAATCCAGCTGAATGTGCTGTCATGGATAGCACCTTGATCCTGCACGATCTCACGCTTCTGTTTTCACGACGGCCTGCACGAGAGGGGAGACCAGCTCTCCATAATTACAATAAAAATGATGTTTATTGACCAAGAACATTATAATAGATGGAAATGTGCTAGGTCGTAACATTTTTTCTCAGTGAAGACATTGATCAAGTCTTTACAGAGTTCATATGTTAAAGCCTGATTATAATGACTCAGGAAATTACCAATTGGTATTAAAGTTAAGAGTTTAAGCCACTTATTATGCCAATACGTTTACAGTGCAATAATTTACTATTCCTCCCCAAACACAGAAGAAAAACAACCTCCTATAGACATATCAATGCTTTCCACACACCCACATAGGTCGCTGACTTTTGTTATCTACAGTTTTACCCATAAAAGATGTTGAACAGATACTTGTTCAAAGGAAGATAGTGATATAAAGGAGAGAGAGACCGAAAAGGCGTTGAAACTGAGGCTGGTTTCTGACTGGCCATCTTTGCAGAAATTGTGGCCAGTGGTATCCATCCATATCTGAATCTTACTAATTTTTTTGATAGTTAAAAACATTTACTTGTAAAACCAAATGTTTGTTGAGGTAAAAACTGCCCACAGATCTGGACAGCAATAACATAATTCACGCCAACTACGAAGTAAAAAGATATATCAATATCTAAGCATTTATTTCAAGCCAAGCTATTTTCTCTTTCCTCTCTTATAACCGGAGGGCAACAATTCAGATGAGATAAATTGGACTAGAATGAGAAGGATAAGATTCTATTACGAAATCAATTTTGTGGTGATTGAGGGAGTGCTCTAGTCACATGCTACGCTGGGCACTAGATAAAGGAAATTCATCCACGATGCTCCCTGGCTTCTGGGACTTAAAGACATTCTGTGGAAAGAGTAATACATTTTCCAGGTACAAAAATTATAAAAGGCATAAAAAACATATATATATATATAATGAAAAATTTCCTTTCCGATCTCCTCTCCTCCCCACATCAGCCTTCCCATACCCAAAAAGGTAACTATTTTTATTAAGGTCTCATGTATTCTTTCGGAGTGTCTTTTGCTTATATGACACATGTAAATAGATGGTCTTATTTTTCTCTCCTTTTCACAAAAGTAGTCTATCACACACACACACACACACCAGAGTGACTTGGCTTTTTACATATAGTATCTTAGAAATGTCTTATCAGCTCACAGAGAGCTTCTGCATTTTTTTAACTGATCCATTGTCTCTCTTTATGCAGTGCACTAACCAGGCCCCTACAGTTGGACATTTGGGTTCTTTTTAATATTCTGCTATTATAAAAATTTAGGGACTTCTGAAGTAGCACTGACATCATCCCTATAATTCTCCTTCCTTTGTCCCTCCCTTCACTTTTTCTCACTCACTCCTTCACTCCACAAGCATCCACTGTGTGTCTACCTGGGCCAGATGCTGTACTACGGTCCCCAGTAGGGTGTGACGGTCATGTCACATTGGCCCAACAGCGGCCAATGGAGGAAGGGGAATAGAATACATGTGAGACAGACAGCAAGTCGCCCACAGCCCACACTAGTTTTTTTCTAGGAAGTCATTGTAGGTACTGATGGGAGAACACCCAGCCTGAAGGTCAGCAGAGTGTGGCCAGTTACAGAACTGGGAGAACTTCCAACCTACTTGGCCTTAGGATGAGCCCCCAGCACTGATGGTCTATGTTCTATGTCCATGGTGGGGGTATATTCAGAATAGGAAGTGTCAGTCATCTGCCTCCCCACGCATTCCCAACCCCCCTCCACCATTTCTAGGTAGTTCCCTACTCCCTACTGGACACCCAAGGCCTCCTCCTGAGGCCGCCCACCAGCAGCCTGAGACAGTATTCCATATTCTGGACGATTCCAGACATCTTCCTGCTACCAAAGTCTGAGCAGAGCCCTCATCCCCAGAGACAGGCCATCTGCTGAGAAGCTCTGGGTGAGCCAGGGACTATGCCCCCCCTCGTTGGAGGCCTCACCTCTACACTGGCAAGGCACACCTCTCACTATGAAGTCCTGTAACGAGTAGCCAGTGACGATGACCTGAGAATTTCCCTCCCTGCGAAAACCTCGTGATCAAAACGTGGGCACAGGAGTGAGCCCCTGTGGGTTGGCCTGGCCCCAGGAAGTGGAAGCACAGGCACACGTGAGACAGGTGCCTGGGGAGGACCAGGGAGAGAGTCAAAAGTCACTCAACATTCAACAAATATTTATTGAGTGCACACGATGTGCTAGGCACTGTTTGAGCTGCTGGGGATACAGCAGTGACAGTCCTAGTTCTTGGGAGATTACGTTCTAGTTGGAGAGATGGCCAGTCAACACCTAAATAAACGAAGAGCTCTGTTAAGTGTGGGCGGGTCAGCAGCTCCCATGTGCTCATCCACTGCCCACAGGCGGTCCCTGTGGCCAGGTGACACCAGAGAATGAGGAACAGCAGGCTGGAAGGGGCCGCGGAGACACGGTGGAGACCTCAGCAGGGCACCGCCTCCCGCTGGCGGCTTGCCAAAGGCCCAGGATACTATCAGGGTAACCCAAGCTGGTACCTGCCACCAAGAAGTGAATGAGCGATTTGGATGGGGGACAGTCATCACCACAACCACAGCTACTATTTATGGAATACGTTTTCAGGGCACCGTACTTTTCATTTTGCATTTCCTTGCAAGAACTGTCTTGCGGGCAGCCAGAGGTAGCTATAATGCCCTGTAGGGTTAGGGGTGCCCAGAGCCATGGGTGATAAAGCTGGAGTATTAAAATTGTTACGGCAAGAACTCCAAGAGAAAGAAAAAGTTGTTCGGGTTTTTTGGCACCAAAATAGCATTTTTGATTCTTTCGTCAAGTCATTAATCTTGACTGCCAGACGCTGTCCATAAACAAAGGCTCTTCTAAGTTTCTGTGACATTCATGAGATCTTGGTCTCCTACCAGTGTAGAGAGGATTCCCCATCACCGTGCCCGCTAGGCTCTGAACAGAGCTTCTGTGGGACACAGGTGATTGCTATGGGGGCCTGTGGGCTGGGGGATGGTGAGAGGCAGAGGAGTGCAGAGCTGGAAGGAAGAAACCAGGTGGGTATCCAAGACCTGGGGCCACACCTCAAGACCAATTCAGTTCCTGCACCCACCTGAGCTGTCCCTTTCTCCAGACATGCAGTGAGAAAACCTCCACCAAAGAGAGAGGCGCAATGCAGGTTCCCTTGCTTCTAGGGTTTTCAGTGACTTGCTTGACCAGTACAGTCGGAACTGCCTGACTTTTCAAGGCTGAGTCATGGGGAGTCTTGCAGTTTCTACCTGGGACTTTTGGAATGCTCACTCCTGGGACGCTGCTTCTTGGAACCCAGCCACAGGCCACATACAGGTGCAGCAACATGACTGAACCATCTTGGACAGCACAAGCCCCACTGAGCCCCCTGGTGACTGCAGCCCCAGCTGACTTCACATGGAGCCAAAGAACGGCCCAGCTGAGCCCAGTCAACCCACAGCATCGGGAGAGAAAACAAAACGCTGGTTGTTGTAAGCCACTGTGATTTGAGGTGGTTTGTTCCATAGTAATAAATAATGAAAATATTAATTGGCAAGTCTAAGTTTCCTAAGCACCCAGAGGGATAAAGAGGAAGAAATACATATATGGATATATGTATGTAAGTATGCATGTGCGTGTTGTAGTGTGTGTATATTTTACGGAGAGACGGCAAGCAACTCAGTGCAGTGTACGTTAGTGTATGATAGTGCTCTCTGCAATTACTCTAGGCCAGGCACCAGTAGGTACTTTATAATCGTAACTTCACTCCATCTTCACAAAACCCTGTTAGATGAAAACTGTTGTTAACCCAGAGCACAGATGAGGTCACAAAGTCTCAGAGAAGTCAAGATACTTGCCCAAGGTCACACAGCTGATAAAGAGCAGAGTAGAGATTCCAACCTGATTCCTCAGCTGGAGTCCCCAGCCTCTGCTCTCTGCCTGAGGTAGTTCCACAGAGATAAACCATAACCACCACTTCTCCATATGGAGAAGACTAGGGGGTTGAGAGGCCATTAGAGAATACCAGGAAAAGGGGGCCATGCCGCACCCTCATCCTTTTGGGTGCCCTGGACTCTCTCTTCCAGAATCCCTTCAACGTCCCCACTGCTGGGCTGGGGAAGCGTGTGGAGCAAGCCCCAGTTAACCTAGGCGTATTCTCCCAGCAAAGGGTTCAGTACGAGTCCTAATCTCTGTATGCTTTACATTTACTTACAGCTCAGCAGCTCCTGCAAAGTCTACTTGTGCTTTGACCATAGGGGCGAGAATGAAGAAATACGTAATTACCCCTGAGTCGCCCACTTAGCCCTAGACTGACAATGAAAGTTACAGCTTAATTCCCTCAGGAGAGGAAAGATGGTACCCAAGCTAACACAGGACCAGCTTCTTACACCTGGCCCGGGACAGAGGGCTGCATTTGGGTCTGAGGGCTGAAGACGAGGAAAAACAATAAGCCACACGCCACAAGACATCAAGAGTTCGTGTGCGCTGTAATAAGCACACAGCACAGTATTTCAGTGTATGGAGTCTGGAGCCAGACAGCTTGGGTGTGAGTCACCATTTGCTTGAACTGCTATATCTCAGTTTCCTCATCTGTAAAATGGAGATGCTATTAGTAACGGTACCTGCCTCATAGAGTGGTTGGGAGGATTAAACAGCTAACACTAAGAAATGATTGGTTAATGACGCCTGGCACATAGAACAGCACTAAATAAGTGTTCGCTGTTATTTGCAAATGGCCTCTGACCCTAACAAGGATACTTCAGGAGAAATTAATCACCACCACCCCCTACAAATAACACTGCTCTGGTTGGCCAACAAGCTTGTCAGAGCCCTCCTTCAGCACTTCCGGTTGTGACTCGTGAATTCTGCTTACAGGAATACAGACCCTTACCAACCGTCTCCAGAATTTTAAAAACCGTCTTATCATTTTTGTTTAGAATATCATACAGAACTGATTTAAGTTGAAAATATCGCATTCAGATCAGTATAATGTGAAAGAACGAGTTCTAAATTTTATCTTTAACTGTATTTTATAATATTCATAATATGTAGTCAAATTTGTACTTATTTCCATTTACCAAGTGATGCACACAGTTTAATTTACTCTAGATTAATTACGTAAGAAAAATGTGATTTGGTGACAATAAATTCCCAAGTGTTGTAATAATCAGGTTTGGTTTGGGGACTGAACATACATGAAAATGTGCTGCCACATCTGAAACAGACAAACCCTGCTTTCACGATGGGATGAGGGGAATTCTTGCAACATGCACCTTAAAATTAAGCTCATTAATTTTTGTGTTTTCCTTTTAGATGATGAGATAAAGGAGGCTTATTTTTTAGGGGTTTTTTTAATAAAGAATTTCTGCAAAAACACATTCTGAACTCTTTATTTTAAATAAATGAAAAGCCAAATGGATACAATCATCTCTCTATTTTCTCCATTTAACAATGGCTTTTGGAGTTCAGGAGCTACCCTGCTGCACGGGGTACACATAGTGAGCAAATGAACCCAATGTGTGATCAGATAAAATCGTCCTGAGGCACATTTGAAGAGTCATTGTCATGTTTATGCCCCCTCATTTATTTCACATCTTTCTACATCAATGTTCCTTATCCATTTCACCAAATCAACTGCGGTAGTAAAGAAAAGAAAATTAAGAACAGAAAGACTTTGACACCATAGAACAGTCAAAGCCACCACAGCAGCTAACGCACAAGGCGTCAGAATTCAAGGAAGCTGTCAGGGCTATGTGTACACGCGGCACGACTAAGCAGCTTGACCACGAGCCCATTTGTTTGATCCACACCAATGGCCCCTGGGGCCTCTCAGTCATAGCTGGGGAACATAGAGATTTTCAATAAATGAAGTTACTGGTTGGGAAATAACCTCTCTCCTGCCCTTCCTGGGGGCCGCCCCTCGCACTCGTGGCGAACAGCCTCCTGGGAGCCTCTTCCATCACCCACACACAGGCCTCTCTCCTCAGAGCTCTGCCCTGCATTTTCCATCCAGATGCTTCAGGACCTGCGCAGGTGTCTGCAGACAGGTGAGACAAGGTGGGCCTGGGGTCGACCGCCGGAGCCAAAGGGGACAGAGTCAGAGAGGGACCTATGATGACACGGCACCTGCCACCCACACAGTGCCAGTACCCCCACAGCTTTCTTCAAGACCTTGCGTGGGCCAGTTGTGGGAGGTAGGGATCCTTATGCCTCATCAAAGATGAAAAACCTGAGAGTCACAGCTATTAAGGGAGTTGCTCAAGGCCGTGACGATCCAAAATTTTGCTTCCAAAGAATTATGAGGGGGACTTCCCTGGTGGTGCAGTGGTTAAGAATCCGCCTGGCAATGCAGGGGACACGGGTTCGAGCCCTGGTCCGGGAAGATCCCACATGCCACGGGGCAGCTAAGCTCGTGCGCCACAACTACCGAGCCTGCACTCTAGGGCCCGCTCGCCACAACTACTGAGCCCCCTAGCCACAACTACTGAAGCTCATGTGCCTAGAGCCCGTGCTCTGCAACAAGAGAAGCCACCGCAATGAGAAGCCCGTGCACCGCAACGAAGAGCAGCCCCCGCTCGCCACAACTAGAGAAAGCCTGTGCACAGCAACGAAGATCCAACGCAGCTAAAAATAAAAATAATTTTTTAAAAAAATAATTGTGAGGAATGAAAACATAGTTACAATGTAATATAAGTAAACTTCTTCAGATACTATTATAAGTGCATCCCCATGTCTGAATCTGCTCGGCTCCTGAGTTCAGACAGTCAGCAGGGGACACGTGTGGCTGTGACTGTATGTAACCACACACAGAGGTGTGTACGTGTGCATGCACGCATGA
Source organism: Aethalodelphis obliquidens (assembly GCF_003676395.1). NCBI lineage: Eukaryota > Metazoa > Chordata > Mammalia > Artiodactyla > Delphinidae > Aethalodelphis > Aethalodelphis obliquidens. The sequence continues at coordinate 14,913,993 of NW_020837991.1, read as the reverse complement.
GTGTGTTTGTGTGTGTCTGTGTGTGATGTTTGGGATTCTAGTTGGCGTTGATTTTAGATGGAAAAATACCAAGTTTTTCCAAGTGGCTATCTTTGAGTTACAGTAGAGGCAGCGTTTAGGAATTTTTTGCTCTGTGCATGTTTCCACTTTCCCTCTACTGCCCATATATTATTTTAACAATCAGAAAGTTCGGGGGTTTTTTGTAAATCTAGGCAACACATATTAAGCTGCTTGTTACCGACTCATCACAGCAGGGACAGAAACAGCCTGCCTCCTGGGCTGTCAGGTGGAGGCCTGGTGGTGAGGGCACGAATCATGCTGGGGAGAAGATGGGGTGATCTGGCAAGACTGGGGAAACAGTTCCTTCTGCTTTCCCATCTCTCTGCAGTTTCTGACTCCAGCCTCTGCACTGCACAGCTGGGTCACTCATTTCTGGGGAGCCCCTCCCTCCATGTCTGCATCCCCTCTCCTGGGAAACTGGGGAGCTTGTAAATTTAATGTGTAATCCAAGCACCACGAACCCTGCACCCTAGGAGCTCTGGGTCCCCAGGCCCAAGGCATATGGACTGGCAGACAGTGGGAGCATTTCTCTGTCCCAGGCTGTCTGTGACCCCATCCTCCTCCGCCAACATTTCTGTCTGTAAAATGGTGAACCCAGGGCCTCTCCTGGGCTTCCAGCCACTGACAGCAGGTGAGAGCCCTGCATATGCTCATCACCCTCAGTGGCATATAAATATTTTTACTGCACTTAACAAGATGCTGCCCTTGGTCTCTGGGAAAAGCCCCTCTGGTTTGTGGGTTCCATTTAAATGTGTAGAAACGTTTGCTGTCCAAACGGATGGCTTCCTGTCTTCGCAGGGGAAATCTGCATCTTCTCATTAGGTAACCTGCTAGAACACTGAACGTTCAGCCTCCGATTTTCAGAGGGCAGCCCTTCTACTCACCCACCTGACCAGGGCTGTTCAGGAAAGACCTCAGAAGCAGAAGTCTGTGTTTAGCCAGGAGGCACAGCGTGAGGGCTGGATATAGGGCCCAGGGAGAAAGAGATGCTGAGAGTCTTCTGCAGACTGTGACAAGCCTCTGGAGTTAGACTGTGTCGGATGATCAAGAGCTTGGCTGGCCTTTGCCCCAGCCTCCTGAGAGAGAGCCTCTAAAGCCTTGGAAACCCCCAGAGCAACAGCAGTGTCCTTGTTATTCAAGGTGGGTCCCTCGGACCACACCTGAGTTTATGGTAATGAGACGGCTCCTGCTGGGCCCCTAGGTAGTTTCAGGATGGGGCTGGCCAAGCCAGAAAGACCAACCACTACGTGATTAGTGGCTTAGAGCTGAGTGATGTCAGCCTGGAGGGCACTAGAGATTGAATTAAAGTCACAGACAATGATTCAACCAATTGTGTTTGCATAATGAAACCCCAGCAAAAACTCTGGACACCAAAGCTCAGTAGAGCCACCTAGTTAGTTGTGCTGGAAGGGTGACAAAAAGCTTCATGTTGGGGACCCTCTCAGACCCTATGTAGCTCTTCTTTTCTCTGGTCCTGATTTGCATCCTTTATAATAAAACCATACGCATAAGGATAGTGCTTTCCTGAGTTTTGTGAATTGCTCTGCAAATTATAGATTCAAAGGGGGTCATGGGAATGCCCAAATTTATAGCCAACTGGTCAGAGATACAGATGGCCTGGGGACCCCCTAAGCTTGTAGCTTGTGTCTGAAGTGAGAGCAAGCTTGTGGGAGACTATTCCCTTCACCTGTGAAATGTGACCTAATTCCAGGTGGTTAGTGTCAGAATTGCATTGCAGGCTGCTGGAGTTCAAACCCTGACCCTGGGGCTTTCCTGCTGTCCTATCTACTATCCTTTCCAGTCCTCGGTACCTACATCTAAATCAGTTAAGGGAGAAAGCACACGTAGAATGCTCAGAGCTGAACGGACAGCAGTAATCGCTCATAAACATTATCTATCATCATTGAGACCTACACCCTGCCAGGGAGAATGACAGGGACTTACGTCCTTATCTTTCTCTTGCTAAAGACCTCCTCTGTCTCTTCTAAGGTCTTTACCCAATGTAGAATATTCTGGTCTGCCCCACACCTTTTCACATTTTGCTGAGCTCTGCCTAATATTATTCCTTAACGATGCATTCATATCTCATGTCTATATATAAATAAAGTTACTTCCTATTTACATACCGATTTATTAGCCTATCACACGGTAACAGCTGGACAGTATTCCACCAAAATTGGAGAGGTAATCTGTGGTGATCCCACTCCAAATATAGGCTAGGCAAGGTACAAGAAGTTTGCTTTGGGGGACTCTTGGATGTATATTTAAAACTGTACTAGAATTTAGTGGCTCTGATAGGGAGTCACCAAATGTTCATTAATTCTTTCAAGTCATTGCTTTAATTCTATTGTATGTGAGAAGACAAAGAAAACAAATGCCACACAAAATGGCCTTATCAGAGGGGCACCCACCAGAAGAGGGTTTCAGAGCTAGATGGGATAACCAGTCTCTCTTGAGGGCTTCAAGCCCAAGGAGTACTTGAGCACCCAAAAGACAGGCAGTCGCCACCCTGAGCTTCAGGAACAGGGGTCCAAGAGGGCGAGTGCCCACCAGCTGGGAGCGGTTTCCTCTTTCTTTCACAGGTAATGGAAAACAAAATTCCACTGAGGGACATTCTGCTGCCAATCAGGAGGCACATGAAATGCACAGTGAGATGCCACGGCAGAGGAAAAAATGATAGTTTTAAATATGCCGTTGCTAAAGCATCACACGTCAGTTTGATGTTAAAAATTGGGGGCTTCCCTGGTGGCGCAGTGGTTGAGAGTCCGCCTGCCGATGCAGGGGACGCGGGTTCGTGCCCCGGTCCGGGAAGATCCCACATGCCGCGGAGTGGCTGGGCCCGTGAGCCATGGCTGCTGAGCCTGCGCGTCCGGAGCCTGTGCTCCGCAACGAGAGAGGCCACAACAGTGAGAGGCCTGCGTACCGCAAAAAAAAAAAAAATTGGATACAACTGTCACCTGTAATTGAAGAGTCAGCTTAAGTGATGCTGCTCCAATGATAAGGTCAGGTTGGAGCCTATTTCAGGGACCTAGAATGTAGGTTGTCTTCCAGGTACCAGCTATGCATTTCCACAGGGTGTAGTCTAGAGGAATCTTTATGAATATATTCCCTGGACACTGCTGAGCCCTTCAAACTACTCCCTTCTCTTTCAGACATTTCAGAGAATACCTGTTTCTATACAGCCACTGGTAAGTCATTAGGGCAGACACTCCAAACGCAGGGGTTACGATTTGTTTGAGCTGCTTCTTACTTGGGCAGCTTCAGTATGAGAGGCAATAGGAATTGATTCATATGCGCTCCAGACCGCGGCATACTAAGTAGAGTGTCAGAGCCTTCTTCCAAAGTGGGAAATAATTATGACTTCATTACATACGACAATTACATAAACGTCCTAAAAGAGTTCAACATTCATCTTTTTACTGTTTGCATAATGATGTATGGGCAAGAAAGGTAACATGTAGATTCCAGAAAAGGATCCTGTGCTTTCAATTGGGGCTAGTTGAAGAAGAGCTGTGTTTCACCTTTCAGAATGGCTATCGTCAAAAAGTCTACAGATACCAAATGCTGGCGAGGGTATAGAGAAAAGGGAACCCTCCTACACTGTTGGTGGGAATGTAAATTGGTGTAGCCACTGTGGAAAACAGTATGGAGATTTCCCAAAAAACTAAAAATAGAACCACTATATGACCCAGCAATTCCACTCTTGAGTATATATCCAAAAACAACCAAAAACACTCATTCAAAAAGATACATGCACCCCAGTGTTCATAGCAGCACTATTTACAACTGCCAAGACATGGAAACAACCTAAGTGACCATCAACAGATGAATGAGTAAAGAAAATGTAACATATATATATTTTTATATTTATATCATGGACTACTCCTCATCCATAGAAAGAACAAAATTTTGCCATTGGCAGCAACATGGATGGACTTGGAGGGCATTATGCTAAGTGAAATAAGTCAGACAGAGAAAGATAAATGCTGAATGATATCACTTATATGTGGAATCTAAAAAATACAACAAACTAGTGAGTATAACGTAACAGAAGCCGACTCGCAGATACAGAGAACAAACTGGTGGTTACGGGGTGGGGGGCAATATAGGGGTGGGAGAGTATGAGGCACAAACTATTAGGTATAAGATAAGCTACAAGGATATATTTACAACATGGGGATTATAGCCAATATTTTGTAATAACTGTAAATCGAAAGTAACCTTTAAACATTGTATAAAAATAAAACATTTTTTTAGAAAAAGAAGAGGCGTGTTTGAAGGTGGCATTAGTCACATGAGTTCTTAAAATTTTCTTCCAGTTCTCCACACCTTTTTCCTTTGGCGCTCCTACCTGGCAACAACCCACTCCTTCTCTCACATTCAGCCTACAAAGAGCAAGCAGGGTCGCTGAGTAAAGAGGGAAGAGAAAGACCTCAGAGGAAAGAAGGGGAGGAAGACCCATGGCAGCCTCAAGAAAATCATGAAAAATGTCCAATTGCTTAAGGATGGCCATTTTAGGAGGCAAATATTGGTTATTTGGAATTCATATGCAAATGAGATGTTGACCCTGTGATGATGACACTCAATGTGTGTGTACATATATGTATGTGTATACATATATACATACGTGTACACACACACACTCACACACATATATACACACACAGGTCTCTCTCCATCCAACCACTCATACATCAGGATGGGTTCCTCTGGAACATCTCAGCAGTGATCACTGGCTTACAAGACCAGCTCTGAAAGACATACATGAATAAGGACATCACCGGATAATTGTTCCTGTCAGGAGAGCAAATTTCCACCACGCCTGCATAAAAATGAAAGTAAAACTCAGAAACCAAACAGATATTGTAAAAATCGGTGGAAATCAGCCCTTTCCCTCCTGCCTTCAACGTCCCCTCGTGCTATTCCACACCCTACGAGGCTGGGAATGACTCATGGCCCCCACGGAGCCATCAGAGCGCCCTAATCCAATTCATCAGGACTACTCACGACTCCTGGCACGGGCATGCAGGCCATATTGCTGAGATTCCAGGAGGCTGGCAGCCCAGCCACGCCGGGCAAAGCGTAGTTGATGAGAACTTACATCAAATTTGCACACATTTGCACAGCACGTCAGAAATACCTCTAATCTCAAACAGACGGGGCAAGTGGAGAGAAAGCAAAAAGGGTTTGTTGGAGATGACTGAGCTTGGAGAAGGCCCCAAATCTCCTCCCTACATGACATCTGGCCTTCTGTTTTAATTGCCTTGCTGGTGATCGTTAATAAAATGTCCACTAGCTTATTTTTCAGGCAGCTGCCTTTGTTTTAAGGTAACTCATTTTTTCTTTTTCTTTTCTCTCTCTTTTTTTTTTTTTTCTGGACTGTGTGCTTCCTGCAGCAGCAAAGGGCGTTCTGATTAATACATATTCCTGCTGGAGGCTAATGTGTCTTCATATGCCTGGTAAATAACAAGTAATCATGGGTTCCGCATAGGAAATTTACAGCCTTGGACTCTGATATGAACCTGTCCAGCAGGAGAGGTGGGTAGGCATGCTGAACCAGGCTTTAACCCCTTGTTTTCTGAAATGAAAGGGCAGAAACCAAAATGTTTCAGTGCAGGGGAGAAAGACAGGCAAAAGAGCATCAGGATTCGCACACCATCTGTACCTTCATAGAGCACTAATGGGGAATAATTACATTGCTCCGGCTGCCCAATGGCTGTGAACCTCTGGAAGTGAGTCTGGTCTCCCAGGCCTTCCCAGCGGCTGTTGTCTGGCACGGGCGAAAATGGAAAGTCCGAGGCTGAAATGGCTCATTAAAAGAATCCTGAAAAAGAGGGTGGCTCTTTGAATCTTAAAGGCAGTAATGAGTAACTCAGCAGACTGTGCAGAGAAAGCCTTCCCTGGTCCCTAAATTAATTCTCAGTGAGAAGGGATGGAGGAGAAGCAAAGGGGAGAGAGGTGAGGACAGGAGGGGAAGAGAGAGGGGAGAGGAGAGAGAGAGAAAATACATACTGTAGCCAGATACTGATAAAACTTCCCCAAGACCGCTTCTCTGGAGGAACTCACCAGCTGCTCCTTGGCAGCGGGAATGTGAAAGTGTCAAGAAGTTCCATTTACTACTGGCTGATGAGTCGGCAAGGAAGGTGTGCTCTGCGCGCCTTAAGTAGAATTTCAATCCAGCCTGCCCTCTCCGCTGACACTGAGGTCTGTGAAGCAAGCGGACTGGAATGGGCAGGAACCAACAGGCTGCTTTTTAAAAGCTGGATCAGGAGACGCAGGTCAAGCAAACAAGGAAGAGAGGCCAGGTCCTGTCCTGTTCTGACCCTGGCAGGGAGCCCCACCCCAGGGGCTTCCAAATAGAGGTCACGATCTGACCTCTCCAGGCCAGGCCATCGCAGTGCCCATCCAGCTGGGGCCGTCTTCCCGGCACAGGTTGATTCAGATGTCCAGCCACCTGGACAGTGGCTACCGCCATCCTCAACTCCATCCTCAACCCTCTTGACAAATGTGAGGTTTATTTGCACTACTTGGATCCTATTCCTTCTTTAAGACTGAATTTGTCCCAACTTTTCCATGAAGCATTCTAGAAGAATATGCCCCCCACAGCTGGTGACCTCTCCTTTCTGATACCCCTGTACCTCCTCACTGGACCATTTATGGTGACCTCCTCCTCATGGCCCTGCTATATGAAAACCCAACAGAGCTGCGGATCACATCCCCTCCCACTACCTATAACCTCAGCCTCTTCCCCATCTCACTCCTCTGCAGTCTCAAAAACTCATCCTGGGGCTTCCCTGGTGGCGCAGTGGTTGAGAATCAGCCTGCCAATGCAGGGGACACGGGTTCGAGCCCTGGTCCGGGAAGATCCCACATGCCGCGGAGCAACTAAGCCTGTGCGCCACGACTACTGAGCCTGCGCTCTAGAGCCCGCGAGCCACAACTACTGAGCCCATGTGCCACAACTACTGAAGCCTGCGCACCTAGAGTCTGTGCTCCGCAACAAGAGAAGCCACCGCAATGAGAAGCCTATGCACCGCAACGAAGACCCAACGCAGCCAAAAATAATAAATAAATAAAATAAATAAATTAAAAAACAACTCAACCTGCACAGCTTCCACTAGTTACCATCCCATCTTTCCTATTACTGATGTATACTCTCACTTTGTTTCAAAAGGCATTTGAAGCAACCTGGAAACATGCCTTCAAGATAAGAAAGTAAATATCAGGAAAGAAGGAAATCAGGGAATTAGAAAATAAAGTGAGGAAAAATCAGCTGAAGCTAGGGATGTGTTGAATGTATTCACACAAAAGCATGTGTCTGGGGCTTCCCTGGTGGCGCAGTGGTTGAGAGTCCGCCTGCCGATGCAGGGGACACGGGTTCGTGTCCCGGTCCGGGAAGATCCCACATGCCGCGGAGCGGCTGGGTCCGTGAGCCATGGCCGCTGAGCCTGCGCGTCCGGAGCCTGTGCTCCGCAGAGGGAGAGGCCACAACAGTGAGAGGCCCGCGTACCGCAAAAAAAAAAAAAAAAAAAATGTGCCTGAATGGACATCCTATCATCTGCTAAAATGGGATGCAAATCTGACTTCATTTTCTAGTGACCAAAGAGAGAGAAATAATCAGAGGAAATCATGAAACAAGGCACAGTGTCTAGGTGATGGAAACAATTCCCTTGCTCAGGGAAAATCATGCCTGGACTTAAGGCCTGAGGGAAACTCCTCCTCTGGCTCCCATCATTGGAGCCCTGTGTGATGGAGTAATAAAGTGAAGACAGGAATTAATGCCAACATAATGCCTGGCATGACTTAGTGAAGGGGAAAGAGAAGGGAACAGACAGGAAAGATGCTTGCCTTCGTGGACCTTGGATTTTACTAGAAAACAGAGAGACAATTAGCGTGTTCATATCATCTTTGTTCAATTGACAGAGAGGGGTATCTGAGATAGGATGCTCTGGGGCAGATCTTCAGAAGGGTACGAGGCATCAGCCAGGTAAAGACTTGGACCATTTCTGTAGCATCCCCTGGTCTGGCCAAATCCCGAGAATCCAAAACCTGATTCAGGGAAACCAAGTCTCTGAGGGCCTGCCCCTTGCCCCACCTCTTCAGGATGCAAGTTCTTGGAAGAGTTGCCCACCCGTACTCTCTCCACTCCCCCACCTCCCAGCTGTTCCTCAGCCCCCTGTAACCTGCCTTCCCTGCCCTTCCCCAGGAGAAGCCACCCCAGCCACACCCCCAGAGAAGCCACGTTGCCACCAGAAACACCTGCGGTCTTTATTTGATGGGAAGTGTTGGTGTATTTGTTACTGTTGATCATCCCCTATTTGAAATACCCTCTTCTGGCCTCTGGGATCCCTATTTGTGCCTGGTTTCCCTCCCCCCTCTTCAGGCATCAGTTCTATAGCCTCCTCTTCTTGAATTTGCTTCTTAAATATCAACCTGCCCTTGAATGTTGTCTTCTCACTTTAGGTCCTCTCCCTGGTGAATGTGACACACCCAGTACCTCAAGTGACTCCCACGTCTGTATCTACTTGCACCCTGTACTGCTCCACTGATACTCAGGCCTATGAAGTCAAGGCACCCTCCCCACTCACCATGTTCAAATGTTACCGTTCCAACCTCATTCTTCTCCCAAATTCCCTACGGGCATGTGACCACCATCTCCTTCACTCCCCAAATCAGAAACCTCAGGCTCATCCTTAACTCCTCCCCCTTACTCTTCCACATATCCAGTTGTATTGATTCTATCGCCCATATATATCTCCTGTTTATTACTTTCTCTCCATCCCCACTGATGAAAATTAACTGTTTACTGCTGTCAGGCACCGTTCTAAGTGCTCTACGCCTTACACACAACGTCTACACAGGCATGTAATGGAGTCGACGTTCGTTATTAGCCTCTGCATCCCACAGGGGAGGGGACGGAGGCACAGAGAAGTTGCGTGACTTGCTCCAGGCCACACAGCAAGGAAATGGAAAGCCAGGATTTGGATGCAGACAGTTTCCGACTTCAGGGCCCACCAGATACCACCACTGCTATTTGTCACTTCTCACCCAGACGACTGCAATTCACTTCCTAACCAATCTCCCCCAGCCTCCATTCCTGTCCCCTTCTCCACACCACTGCCCCACAGTGTGATCTATCAAAAACGCAAATCTAAAAAAAAAAAAAAAAACACGCAAATCTGAGCTCACCACCCTGTGCTCAAAATCCTTCCACGATTCCCTCTGGCTTGCAAAATAAACTTCAAGCTCTTGTGGTTTCATGCCACATTCCCACCTCTCCTCCCCTACCGCTCACGTCCATACCCACACGCCTATCACGTGCCAGGACTCGTGCTAAGACCTCTGGGTAATGCAAAATGCGGCTCCCAGTGTCAAGAAGATGTTGAAGAAGTAGGCAAACCAAGTGCACAAACGAAAAGTTAAACGTTAAGCCCAAGGTTACCATTAAAAAAGAGGCCACGAGGCAGCATAATTTAGCAGGGAGGCGGGCAGACTCTTAAGCCAGACATTTAATGTAAGCGAAACTGTCTCTCCAAAAAGATTTTTTTTCCATCTCAAGCTGGCATTTGTGAATAATCAGCTCAATTCTGGTTTAGTTTGAAAGATACTGTAATATTCCCATATTGTTCCAGTTCAATACTTTTAGAAAATGAATAGGCTTGGTTCTGGTTCAAACGGGCTTATTAGGTGTTGCTGTTTTGAAAAATCCGTGGTTCGGTGCTCAGCTCACTGGGGGAAAATTTAAAAACAACAACAACAACATTAATTTGCGGCTCAGCTTGGTTCAAGGATCGCAAATTACAGCAGTTGCTTCCAGTCGTGCTTCACACTTGAGCTGACACCCAGTTATGAATTCAGCTGGCAGGCCTGAACTTCCGTGGCCGTGGCCTTCCACAGAGCCTTGCCGGCCTCCAGCCCTCACAGTTTATCCCTGGGGCAGATGTTTGGGAGTCCCCAGCATAACACACCTGGGGGCCTACCATCAGGTAGCTTCCTCTTGGCAAAGGAGGGGCTATGTGGGCTAATAAGAAGCAAACTCCCCGCCTCCCTTGAGTCCGGGGCTCCCTTACCTCTTGCAGGCCTCTGCTCCCTTCACCATGCCTCTGAGGCCTCCCGTGAACATCCTTAAAACAGCCCCCCATCCCTCTTGCTACCTCCTACTCCTATCTCTTTTCCCGGCTTCATTCTTCTCCATAGCATTTACCAGCCACTGATCTACTCTCTATTCTATTGGCATGTGCTCTGGCTCCCCTCTGGGAGGGAGGGATTTCTGTCCATCTTTTTCACTATTATATGCGCCCGCACCCCCGTCTGGACTAGTACCTGGAATATAATAGAAGTCTATTAAATATATGTTAAATATCTAATAACCCCCCTCAGTCTAAATCCAGAGCTTATGATTTCCAAGGCGAAGCAGGATTTGGCCTAAAAACTGGATTTCTATATATTATGAAGGATATCTCACTCCTACTGGGTTTTTCCTTATAATATCCTCTTTCCCTCCTTCTTCTGCATCATCTGGTTGTCTCCAATGCTAGGGTGAAACAAAGCAAAGTATATAAAACCGTATACAAGCCCCTGTGTCCCTGTAGTTTGAAGTAAAAGTCTCCCAGGCCTCCTTGAGTCTCAAAGGGCTGACTCAAGAGTTAATGATTAGGCATTTTCACAATATTGAGTCTTCCAATCCAAGAACATGGTGTATCTCTCCATCTGTTTGCATCATCTTTGATTTGTTTCATCAGTGTTTTATAGTTTTCTGAGCACAGGTCTTTTTGCCTCTTTAGATATTCCTAGGTATTTTGTTCTTTTTTTGCAGTGGTAAATGGGATTGTTTCCTTAATTTCTCTTTCTGATCTTTCATCGTTAGTGTATCGGAATGCAAGAGATTTCTGTGCATTAATTTTGTATCTGGCAATTTTACCAAATTCATTGATTAGCTCTAGTAGTTTTCTGGTGGCATCTTTAGAATTCTCTATGTATAGTATCATGTCATCTCCAAACAGTCACGGTTTTACTGCTTCTTTTCCGATTTGGATTCCTTTTATTTCTTTTTCTTCTCTGACTGCCATGGCTAGGACTTCCAAAAATGTGTTGAATAATAGTGGCGAGAGTGGACATCCTTGTCTTGTTCCTGATCTTAGAGGAAACGCTTTCAGTTTTTCACCACTGAGAATAATGTTTGCAGTGGGTTTGTCGTATATGGCCTTTATTATGTTGAGGTAGGTTCCCTCTGTGCCCACTTTCTGGAGAGCTTTTATCATAAATGGGTGTTGAATTTTCTCAAAAGCTTTTTCTGCATCTATTGAAATGATCATATGGTTTTCATTCTTTAATTTTTTAATATGGTGTATCTCATTGATTGATTTGCGTATATTAAAGAATCCTTGCATCCCTGGGATAAATCCCACTTGATCATGGTATATGATCTTTTTAATGTGTTGTTGGATCCTGTTTGCTAGAATTTTCTTGAGGATTTTTGCATCTATGTTCATCATTGGTATTGGTCTATAATTTTCTTTGTTTGTGATATCTTTGTCTGATTTTAGTATCAGAGTGATGGCGGCCTCGTAGGACAAGTTTGGGAGTGTTCCTCTCTCTGCAATTTTTTGGAAGAGGTTGAGAAGGATGGGCATTAGCTCTTCTCTAAATGTTAGAATTCGCCTGTGAAGCCGTCTTGTCCTGGACTTTTATTTGCTGGAAGATTTTTAATTAGTTTCAATTTCATTATTTGTGATTGGTCTGTTTATATTTGCTAATTCTTCCTGGTTCAGTTTTGGAAAGTTGTACCTTTCCAAGAATTTGTCCATTTCTTCCAGGTTGCCCATTTTATTGGCATACATTTGCTTGTAGTAGTCTCTTATGATCTTTTGTATTTCTGCTATGTCGGGTGTAATTTCTCCTTTTTCCTTTCTAATTTTATAGATTTGAATCCTCTCCCTTTTTTTCTTGCAATCTACAGATTCAATGCAATCCCCATCAAATTACCCATGGCATTTTTCACAGAATTAGAATAAAAAAATTTACAATTTGTATGGAAACACAAAAGACTCTGAATAGTAAAAGCAATCTTGAAAAAGAAAAACGGAGCTGGAGGAATCAGGCTCCCGGACTTCAGACTATAGTACAAAGCTACAGTAATCAAAACAGCAGGGTACTGGCACAAAAACAGAACTACAGATCAATGGTACAGGATAGAAAGCCCAGAGATAAACCTACACACATATGGTCACCTAATCTATGATGAAGGAGGCAAGAATATACAAGGGAGAAAAGACAGTCTCTTCAATAAGTGGTGCTGGGAAAACTGGACAGCCCCATGTAAAAGAATGAAATTAGAACACTACCAACACCATACACAAAAATAAACTCAAAATGGATTAAAGACCTAAACGTAAGACCGGACACTATAAAAGAACTCTTAGAGGACAACATATGAAAAACACTCTTTGATATAAATCACAGCAAGATCTTGTTTGACCCATCTTCTAGAGTAATGAAAATAAAAACAAAAATAAACAAATGGGGCCTAATGAAACTCAAACTTTTGCACAGCAAAGGAAACCATAAACAAGACGAAAACACAACCTTCAGAATGGGAGAAAATATTTGCAAATTAAGCAACTGAAAAAGGATTAATCTCCAAAATATAAAAGCAGCTCATGCAGCTCAATATCACAAAAACAAACAACCCAATGAAAAAATGGCAGAAGACATAAATAGACATTCCTCGAAAGAAGACATACAGATGGCCAAGAGGCACATGAAGAGATGCTCAACATCACTAATAATTAGAGAAATGCAAATCAAAACTACAGTGAGCTATCACCTCACACCGGTCAGAATGCCCATCATCAAAAAATCTACAAACAATAAACGCTGGAGAGGGTGTGGAGAAAAGGGAACCCTCTTGTACTGTTAGTGGGTAAATTGATACAGCCACTATGAAGTACAGTATGGATGTTCCTTAAAAAACTACAAATAGAACTACCATATGACACAGCAATCCCACTACTGGGCATATACCCTGAGAAAACCATAATACACATATACCCCAATATTCATTGCAGCACTATTTACAATGGCCAGGACATGGAAACAACCTAAATGTACATTGAAAGATGAAAGGATAAAGACGATGTGGTACATATATACAATGGAATATTACTCAGCCGTAAAAAGGAACAAAGCTGGGTCATTTGTAGAGATGTGGATGGACCTAGAGTCTGTCATACAGAGTGAAGTCAAAAAGAGAACAATAAATATCATATATTAACACGTATATATGGAATTTAGAAAAGAATGGTACAGATGAACCTATTTGCTGGGTAGGAATAGAGATGCAGACACAGAGAATGGACATGTGGACACGGGCGGGTGCGGGGAGGAGTGGGGAGTGGAGGTGGGATGAATTGGGAGATTAGGATTGACATATATACACTACCATGTGCAAAATAGATAGCTAGTGGGAACCTGCTGTATAGTGCAGGGAGCTCAGCTCAGTGCTCTGTGATGACCTAGATGGGTGAGATGGTGGGGGGAGTGGGAGGGAGGCCCAAGAGGGAGGGAATATATGTATACATATAGCTGATTCACTTCATTGTACAGCAGAAACTTACACAACATTGTAAAGAAACTATACGCCAATAAAAAAAAAAAGAGGGCTTCCCTCGTGGTGCAGTGGTTGAGAGTCCGCCTGCCGATGCAGGGTACACGGGTTCGTGCCCCAGTCCGGGAAGATCCCACGTGCCGTGGAGCGGCTGGGCCTGTGAGCCATGGCCGCTGAGCCTCTGCGTCCAGAGCCTGCGCTCTGCAACGGAGAGGCCACAACAGTGAGAGGCCCGCGTACCGCAAAAAAAAAAAAAAAAAAAAAAAGTTAATGATTAGGAAACATGAAGATGTAGAAACAAAGAATAGCTGCTGGGCTGGGAAACTGATAATGATTTAGACTATAAATCTGCCACATAGCAGGTTCCTTGAAAGATGTAAATAAAAGGCTGACACACATTCCTAGGTTGTTTTTACAGGAAGCAGAGCCCTACCAGATGAAAACTGCTGACCACAAGCACATAGACCCTAGACTGGTTGAAACCCGAAGGCTGATGATGCTTGAAACTTCACCTTGATGCCAACCAATCTGATAATTGTGCACGAGCTCATCACGCACCCTGCAGCCCCCTCCCTCACACTGACTGCCTTTAACACCCCTTCCCTGAAAGCCATCAGGGAGTTCAGGTCTTTTGAGCATAAGCTGCCCATTCTCCTTGCTTGGTGCCCTGCAATAAATGCTGTACTTTCCATCACCACAACCTGGCATCAGCAGACTGGCTTTACTGCACACAGGGGAGCGGACCCAAGTTTGGTTAGGTAACATATATGCATTAACAAGCTGCCTCCTTCTCCAACCTTCCATTTGTCTGACTGTCTGTCTCCCTCCTTCCTTTGAGAGGATGAGTTGCATTGCCTCTTCTCAGCTGAAGGGAAAGTCTTTGCACCTGTCTCATCACACACTCTCCCTTGGGGTCTCAGCAGAGATACCCCTCTGCCTCCAAGCTCTGGGGCCTGTGTCCAGAGGGATTTGGGTCTGCCTGTCTTTTACCTCCTGAAGTACCTTTTTGGCTTCCAGTCAGATTTGGTTTACGTTTGTATTAAAAATTGCAAAAATATATAGCATTCCTAACATGGTAAAATGGCTTGCATTGTAGCACACATATACAAGAAAAGAATAGGACAAGAATTAGAAGAAAGATTTGATCCACCTGGTAACAATACTGTTATTTTTAATGATTATTAATCAGATAGAAGTGCCTCACTCCCTCCTTCCCATCCACTCCGCTCCCACACACACTGAATGGTGCCCCTTGCCCAATACATGCCACAATGTCATGGTGGTGAGCCATTGGGAAGTCCATGGAGCTCTCTAAAATGTTCATCCTAAAGTCCTTGGGGAAATTAAGAATATAACCACACAGTCAAGGAAATCCATAAGAGGGGAGTAATTTATCTACTTACCATTCGGTTTCCCTGCTGGAAAGCAAATAGAAACTAAAAATGGGTGGATCTCTAGCAAGGTATATATATTTTTTCGCTAGCTATTTTTATTTTATATCTTTGGTGTTACATTTTCACTGGGATGTGCTGAGGAGCGGATTTTTTTATTTGACCTTTTTCAGATTTGACGGGTTTCCTGAATCAGTTTAATTTCATCAATTTGGGAAATGTCTCAGCCATTAATTACCTCTTTCAATACTGCCTTTTTTCCGATATTGTCTTTTCTCCTGAAACTCTCATTCTGTGCTCCATGGCTCCTAATTTCCCATTTTTCCCTCTCTTTCCCTCTTGGGACTGCATTATGAATAACTTCTTTAAATTTATTTCAGCGGACCCAACTTCTTTTCATCTATGTCTAATTGGCTATTAAATTGCTAAATAGAACAGTGAAATCTTGACTATGATCACTTTCACCTCGAAAATTATTTGGTTCTTCGTCAAATCTGCCCGATCATGGAAAATCTCATGTCCGTTTCTTATCTTCTATGTCACTTTGTTTATAACTTGAAACTCATTATTTTATAACCTGTGTCTTATATGCCAATCCCTGTGGACATGCTTCAGCTGTTACTTTTCAGCCTCTCTCAGTGCTTTGTTTCCATATATGGTTTTATCACTTTTTTTCTAAGTTCCTTTTTTTCCCCCAGAACGTTATCTGGGAGAATTCCTTGAGGCCTGGGTTACGGGTGAGTTCCTCCAGAGAAGATTTGTTTCCTTTTGTCATGTGCCTGGGGTACAACCAACCTGGACTTCAGCTTACAACTCAATTTTCCACCTGAGGTTTTCCAAACCACCCATACAGTGTGATTTCAGGCTACAAACCTATGTGCGGGCATTTGGGTATATGAACTCTCATGTGAGAATATTTCCCTTCCATTCAGAATTAAGGGCGGAGACGGCCAATGTCCTTTGCCATCCCCTGGGGCTTTTTCCTACTTCATCTTTACTCTGAGGATATAGCTATTTGGGATCCTAACTTAATGTAACTTGGGAGAGCCAGAGCCTCCAGATAGACTTGCATTTCGGACAGACCCACTGAACCTCCCATTTGGGGCTTTTTTGTCTGTCTCCCATGGCTACACAAACCAATGGTTAAGTTCACCTGACCCAGCAAATGCCTGCAAGGGGTCACGACACCTCTGTGATACCCATTTTCATTCAGTCCACGGCTTCTACTTTTATCAACTCATCAATGCCTTTTGAAATATCTGTAAGTGGTTTGGCCAGCATTTTTTACTTTTAAGCAGGAAAGCTGTCATCAGGGTTTCTAGTCTGCGAAACAGCTGGATAAGGAAGACACAGAATTCTCTTTACCCCATAGCCCCAGGGACGTGTTAACATCCTGCAACTGGCCGGAGGCTTGTTCACTGGAATATCGGCCTCTGGGGCTGGCCACGCGCCTGTAGCTGGTGCAACACACCAGTGATCATGAGTGAAGGGGAAACTGTACTGCGAAGTACACTTTTAGCTTTAGAGAGTTACTTAAGGGACTGAAGATGGGCCATTAACCCAGGCAGGACCCAGGGCCTGCATTATGTATTCAGTTCCTCCGGGTTAAGTGTACGGGGCTGAGTGGAGATATTCCTATCAAGGTCAGGAAAAGCTCCTACACTCTGGTCCTTCAACTAACAAAACGGCACGTGATATACTACGTGGATTCCCAGGACAGCATATTCAGTCTGAGCATTTTGCAGCAGACTCTATCCAAAGTAACCAGGAAGGTTGTTATTCCTGCTCCAGGAAGCAACTGTCCAGAGACTGCAGGCCTTCTTGAGGCGTGTGTGTCCTATGTCCTGCGAGACAATGCAGGGCTAGAATTCTCATGACAGTTTGGAGCCTTTGGTGATATCCAAATGGAGAAAAGACGGAAGGGCAACCAGGTCCTGGAGTAAAACTGAGACAGGCTGGGACCCTTTGCAGCAGTGCTTGTGCCTGGACAGATATCTCCTCAAGCAATAAAATACAAAGAAACTATATGGGGCTAAAAATAACTACATGCATGCACAGCTGGGGCAAATTATGGACAAGAAGATACAAAAAGACCAAAAAACCCAACTACCGCTCCTGAAGAGCCAGGAGCGAAAGCAGGGTACTAGGCATGCACCTTGCACACAACACCACCAAAGGGGTGGGCAAAACACCTAAGCCACTCCTCTGGCATGACCTCTGGACCCAGCCCTACCCTCGCCCCTACCCTCATCCCATATAAGGAATCAGCTCGTCCCCCCTTGTGGAGGGAGTGACCTGTTACTTGTTTTCATTCCCTCCTGCTGCAGCAGGGGTCTCAATAAAGCCTGAATTTCTTGTCCGGCCTCTTATCAATTTCTTATCAATTTCTATTCCTCTCATCAATTTAAGGAAGGCCAAGACCCCTGGTCTGTATCAAAACAATGCCAGCAAGGCTGAGGGTTAGATATCTTTTTGAGAAACATATCAGCCTGTTATTGGGCTCTGGTGTAAGACCCAAAGGCTGACATTAGCCGTACAACCGTGGGACCAGAACTGCCAATTGCCGCCTGAGAAATTGAGAGAGACTTCTATCACAACACGGAGGGGGCCCAGCAGAGGTCCATCATTACGTGGAGGTAAAACCAACGTGGAGGGCTGCCCAGACTCCTGACATTTGCGCCACACCCACTATTGAGCTGGGTGAGGCAGAGGACTGGACGTAAGTGTGGGGTTTCCAGACGGCTTGGAGCTGACCTTGTACCTTAGCTGTTCCAAATGTCCTCCATACATCCCACCCTAAATATCCAGTACCGATCAACCTGTGTCATAACAACAACAGTAATATTTGACACATCCTATATGCTACTTACATTCTACTGCTGTTCTGACCACATTTAGTCCTTATAATAATTTTATATGGTTGTATTAGTATTTCCTTTATCTTACAGATAAGAAACAGGGTCACAAAGAGCTTAAAAAAACTTATTCAAGACGATACAACTCGTATGGGATGGAGTTCATATTCCAACCCGGGCAATCTGGTTCCTGAGTCTGTACTTTCAATTGCCACACTTATTCTGCCGTGCAGCATGCGGGGATGTTCTTGTCAAGCTAAATGCTGTGTGTAAGATAACCACAGGTTAAACAGTCACTAAGCACTTACACTGTAAGTATTTCTTTTTACAGGATACGTGGACAAGGTTCAATTCTGTTAAAACAAGATAAAGCACAGGAGGAGAAACTGGCATTGTTATCAAGTATTTTGGCTCCATCTAATTTGTGAACGACCGCTAACAAAGAATCAAGGGCAATACAACTGGGAACCTTGGAAATATAGGTTCACTGGCACCCAAAAGGTGTTAACAGTCTGGCATCAAAATAGAGGTGTTTCCAAAGATTCTGAGGAGTGGAAATCAATACATAGCATACTAGTCTCCAAAGACGGCCGTGATTCCTCACCCTCCCAGACCTATATCCTATTTCCCCTCTCCTTGAATCTGGCCTGGCCTTCTACTTGCTTTGATCAACATAATGTGATAGAAGTGATACTATGCAGAAGCCTTAAAAAAAGGGCTGACAACGTTCACCTTTGTACTCTTGGAAGCTGGCCATCCTCTAAGAAGCCCAGCTATCCTGAGATCACCATGCTGTGAGGAAGACCAGGCTAGCCAAGTGGAAAAGGCATACGGAGGCACCAGACACGTGAGTGAAACCTTCCTGGGCCTCTAGCCTAACCCAGCTGCTAGCTAACTGCAGCTAAGTGGCACCATGATGGGGCAGAAAAATCACCAGCCAAGCCCTGCCCAGGATGCAGAATCAGGAGAATAAGAAACTGTGCTTCGGCTTCCCTGGTGGCGCAGTGGCTGAGAGTCCGCCTGCCGATGCAGGGGACACGGGTTCGTGCCCCGGTCCGGGAAGATCCCACATGCCGCGGAGCGGCTGGGCCCGTGAGCCATGGCCGCTGAGCCTGCACGTCCGGAGCCTGTGCTCCGCAACGGGAGAGGCCACAATAGTGAGAGGCCCGCGTACCGCAAAAAAAAAAGAAAAAAAAAGAAACTGTGCTTGTCCCAAGGCCGTAAGTTTTAGAGTGGTCTGTTACACAGCAATAGATAACCAAAATACATAGATTAATGTGACAATATATAGTATAGCTTGTCAAATCTGCTGGAGGCATGTTTTATGTGAATAGCAACAGGAGAAAGCTGGCAGCTCAAATAAAGGTAAGAGAATAAAAACTGAGGTGCTCTCGGTTTAGTCCTAGACAAGTAACTTTGTAAAATGATTATCATACTGAAAATGTAGAAATGAATGAATGCCTGGCATAAAAAATCCTGCCCCATTCTAGAACTAAGCACTGCTGTAACTGGAGCTACCCGCCTGCCCCAGGATACTGCCCTGTGCCACCCCAGGCCTGGGCTCCAGTCTCTCTTTCATGAAAGAAAACCCAGTGACTTCTAAAAATAAGGATAGATCTGTGATTCTGGATCTCAGGGAGGGAAAGGCATGCCAGAGACATCTTGTGAATGAGGCGTTTATGGGCACCAAAAAGAGACACATTGAGTGTAAAAACCTGTGAACGCTAGGTCAAGAGGAGTTGAAGAAAAAATCCTCGTGTCCACAAGGCTGAGAGGAAGAAAAGGACATAGGTCAAATATTAAGGCCTGGACCTAATCAGTTAATTGCAGGCTGCAAACAGAGGCAGATGGGCAGGCAAAGGGGCTGAGCACTGACCCCCCACTTGAGACACTGGTAGAGGTCAATGCACATCCACTGTTCAGGGAAAAACAACACTGAGAGAAGAATCAATGTCCAGTTTAGAGAGATGTCCAGCTTCCCCTCGCTGTGGCCTTGCTGCTCTGTGTGTCACTTTCACGGGCTTACATAAGGCAATCTCTCCGGGCCTGGATGCTGTAATTACAGCTTTCATCTGCAGGGAAGCGCTTCCTGACAAGGTCATGAGGAAGGCCTGGTAGGGTGAGCTGTAGCTGGGGCACTGCTTTGAGTATCGTATTCTTACCCAAGGTTGAGCAGTGGAGTGAAGGAAGTTAGATAGGCACTGCATCCAAAGATACCCTGACTTTCATTTTAGTGCTTCCCTTTGACTTGTCCCATTTCGCCCATTTTCTGTACACAATAACTCAGTGGCTCCTTTTTAACCCATACTTAACTTGATAATGACTGTAAATGGAGGATAATTTTCCACGGGAGATATTCCATCAAAACGCAATGAAATAAGTCAACGTTATATCACTCCTTGCATCAGTCCATTTCCACTACCTAATTGATGCTCTGCTTCAACATCTTCAACCTGTTGTTAGGTGCGAATCTAAAAATGGCTTGCCTGTGATTGTGAAGGGCATATCTGATTTTTTTTTTTTTATTTCGATGACATCTGCTGTTCTGTCTGCTCTATCATTATTTTCTAATATTCTGATTCTCAAAGGAGCAGAGAATCTCACTTTGTCCTTTAACAAGTGAACAACTGAACCATTCAATGCAGGGAGCTAAAGAATGGCCTTTGCACGTTCTCCCCCCATCCTCTTGCCTCTTTGTTAGGCTATTAAAGAATTAATAAGAAAGTCATTCTCTGCTGGTCATCCATAAGGAAATGCAGGTAGCCCTTGGAGTGAAGTGGGTTTTCCGAGTTTGCCTAGAGAGGACTGTGGACAGTCCATTGCCAGTCGAGGGAGTAGGAGAGCCCTGAGTATCCTTTATCTACTTCTCTCCTCTATCTTTAATGTTTGATGGCAAAAAATGAGGAAATCCAGAATACAGGGGAGATGAGAGAGCCAAGAGAGGAAGTACAGCCAAATGGAAGGAAACTGGGTGTTGGAGGTGGATACACCTGGGTTCAAATTCCAGTTCTGCAGCTCACCAGCTGTGCGTACTTACTCAACATCTCTGAGCCTCAATTCTCTCTCCAGTAAAATAATTTTAGTTGCAAAACTGCTTTGAGAAGTAAATATTTTATTGAAAAGTGTTCAGCCCTCAGTAAATGGAGCTACCGTTATTATAATAATTACAACAGACATCAAGGCCACGTTCATTTATCACCAAAGAACTGTAGGATTATGTCTCTATTCTCCATGTACCTCCCAACGTTTTCTACACTTCCTGCCTTCACTCCCTAACACCGCACGCTCTACAATAGCTATGCTTATCTTCCTGCTTGTGAAAGATCGAAATGACTTGGAACAAAGTCAACAGAAAGTACATATTTAGAAATTCACATATATACTTAGTGGGCAGATTAGTCATAGTCAAACTCACAGGCTCCTTATAACATTTCTGAAGGGAATTGGTCGAGATGCATGCCCTTACAAGTATATGCTGTCTGACACAGACATTCTATTTGGGGATGGGGGTTGGGGGAGGAGTACCATCTTTAATAGCTGAGACAAGTGCTTCCAAAAATAAACCACTTTTTAAAATTAAAATTTTCCAAAATATGTTAAATAAATATCATAATTCAATCGACAAATTTGCTCTTGGGTCACTATT
Source organism: Aethalodelphis obliquidens (assembly GCF_003676395.1). NCBI lineage: Eukaryota > Metazoa > Chordata > Mammalia > Artiodactyla > Delphinidae > Aethalodelphis > Aethalodelphis obliquidens. The sequence continues at coordinate 14,892,435 of NW_020837991.1, read as the reverse complement.
TTTTAAATAGCAGATTAGTTATTCTCTAAGAGAGGAGTACGCAGGCTTCAGTGTTTAGTGAAGAAGCAGATACTAGAAATCTCTATTCATACAAAAATCCATGTACGTTATACACGTCCATTTATTAAAAATGTTCTGCAAGCTTTCCAAAACTCCCAATTATTTGAGGAGAAAAAGGTGATGAAGCTTCTTGGCACCAAATTCTAGAAGTTAGTCACAAATTTCTTTTTAAGCTTCCCAGAGTGAGGCTTGCACACAGGTCTCTATGTCAGACATCCTATTTTTTTTTTTTTTTTGGTATGCGGGCCTCTCACTGTTGTGGCCCCTCCCGTCGCGGAGCACAGGCTCTGGATGCGCAGGCTCAGCGGCCATGGCTCTCGGGCCCAGCCGCTCCGCAGCATGTGGGATGCTCCCGGACCGGGGCACGAACCCGTGTCCCCTGCATTGGCAGGCGGACTCTCAACCACTGTGCCACCAGGGAAGCCCCCAGACATCCTATTTTTAAGGGGTGTATGCTAAGGAACTATTAATGGACATGCACAAAAATTAAGTTATAAGACTGTTTACACATTTATTCTTAATGATTAGGGTGGTAATATTCTTTATTGCCCAAACCTGGTCACTTTTGAGATCAAGAGGAAATGCCATTAATCATTAAGCCAGGGGATAGCAGGGATAAACCAACAGTGCCAAACAGAAGCAATCTAAATGTCCAGCAGGGAGGATTAGTAAAATAATAACCACGTAACATTCTTAAAAAATTTTAAAAGAGAAAATTCAGCCATGTGGAAAGATGTACCTGATATAGTAATAGAAAAACTCAGATTGCAAACTAATACGCACAGTATGGTAACACTAAAAACACACGCTCGCAAGCACAGACCCATTCCCCACAATTCGAGAGAGACAGTGCTAACAGGAGTTGTTAATCCTGGGTGGTGGGAATTGGGGCCATTTCTATCCATCATGAACATGTATTACATTCTCAATTTCAGAAAAAAGTTATTTACAATTTCTTTTAGTCAGGTATTGTCTTGAAAACTCTTGTCTCAGAAAGTAACCTGTCCTCCAAAGCCTAAGGTGAATTTCCTAAGCATAGGGCCAAAATATTTATGCAACATGTTAAACAAAGCTCAACCTCAACTCAGCGTTCACGACCATTTGCCCACGGGTATCAGTAATACAAATTCTGACACAGGTGAAGCAATAAAGCCCATAAAATTGCATCTCATTACGATCTCAGATTCTGGCCTTTGAAAATATTCCCAAATGGTTCCTTTTTTTTTTTTTTTTTTTTTTTGCGGTACGCAGGCCTCTCACTGTTGCGGCCTCTCCCGTTGAGGAGCAACAGGCTCCAGAAGCGCATGCTCAGCGGCCATGGCTCACAGGCCCAGCCGCTCCGCAGCATGTGGGATCTTCCCGGACCGGGGCACGAACCCGTGTCCCCTGCATCGGCAGGCGGACTCTTAACCACTGCGTCACCAGGGAAGCCCCCCAAATGGTTATTTTTATCTCCTGGTAACACAAGCATTAAAAAGACACTTTGCAGTACTCAAAGAGGTGATGATCTTTGTAGACCACTCCATGCCAGGGCAAAACCAGGCTATGTCATTGCTCTCGTTTTCTATCCTCAACTGAATTCTCTTGATTGTGAACACATATATTTGGAACTGCAAATTGGCTACTGCCACCACTCTGGGAGTCTGGAGGTGGTGACCCTATAAAGCACTGACATGAATACATTTGTAAACCTCTGGTCCCTGTGCAACGCCTACAGGAAAAAACGAAGCTCACACCTCTGAGACTGCTTCCAGCTTAGATGAATGAGACACCACAGAAAAAAGGGAAGCCCATGGTGTCCACCTGACCAGCTTGGAAATAAAGTTTCTAGTGAAAGGGATGGAAAAAAATTTTTGAGAGAAAAAGGGCACTTTTCAGTAAAGGAAGCCTCAGAGCTTCCTAATTTTCACAACTCCAGCAAAATATTCAACATAGTCGGTGAAAGAATCCATCCGAGGTCCACATGCTACAATATGCAACCCACCCTTAATTCGGAGAGTTCAGAATAAACCATCAAGCAAGGCCCATGGAAAGCGGAAGGTCAAAGACATGAAAAAGGAGCTTCCAGGAGCTCTCAGAACACGATGTCATCAGACCAGCTCCAGCACAATCCACCCCAAGCCGCAGTCAGAATTAATCCAAAAGCAAATGCCTTATCTCCCCGCATAAGTCACTTGTTCTGGGAAAGGCTCCATCACTTTCTCATCAGCACAGGTTCAGAACCTCCAAGGCATCTCTGGCTCCTGCCCCATCAATCCAGTGTCCAGTAGGTGCCAAATCCGACTAATTCCACCTTGATAAACCCCCTCTCTTTTCTTCCTGTCCCTTTCACGAGGCTTTAGGCAAACACCTCTAAACTGATTTCCTATTTCCTCTCCCTTCCAATCCCAATCCAACTCACACCACCCTGCTACATCTGTATTCTTTTTTTTTAATGTGGCAAAAAATGCATAATATAAAATTTACCATCCTAACCTCTTTTAAGGGTACCGTTCCACAGTGTTAAATACATTCACACTGCTGTGAAACTGATCTCCAGAAATTTTTCATCTTGAAAACCTGAAACTATACCCATTAAGCAACAGCTCTCCATTCCCTCCTCCCCCCAATCTCTGGCAGCCACCATTCTGCTTTCTGTTTTTACAAATTCGACTGCTTTAGATATCTCCTATTAGTAGGATCGTACAGTATTTGTCTTTTGTGTGACTGGTCTACTTCACTTACATATTCCCATTGTAGCGTATGACAGGATTTCCTTCCCTTTTAGGGCTGAATGATGTTCCATTGTATGCATAAACCACATTTTGCTTATCCCTTCATCCAGTGATGGACATTTGGGTTGCTTCACCTTTTGGCTATTGTGAATAGTGATGCTATAAACATGGGTGTACAAATACCTCTTCCAGGTCCTGCTTTTTTGTTTTGTTTTGTTTTTGTTTTTGCGGTACGCGGGCCTCTCACTGTTGTGGCCTCTCCCGTTGCGGAGCACAGGCTCTGGACGCGCAGGCTCAGCGGCCATGGCTCACGGGCCCAGCCGCTCCGCGGCATGTGGGATCTTCCCGGACCGGGGCACGAACCCGTGTCCCCTGCATCGGCAGGCGGACTCTCAACCACTGCGCCACCAGGGAAGCCCCAGGCCCTGCTTTTGATTCTTTTGGACATATACCCAGAAGTAAGATGGCTGGATCATATGGTAGTTCTATTTTTATATTTTTGAGGCATCTCCATCCTGTTTTCCACAGTGATTGCACTGTTTTACATTCCCACCAACAGTGCCCAAGGGTTCCAATCACTCCACATCCCCAATATTCGTTATTTTCTGGTGTTTTGATAGCAGCCATCCTAATGGGTGTGAGATAGTATCTCATTGTGGGTTTGATTTGTATTCCCCTGGTGATTAGTGATATTGAATATTATATTTATACTCATACTCCCTATCTCTGGTCAAACCCCTTCACTTCTTAGAGGCTGCCTAACGAATAAAGTACAAACCCATTTAAAGCCTTCCATAACTTAACAATATCGACATTATTTCATGCAATTTCATTCCGCAAATCTTCTGCATCAGCTCCACTAAATACCTCATCATTTTCCAAACAGGTCTCATGCTTTCTTTTCCCCCTGCACATCTTTATAGCTCAGATACCATCTCTCCTAAGAAGATTCCTTTGTTTTCAATCAACACTTTATACTCATTCAGCACTCAGGGCTTGCTCTTAGAGTACATATCATATTTACCTTTTCTGTACCCATTTATTCGCTGGTCTCATCTCACTTACTGAACAGAAAAGTTCCCTAAGGCCATAGACTGAATCCTGTTCAATCATCTGTCTGTCACAGTGCCTGGAACACTGCAGGCCTTCTAAATATAGTTATTAAATAAAGGACTCAACATTTTAATGTGTCATCAGTGGACTTAGCCCATCAAAATAGCTACAATTTCAAATCAACAGAACTGCCCTCTTTTTCTGTGCGTTGGGAGGGTGACAGAGGAATGGGGAAAGACTTTAGTTTTTGTTATTCAGTCATCCAGACTCACCCTAATTCCCTTGACCACATTATTTAACTCCCCACTTAATAAAAAGAAAAGATTCTGAAGACCAAGCAAAGCTGACATCCAGTAATTGAACTGCCGGCTGCTGCATTTACCCTCCCCGTGGCTACAAGCTGACATTTAAATCCTACTCCTCTCTCTCCAAATATTAACCACAGTCAGCTGGTCATTTGGGTTCTGAACCAGCTTTTGATGGAGCACATTTCAAATACAATTCTGGGAAAATATTGAATTATTTCATTTTCACTCTATTCCCTCAATGGTAGCTTCCCTCTCAAGTTCAATTAAGCTCACTTGAAATCAGAATTCACAAGAATGCATTTCATTTAGATTTACTGGAAGATGTCAGGCACCAGTTAATTAGTCTTAAAGCAGCATAGCCATGAGGTCCTTCCAAACCGAGCTCGCCGTCTTTGCCAAGCAGGTGTTCTTGCTGGATAACGTTGATCGGGTAATGGTTAGCCAACACTCTAACAAATAAAGTAGATATAGATTTTCAATTATGTGTGTGCACCCCAGCCATGGTCTCTGTTCTGTGGCCTGCAATTTCTCATTCATTTGAATGAATGGATGATTCTGCTGGATAATTCAACAAACATTTACCAAAACCTACCCTGTGCCAGGCACTGCTCTAGACACTTCATTTATTCAGCAAGGTCTTATTTAATCCCTTCTATTTGCCGGGCATTTTGCCGGGGATTGGGGATTCCAGGTTACAGAAGATTTGATTCCTCTCCTCAAGGAATCTAGGAAATGTTTCAAACTTGTGCTTGGTGCCCGTGGAAATGTAGTCTTCGTGCTCAGCAGTTCATGGAAGACGATATATAAAAGCATGACTGCGGCTACATTCCAGTAAAAGTTAACTACACAAAGAGGTGCAGGGCTTCCCTGGTGGCGCAGTGGTTGAGAGTCCGCCTGCCGATGCAGCAGACGCGGGTTCGTGTCCCGGTCCGGGAAGATCCAACGTGCCGCGGAGCGGCTGGGCCCGTGAGCCATGGCCGCTGAGCCTGCGCGTCCGGAGCCTGTGCTCCGCAACGGGAGAGGCCACGACAGTGAGAGGCTCGCGGTAAAAGAGGTGCAGGGCCAGATTGGGTCTGTGGACCCTAGTCTGCCAGCCTGTTTTACACCATGTCGCATCTCTGTCCTTTGCTCCTGCTACATGCTCTCCCGAGGACCCTCCCCCATGCCTCATCTATGTATCTGCCACCTACGCTGCAAAGTCATGTTCAACTCTTGCCTCTTCCTCTTCTGATTCAAGTTCAAGACTCTTTTTTTTTAATTTAGAAAATTTTATTTGGCCTCCATAATTTCAAGGATAAGTAGGCAACACAAACCTTCCTCATAAAAAAATCTTCAAGTAAATAATGACTAGCTTTTCTACGGTGCTTATACTTCTTCAAAGTTTTTTCTCTCTTACAACAATCTCTTGAAACAGGCAATGCAGGTGTTATTATTCCTACCAGGTCCATGAGAAGCTGAAGTGGTACACGTTAAGAATGAGAGGCAGAAGAACGGGAGGAGAAGGGACGACAGAGGCTATGGGTCTTCCCAGCAAACCCAGAATCAGATGTGGGGCATGGAATCTTGCTTCCCCAGAGGCTGTCCAAGAAGCTGGCAGAAACAGCTGGGAAGGGTAGGATAGGGGAGGCCTCTGTGGGAAGGAAATGGCAGATCCAGCCTCCTGCCCCCGACCAATGCCTATCCTAAGGTGTAAAGGCCTGTCCTACACAACTGAAAAAAAAGGGACTACCTAACATTTGTGTGGTTTGGTGTGCAATACTGTGGCCAGCTTGGGAAAGCATCATATGCTTTCCCTGTACTCCTGTCCCCCTTCGTCTCCCCCCACATTTTCAGTGGAATTATATTCCTCCAAGAAAAAGAAAATATCAAGACGTGAACTTTGCGTCAAGCTTTGTTTTCTAGAGACCTTAAGCTAGAAAATTTGGGGACCAGGAGACCCTCAGTCTAAGACTTTGGAGTTGGAATGGCCACTCTTGGGAGATAATTGTCTGTGAGTTTCTTACAGACAAAATGGCCCTACTGAGTCAGAGACAAAGGCCTTTGTTTTCTGCCAGCATCCATGAAACTGTGGCAGGTAAATTGTTGGCTTGCAACTAGAGTGCAATCCTACGCTTCACAGTTCTTGACACCTACCTCTCTGAAACAAGAAGGACCCCACTGCTGGTGATAACTGGGATGGTACTAACCCCTGGCAGACACCGACATCACAATTAGCAAAGCTTTCATCCGTGGTTGATTGAGATGAGGTGCCGGTAAAGTGCAAATGTTGGAAGGTCAAATGGCTGCACCATTTGATTGATGGGGCTAATGATGACTATAAAGATGGTTTTGTGAAATGGTTATTCTGGAAGGCATTTGAAACCTTGCAAAAAGTAAATTAAATCAAGGCAGCCAGCTTAAGGCATGCTCCACAAGTGTCAGGGCTCCGTATCATTTTAAAAGAGACACTCGTCTCTTACAACTGCAAAGCAGACTGCTGAAAATCAGGCCCAGGATATGCTTTTTACACGTGTCAGGTTGGCAAAGATCAAATGTACAGCTTCAACACGTCTCCTATGTCAAAATCAGAGCCCTCGTGAGTAAGGGGAGGGACTATGAAACCTGGGATGGGGACATCTGTGTGTTTAAGTCTGAAAATCTTGGACCCTCTGGGCCGGCAAAAGCAGCCTCTCCCCATTGTCAGAGGGAAATAGTTCCCTTCCCCTCCTATCAAATTGCCTAGAGACCATGCACTGATCTTACCTGAAACAGGTGCATGGCAAAGGGCATGTATGCTCAGGATCTGTCCCCCACGACTACTCACGAGTGCCACTAACCAGTGCCAGGACCCGCCATCCCGTGTGGGCTGGGATATCCAGCGCCTTTTCTAGGATATTAAAAGATTGTACACTGAAGGAATTGTAGGACTCTGCATATGTGCAAGAGTGAATCTTGAAGGTGAAAGACCACAGGGCAGAATAAAAGGACAGATAGGGGACGGGGACTGACAGCAGGGCACCCGCCTGAGACTCAGGGTTCAATGAGCTGATAAGGACATCCGGAGCCAGTCCTAAGGCACTGCTGGGATGAGTCCCAGAAACACAGGCGCAATGACGGCCTACAAAAGGGGGCGTGAAGATATTAGAACCTCCTTGGTCAGAAGGTTCAGAGACATGCTCTTGTTAGAATGGATTGACTACAGAAAACCTGAGACTCTCCACATGATAAAATTCTCTGCGAGAGCTCAAAGGAGACTTCCTTCGATAGGAAATGTACTGAGGAAGACGGCACAGGCATCACTGAGGCAGCCCTCGTAAGCAGGAGTTGCCATGAATCTGCCACCATGGAACCAAGATCTGTAATATAAAGGGGGTCCCAGACAGCAAAGGCAGGAGAGCAGCACTTGCTGGCCAGAAGCAAGTTGGACGTAATTACCATAACGTGCAGCAAGAATGGAGTAGCATTTGGGTGCCTTAACCGACAGCGATCTACGGTGATGGGTAAAAGACCACGGGGTCCCGAGGTGCAAGACAGATGGGCAGCTGACTAGGGTGTTGCTTGGTTTGTATAATCAGAAATAAACACACACACGCAATGATACACACAAGAGCTGGTGAGCAGAGGCTGACAGCAACCACCGTGGAAAAGCACAGTCCTTTCATCTGTTTTCCAGATTTAAGTCTGTTCACAGATCCAAAGCTCCACCCCCAAAGTATATGTTAGTCAAGTCCTACAATTCCTTTGGCGCATGGTCCATTACGTCCCAGAACAGGGCCTGTTCAGCCCTGCTCGCCCTGTGGTACGTCCTGGCACAGGTTAATGGTCTGGAGGCCATGAAGGGTTGGGGGAGGCAGACTGAAGAGGGGGGCTAGGTCTAGGGGGGCTAGGAGGAAGGATTCTGCAACACCAGTGCAAATCTATGCGGAAAACATACCTCCGATTCTTCCACCAAAGGGACTTGTGACCATTTGCTAGGGAAACTTTGAGAAAGGGAAAAAAAATCCAGGAATTTCAAAAACCATTAAATATAGGGTCTGAGCTAACGCTAATACCAAGGGACCTAAAACGTACCACCAAGCTCGCTGGTCAGAGTGAGGGCTTACTGAAGCCATGGGACAAGTACAGTTTTAGCCTGAGTCACAGGGGGCCTGATGAGGCCACGGACCCACACTGTGGTTTACTTCCGCCGTCACTAAATGTGTAATTGGGATAGAGAGATTTAGTAGCAAGCAAGACCCTATATGTGCTCCGTGACTTGTGGGGTAAGAGCCATTATGGTAATAAATCCAAATGCAGACCCTGAAACCGCCTCCTTTCCTGCCAAGATAACGAACTGGAAGCCATTCTGCATGCCTGAAGGAACTGGAGAGACCAATGCCACAACCAAAGACTTGAAAGAGGCAGGAATAGTGGTCCACCTCACATCTGCCAATGCACCCGACTGGCCTCTGCAGAATCCAGATGGATCGTGTTAGATGACCACAGGCTACTGTGAAATTAACCAAGCATGAGCCTCAACACCAACTGCTGGACCAGATGTAATAGCTTTACCTCTTCAAGCAGGTCAGTGCGGACTCCAGTACTTAGCATGTTACCAGTGAGTTGATGAACGCTTTTTCTTCTCTCGATATCCAGAATCAAAAGTAATTCTGACTACAGTATACCTTCACCAGAATAGCTTTAGGGCTCTGTGAATTCTTTCATCACAATCTAGTCCTCTGGGAGCTTGCCATTCTGCAGAATGTTGGGACATTCTGTGGAACAACACACGGGTCCCTTATTTTGATGATATCATACTAATTGTACTGGGAAGCAGGAAGTGGCAAGTTCTTTACATACTTTAATAAGAGGATGCACGCATGTTGGAAGATGAGATATAAACCCCACAAATACTTGGAGCCTCACAAATCTGTGACATTTCTAGAGCGTGGCTTGGAGCATTCCGGGACATCCCTCCAAAGTAAAGGAAAAATCAGTATACCTTGTACACCTAGTACTACATGTAGACTGAAAAAAAGGCACGACCTAGAAGTTGAGTTATGTTTTACTCGGCGGACAAAACTGAGGACTTAAGCCCAGGACACAGCGTCTCAGACAACTGAGGGACTGCTCTAAAGAGGCAAGGAGGGAAGCCAGGATATATAAGAGTTTTTGCAACAAAGTAATCAAAAGATTGCTGTTAATTAAAGAAAACCAGACACCTCAAGTTAAGGAATTTAGCACTTTTCTGTGTATGGGAAGATGCAAGAGTCTGGGCTCACTGAAATCATCCCTTTGATAGGCACCTCAGCTCTTGGGGACCAGTATCCTGTGCTTCTCATCCTGAGTCTCCCCAGGGTGCACGGTCGGGGGTGGCTGCAGCAGCTGACCGCTAGATGGCGAGCATCCTGTTTCCATCCTGAGTTCCCTCAGGGCTCACCATCGGAGCGGCTGTAAAGTGGTGGGTTGATGGCTGCAACATCTTTTGTTTATTGAAATGGCAGGCAATATTTTTCATTCACATACGAAAGCAGCACAGTACTTGCTGCAATGCTTTGCGCTTTAATGCAGTGCTTAGAACGCTAAGGAAAAACTCCTCAAACGTATTTACCTGGGGATCAGAAGGCTGCCAGAGGAAGAGAAGTCTCTGTAGCAGGTTCAAACTGTGGTACAGGCTGCCTGCCACTTGAACTGCATGGTATAGCAAGCTGGATGGTGCAGAAGGCACCCACGGTGGATAAAGATGTTGGGCCAGGGACTTCCCTGGTGGCGCAGCGGTTAGAAATCCGCCTGCCAATGCAGCGGACACGGGTTCGATCCCCGGTCCCGGAAGATGCCACATGCCGTGGAGCAACTAAGCCCCTGTGCCACAACTACTGAGCCTGTGCTCTAGAGCCCACGAGCCACAACTTCTGAGGCCATGTGCTACAACTACTGAAGACCGCGTGCCACAACTACTGAAGCCCGTGCGCCTAGAGCCCGTCCTCCACAACAAGGGAAGCCACCGCAGTGAGAAGCCCGCGCACCGCAGTGAAGAGTAGCCCCCGCTTACTACAACTAGAGAAAGCCCGCGTGCAGCGACAAAGACCCAACGCAGCCAAAAATAAAATTAAAAAAAAAAAAAAAAGAGGCTGGGCCAGTTCCGTATGACATTTACAGTGCAGACCTGGAGAGTTCTTAAGTAAGACCATGTCCTCTGCACCCAAGAGCTACTTCGTTTGAAAACTAGCTCCTGTGTGCTACTGGGTCCCAGATGAAACTAACATCTGACTTGGAACACCTAGCGATGATATGACCCGAGCTGTCCATTATGAGCTGAGTATTACTGTGTCCATAGAGTTATAGGGCCAGGCTGGTGTCACAGCAATCCACTGTATGGTTAAAGCGGTACATCTGGTTCCAGGCTCAAGCAAACCTAGCAAGCATAAGTAAACTGCATGAAAAGGTAAAAGGTAAATTCCCTGGTCAGGTAACTACCATGTCACTTACTTCTGAGGTACCAACACCTTTTTTCCAAACCATATCCGTGGCCGCACAGGGGATTCTCTAAGACTAACTGATGGAGGAAGAATGAACTTAGCCTGGTTCACAGGTGAATTTCAAGAGATGATGGCATTGGACATGGACTGCTGCTGCATTGCAACCCACTCAACAGGAGGCCAAGGGGCAAGCATGCACTTAGCCATGACTTTGTATGTAGGGAAAAGCTGCTTCTAGTTCAGACATAAGCTTCTGGAAGTGGTAAATAACTTGGCCAATAGTTCAGAAGCTGGGGGGAATAAACATGGAAATTAAAAAGGAGGTATAGATGGACTGACAGATGTGCTCAAACAGTTTGAAAAGCTTTTGTGTTTCCCATGAATGCCCATGAAAAAGAATCCATTAGAGAAAGTTTTCAAGAACGAAGCCGGATGAGATGATGTTGTTCCTAGATGTGAGCCAGCTTCTCTTCTGTCCCCAGAGGTGGCCAAGCATGATCTGACCATCACAGGCTCCTTCTGCCACTACAGAAAGCCCAATCTGTCTGCAGCAGGGATGGACGCTGAGTTCTCAATATGGCACGATTCCTTGGGAAGACCAGGCTGGTGGCCAGTTGACGTCACTTAGCCCCTTCTACATCTGAACGCACATCAGTTGGTCCTCATTGAAATAGATCGATACTGCAGATAGGAGTCTGCCCAGCCTGCTTGCCATACTTCTGTCAGAAATCCCAAGCAAGAGCTTATAAAATGCCTGGTCTGTTGATGGTAATCCAAATAACACTGTCTCAGACCAAAGGTTCCCAATTATGCTCACAGTAGAAGCCAACGTCATTACAGCGGCCAACACAGCACTCTGCAATCTGTCCCCAGCCCCACCTCTCTGACCTCTCCTCCCTGCCCTCTCTGCTCAAGTCACACTTTCCAGTCCCCTATGACCTGAGCCCACTCCTGGCTTACGGAGTGCCAGCTCCCCCGGTGGTAATCTCTACCTGGAACAGTCTTCCCCTGGACATCTTCCCCACTAACTCCCTTGCCTCCTCAAGCCTTTGCATGTCAGCTTCTCAAGGATGCGACCCTAACTACACAACTTAATGTTAACACCCGCCCACCTTCACCCCTTCCCTCCACGGCATCCACAACTCCCACTGTTCACCAGATGACAGCCCCACACCTCTCCTCTGCAGAACTGCTCACCGACTGTGAGGCTATGCACAAAGGCATTATCATCCAGCCCCTCAACCTCAGTTGCTTCCCAATTTCGAGGCGGCCATACCTCCTCAATGACTGCAGTCCTTGCCCACGTGGAGGTGAGTGTTCCGGGAAACCACACGGTCTCGCGTGGTCCCTGCTGGCCTTCAGACCACGCCCACCCCATCACTTCCCAATATGGTACTTAAAGGCCTTTGCATCCGCTGAACTTTACAGACTTCAGTCATCTGCTCTGGGAAGGGACAACTGCCATAGCAGAGTCCACCTGTTGGTATCTTCCTCATGCACAAGAACTTCGGGAGTTGCAGCCACCCCTGGAGAGGGTCATTGGCAAGGCCAAGGGGCATCGACTCATCCGCTGACTTCGTTCCAGTCTGCGTGTAAGTGGGGCTCATCTCGAGCTGGTGCTCAGAAGAGGCTCCATGACCAGTAATGGGACCTCTGGATGTTTCAAAGGCAAAACGAGCTACTGGACTGAGGACACTCCCTGCGGGCAGTGAAGGCTGCTGAGCGCTGAGCTCAGGGCTTAGGGCTCAGGGCGTGGGGGAACAGCCGGGGTGAGGGAGGAGGCACCTTGGTTAGCCATTCAAGCTCTGCCTTCAACTCGCCTGCAGAACCCCAGGGTCGTTTACATACACACACCCCGGGTCTCATTAAAGCCAAAGGAAGCGCAGGCCAACGGCTCCCACACACATTCTAAAATGTGTTATTTGCAATTCAATTTCACGTGGCCTGCAGAGGCAATAAAGGGCAAAGGGAATTAACCTGCCATGCATTCCACAAGCGCTCCCTGCACACCCACACTCCCAGGGATAACAATTTGCCAACATAACCTTTAATTAAATGAACAGAAATCACGCAGACCCCATGGTGGAGGAAGTCACTAAATAGAAGGAAATTATGTATGAGTTGCCCCCAGCCACTCATTTCAGCTCAAACAGGATCTGTCGGTAGGGAAGATCAAAATGGGAGGCTCCTCTTTCCCTGGCCTCGGCAGGCGCTGTCTGCCGGGAGAACACACGCTGCGGCGAGGGCGTAGCGCCACCTAGAGGAGAACACGGGGAGAACGGAGCCGCCCGCTGGAAGCTGAGTCAACCACGGTCCCAGAGATGCTGCCCAAGGCCTTTGAACCAAATGAACGACTTCCCAGCAAGGCAGACTCTTGCCCTCAATGACACAGCTCAAGAGCAGCGTTGTCTTTGTAGGCAAAAGCATTAGATTCCTGCAATTCCAAAATGACTGCTAAGTGACAGCGTTAGCTTACCTGGGGAGGAGAAAAGACAAGCAAAAGGTCCCCCGTCTTCTCTCTCTCACCTGTCCCCTCCCTTCCAGGCCCACGGCCACTGTCCTACTTGCAGCCTTCATTATCACCTCTCCGGATTATTGTCAGGTGGACGAAACCCTGACCTGTCCTCCCCCTGCCAGTCACCTCCCACCCTGAATTCACAACCCACCCCCCCTTCCACTCCACACACATGCCTAACACATGCTAGAAAAGCCAGCCTAAAGCTCATGTCCTGTATCTGTTCAAAATTCTCCCAGCATCTTCCCTGCCCCAAGGATAGTGCCCCATCGCTCAGCCTCATGTTCCAGACTCCATCATACCAGCCTTAACTGCCACGACCCCCATTCACATCCCTAACCCTCAGCCGAACCTGGACTACACCCTACTCCTGTCACCTCTGTGTGCCCATTCATACCATGCCCTGCGGATGAAATGTCCAACCCCACTCCGCCTTCACCCCGCATTTCCACATCTGTAAATTCCATGCGCTCCTTAGGGACTAGCCCTACACCTTCCACTTCCATGAAGCTTTTCCCCACTGGGATTCATCTCAACCTTCTTTGTTATAGCTTCCCTCACATTCTATCTTGCAATGTAGTTCTCTTTCCTCCTAGTCTAAAAGGTAAACTCTTCTGAGGGCAGGAAACTATTCACTGTTGAATCTGGGTTATATACACAGAGAAAAATCAAAGATCCTTAATAAATGTTGGTTGGGTAGAATTTAATTTTGAAGGTTGTTTATTTCTGTGGCGCTGGCACAAGGATCGTCTTTATTTAGCAAAGAAAAGAATCTTCTCCTGTGTCAAGCATGAGGCCGGGTGTTGGTGACGGGACTTTTGAGGTGCTGAGGCTTTGAGAAATGGGAGGCCTCTTACAGGATGCTTGGGGGAGGGTGAGAAAAGGGTGGAATTCCACAGCTAGATTTTATTAGCTCAGGGCTACTCAGTAAATCATCTGATTTCTCCTGGGAAATTCTCCGTGGCAGCAGATCCGCTCTAAACGGGTATGAAGAGTTAATCCATGTGGACACTGCCTGACCCTTGGATCCCAGTTTCATTCTGGCCTCCTGCAGGGAACCCTCCCAACTGTTCTGGGCCACCAGGTTCCCTGCCTTCACTGACTTTAGTACCATACATCTTAGTGCTAGATTATACGTTGCCTTTAGTATCCACTGAAGTTCCATGGGCAACACCATAGCTCACCAACTTGTCTATAGAGACATTATGTCTGACGCTTCTGAATGCGCCCCAGTGGCCAGTACCCAGCTAGGCAATGAGTTGTGCTCAATCCCTGCCTACGGACTGACTCTCAACTCTTGGGCTTCCCAGAAAGACTTAGACACTATGATGGTTCCATGTGGCTCTGAACCTGAGCAGGACCCTGTGGGGCTCCTGGGCACACAGCCTTTCTGTGTCCCCCGTTTCTTGTTTGTGCCTTCATGATCATCCCTGGGTTCCAAAGGGCAGGTTCAAACAATTGCTAATCAGAGAAGGGAGGGGATGAGAAGGAAAAGGGAAGATCAGACTAGAAACAATAGTGCAGCCTCGAGGCAGGGTCCTGGTTCCCCCTTAAGGGATACACACATATCAATACCTTTGAGCTGTTTTGCAGAGACCGAAACCCCCAGCAGGTGGAAGAAGTTAACTGTATGCGGCCCCCAAGCGCGCAGACCCCAGACCGGCTGGAAGCAGAAGGTTGATGATGCTGACTCCCGATTACCTCACCTCCAACCAATCAGAAGAATGTCCACGAGCTGACCACGCCCTGCTCCTTGAACGCTGTAGGTGTCCTCACTATCCCCTCCAGGGTGGGACACACAGTTTTGAGGGCGTTAGCCTGCTGTGTCCCCCCTTTGCCGGGCAAAGCAACAAAGCTATTCTTTTCTACTTCACCCAAAACCCCGTCTCCGATATTCAGTTCAGTACCAGTGTACAGAGGCTGAATTTCAGATACAGCTTCAAAAGAGGTTGGGAAGGAATTTCTTGTGATGGTCGCTGTTGTTTAACATTTCTCCTACTCCTAGGGTGTCACTGTCGACTAGCGAACATACACAAGCACCATTTTTTGACAGGTATTTTTCAAGGTATTAAAAAATACGAACATGAAGATGTGGGCAGCCTTGCCACACAGGAGGAATGAGTTCATAGCCTAGTGTGGGAGAGAGAATTTCTACAAACAAATGTAACAACAGAGCAAGCCAGGGGCAGCAGGCTCAAAGCAGCTGCTGGAGGGCAGGTGTGGTTGGACTGCGGAGACCACTCTCTGCTCCCTGAAAGCTTTCCAGGAAAAATACAGCCCTGAAATCCTCCACCAGTCCTTCTCCATCCATGTACAGTTTTGTAGACTTGAAGAGAACACCAGAGGACACTTGACAACTAATTTGCACACAGGAGTTCTCACTTAGCTCACTCTGCATGTGTGTGAGTTTCCCGAAAAGGGTCCAGACCTATCAGCCTGGGGGTTACGCGGGCTTCTTTGTACTTACCCTGCAGGAGAGGAACAGCCTAGAAGCCAGGCACCCCAGAGATTTGCTTAGCAGACTCCACAGAACTCAGCTGACCCTGGCCCCATGAATGGTCCTCAGCACTACAGAGCTTGCTGGAGCCCTCCCTGAACTTTCCTGCAAAGTGCATTTCATTACTAGCTGGAAGGGAAACAAAAACGAATTCACAATGAAAATAAAGCTGGAAAAAATGACAATCCTATAGAAAGAATAGGCTTTTTTTTCCTCTCTCTCTCTCTTTTTAATATCCTGGTAATGAACCTGCCAAGAGAAAATGATTCTGGATGAAAAAATTCAAATTATAATTACTGAAAAATTGAGAAAATATTTGAGGTACTTTACCTATGTCAGTGACAAATAGTTCTTCAGTCACTCAGTTAAGAAATGGATCCTTCCAAGCCCCTATTGATGTTAATGACTGTGACTGCTCACAGAGGCCCAAGGTTAAGAGCACGAGTGACCCAGAAAAGGCTCAGGTCAAAAGAAAACATGTGAGGCATGGCAAGGACATGGGTTTTAAACTTTAAACTTTTTTTTAAATCCTCTTTTTCTCATTATAAAAAAAAAAAAGCTTGTTCATTACAGAAAATTTGGCCAATATTATACATATAAACAAAAGAAAAACTCATCATTAGTTTCTCATCACCTGAAAGGGACTCAAATTTAAGAAGCAGTTACCTTATACTAGGCATTTAGATGCATTATACAGACTATCTCGTTCTTCCTGCATAACTGCTCCCAGTTTATGACATTAAGGATCAGAGAGGTTCATTAATCTACCTGAGGTCACACAGCTATTAAGCGGCAGGGGAAGAAAATGAATCCATCTCTGTTAAATTTTAAGGCTTTTTAAACACCCCTCCTCCCATTCTCAAATATGAAGAAATGCTCCTTCAAAAGCTGTGAGGACCCTCAAACGTTGGACAGATTCCACCTTAAACCTGCTGAGGGAGATTCATATGCTTTTTCCTCAGCCACCAGGTTCTTTGCCTCCCAGGGACCCCCCAGGAAACAGCAATGGTTACAGCAAAGGCCTGGTGATAGCCAACAGGGATCCCACTCTCACGGTCACCTTCATTGCCAACAGCACCAGAACAGCGGGCTAGAGACAGGGTACAGGGCAGCAGGGTGAAGAGTTCCGTGGCTGACTTTTCCTCTATCATAGTTACATGTACCAGCAGCCACTGGGCTCCGGTGGGCTGGCTTGTGCCCACCACCTAGTTTAGAAGCAGGGTACAAAGAGGACCTCTTCGGAGACAGGCCCAGGAAGCTGTCCTTACAGATTTGCTCCAGGTGACTGTCCAGTTCCGACCAGGGCAAAGTGGCTTCTTTTACTTTTCGTTTTTGTCTCAATCAATACCTTCTCATTGGGACTTCCCTGGTGGCGCAGTGGATAAGAAGCCGCCTGCCAATGCGAGGGGCACAGGTTCGAGCCCTGGTCTAGTAATATCCCACATGCCACGGAGCAACTAAGCCCGTGCGCCACAAGTACTGAGCCTGCACTCTAGAGCCCGCGAGCCACAACTACTGAGCCCATGTGCCACAACTACTGAGCCCACGTGCCTAGAGCCCATGCTCTGAAACAAGAGAAGCCACTGCAATGAGAAGCCCGCGCACCACAACGAAGGGTGGCCCCCGCTAGCCACAACTAGAGAAAGACCGCATGCAGCAACAAAGACCCAACACAGCCAAAAATAAATTAAAATTTAAATTAAATTAAATCTTAAAAAAAAAAGAAAAACCTTCTCATTTACTGAAAGAGGCTATACAGAGGGAATGAATCACTTCCATATATTCTAAATTACCGCCTCCTTATTACCAATAAATCAACTACATTCACAAATCCAAACAGAACCTGCTAATCATCAACTCAAAACCATCATTTCAAACCACTGCTCTAGAGCCACCAAGCCTGCTACTAGGACCTCCTGGCTCTGAGGAAACATGCCATTACTTCCTGCCCAGGCATAAAAAGCCCCCAAGGTGATGTTCTGGTATAGCCCCATGACACCTGGGAATTGGCTCCCACTTTCTTGGAAGACAAAATGTATAAGACAATAAGATTAGCATGCCAGGGACTTCCCTGGTGGTCCAGTGGCTAAGACTCTGCGCTCCCAATGCAGGAGGGCCTGGGTTCCATCCCTGGTCAGGGAACTAGATCCTGCATGCCGCAACTAAAGACTCCGCATGCCACAACTAAGACCCGGCACAGCCAAATAAATAAATAATTAAAAAAAAAAAAAAAAAAAGATTAGCGTGCTGGGATCCCCAAGACCATTCCTAAATGGGGAGATTTGCTAGGACTCATGGGTCTCAACATATGGTTTCACTGGTGGCTATGACTTATTACAGGGATGTAGGAAGGACACACAGCCAGATCAGAAGGGGAAAGGACACTGACGGTCTGGGGAAATCCATGCACTGGCTTCCTTCTGCTCTCTCCCTCCCAGGAGGGGTCACACAGAACCCAGTCTCCATCCAGCAACAAAATACAGCAGCATATGGGCTCTGTCTTGCCCGGGGAAACTAATTAGAGACTTAGTATCCAAGATTTGTACTGCGGACAAGTCACAAGAGTACCCTCTGCCTAACAGATACCAAAATTCCAGGGAAATTTAGGGGTTTAGCATAAGGAAAGCAGGGGTTTAGCATAAACCACCTTGTTGGCACGAATAGTCTAGATACAGTGAACCATCTTCATCGGTCAGGGAACAATGGGACCCCTCCGAAAATCCAAGTGCCCAGACGCCAGCCAAGGACCCACTTGCAAGCAGGCCTGTCTAAGGATGACAGCAGCAGGCCTGCTGTGTTCAACATTTTCTGCACAACTGAACACCAAAGCCTTGTCTACACATACACTGTCTCATCCGAGAAGAGGAAAATCAATCCAACTGATGATTTGGCACTGAGCGTGTCATTCCTCATAGATGTTCTCAAATAGCACTTCTGCAGTTTTTTTTAATCACTGCTTCAAAAACAAGAACTATGGGATTTTAAAAACTTTAACATCATCTCACTGGCTAGAATCTGAGCTGGCGTTGTAAATTCTGGCCAACAGAATGTGGCAGAAGTGACACCGTATGGGTTCCAGAGCCTAGGATCCAAGAGGCCTTGTAATTTCTCCCTTCACTGTCTCTAAATGCTGCCAATACAGGAAACTGCTCCAGCCTCCTGGCGGGGGAGAGCAGAGGTGGCCCAGGCTGCAACGGGCACCCACTTCCGTACGCCTAAGTGAGCCCATTTGGGACCTTCCAGCCCTGCCCCTCCTGCAGCTAGATGAGGGAGCCCCAGAAAACCTGCAGAGGAAATAACCAGCAATAGTGATAAACAATAAACCATTGCCATTTCAAGCGAGTCAATTTTGGAGTGGTTTGTTATGCATTCATAAATAAATGATAAATAAAAGTGGGGCTTGTTTTTCTGAGCCTTTCTCTGCACTTCTGCAAAGCTTATTTTACCCTAGACCAAAACGGATGCATAAACTGGGTTAAGAAGACAACCCCCTCCTTGGCAGGGTGGGACGGAGATGGAGGACAGGGGCAGGATATCAGAGAAGACAAAGAAAACATACATCCTTGTTGGAAGACAATATTAATAAGTCTTGTGACTATCACCAAACAAGAGAAGAAAGAGGAAATCTATGGCCCTTTGGGTACCTCAGACCACCCTCATAATAAAAGAGAATTCTGCCCAAATAAAAGAAAAGCCCCAGGGGCTTCCCTGGTGGCTCAGTGGTTGAGAGTCCGCCTGCTGATGCAGGGGACGCGGGTTCGTGCCCCGGTCCGGGAGGATCCCACATGCCGCGGAGCGGCTGGGCCCGTGAGCCATGGCCGCTGGGCCTGCGCGTCCGGAGCCTGTGCTCCGCAACGGGAGAGGCCACAGCAGTGGGAGGCCCGTATACCGCAAAAAAAAAAAAAAAAAAAAAAAAAAGCCCCGCCTTCTCCTAGCTGCCTTGCACAAGGGAACTTAGGTGTCCTTCCGATGGCCCCCTCTTCGTTGCTCTTTCTTCCTTCAGAGCTCTTATCACCAACCATAGTTATCTTTTTGTTCATCTACTTGCCCATTTTCTGCCACTGGCCGCCCCACTGTGGGTGGTAAGCCTCAGCTCCTGAGAGGTTTATGTGTCTTGTTCTTGCATGGATCCCATCACCTGGAACAGTGCCTGGTACACAGCAGAGGCTCATGACTGAACAGATAAGCAAATGGATCAATTTATAAATAAAGGACCATAGGACTTCCCTGTTGGTCCAGTGGTTAAGACTCTGTGCTTCCACAGCAGGGGGCACAGGTTCAATCCCCGGCCGGGGAACTAAGATCCCGTGTGCCATGCCGTGTGGCCAAATAAACAAAAAAAAAAGTAAAAAAAAAAAAAAAAGCACATAAATGACTAAAGTGGACAGAGTACATTTTTGGAAAATGGGTTTATGCTAACTGTAGCCTCGGAGACAGAGTAGGAAGAAAAGCTGAAAAGAACAGAATATCATTGTTATTATTCACTCAATACAACTAAACGTATGAACTGAACCCAAGTAAAGAATAATACTAGTAGTGACAGAGCACACACCAGGTACTGCTCTAAAAGCTTTACACATATTAACTTTTAGTCCTTACAACAGCTCTATGAGGTAAGTAGCCTTATTACAACCATCTCCATTTCACAAACGGGGAAATCAAGGCACAGAGAGGGCAAGTGATTTGCCTAATGCCACCCAGCAGGTACACAGCCAAGCCTGGACTTGAACCCAGGCTGTCTGTCTTAGAGTGTATTAACCACAACATTATCAGCCTCTTAGAGATGAGTCAGAAAGGCCAAGAGTATTGAAACAACAAACAAAAACATAGTAGGAGGGAAGTGTTGGAGAAAACGGAAGGGCCATGAGGGAGGGGAAGCAGTTTTTGTCACTGGGGTGTGAAATCTGAAATTCAGGCTCAATACCAGGTGCTTTCTCTCAGCAAACAGCCCTCTTTATCCAACAGACCAAGCGCAGTTCCCGCTCATTGCTGAGTCTGGGTTTCAGGTTTGTGCTGCGAGAACCAGGGGGCACTCCACCCTCTTAATACTATGAAGCCTGACCTCCACAGCCCCCGGCTGTTCCCTCTACTCCTGAGTGCAGCCCCTGTGTGGCCCTGCGTGGTGTGCAGCATCCTCTTCCCCGACGCAGTAAGTACACGTGACCGTGAACCGCTGTTGAGCTCGTGGGTCCAGCGTCAGGTAATAACCCTCAGGTGGGAATCAGCCCTCACCAAGGGGGTGAGTGGGAGATGGTTAAAACAGTCATGAGGAAGAATTAGAGAAAGAAATGGGAGATGGATCTATGATGATCTTACTTATGTTGATGATGACCTTGTCCCCAGCCAGCCTGAATGTAGTCTGTGCCACTGGTAGCCCACTAACAGAGGAAGGGCCAGGAAAAAATCTGGGGGCCCCACTAACTTGTGCAGGGCCTCCCACCAACGTGGTTCTTAACATTCCAATCCCTTGGCCCAAGTCAAGGTGACGGTCACCAGGGCGATGGCTGCCAGGAGAGCTTGGGTGGACATTTATTGAATTAATACAATAAAATGCTTTAACACTATGGTTAGTAAATGCTAATGATTAAGCTCTTTGCAAATATTCTATTTCCATTAAAGTGGTTATGGGGAAAATTACTTATGACAAAAAGCTCTGTGAAAACAGCAAGAAATAAAATTGTAGGTACGATATAGTTTTCACTAGATTTTTTTTAAAAGCTAAATGTATGTGGAAAATGACCAGAAGGACATAGACCTAAATGATTATAACAGGAGGGTTAGCAGGCTGTGATTATTTTAAATGTTTCTTGTTCCTGCTATTTTCCAAATTTTCTGAAATGGGATGTGTCACTTTCACAACTGAAAATGCACCCAATAATTGTTAAAATAAGCTCCTCTTAGGCTGGAATTAATGTTGTCACAACTTTTTATAGCATTACCTCCAGCAGGATGCTAGGCATTTAGCAGGTACTTAGGAAATGTCTGCTGGCGAGAACACAGAGAAAGCGAGAATGCTGTGATGTACCATGGAAGGACTGCGAGAGGAGAGCCCAGAGTTCAGGGATCCATGCTGAGCTCTGTCAGAGCTACTTTTGTAAGTACAGGCAGGCCACTTCATTCATCAGCAGCTCATTTCCCTCATCTGTACAGGGAGAATAATGCCCACAGGGTCCTACATCATTATTCTAAGGCAAGCGTCATCAAAGGAGCCACATGGTTTGGGAACTTTCTCGGCAGGGTCAGCACCCACTGTGTTCCTGATACATCACACTTCACATCCCAAAACCCAGGCAGCTCACACGCTCTACCCCTCCCCCCCCCTGCCCCCCCCCCCCCATCAGGTATGCACAGGCTGTGCCAGTGAGTTCCAGGATGTCCCTGGCAGCCTGTTTCGGCTTTGTTGACCCACCTAGCCAAAGCCTTAACCCAGACCAAGCCCCTGTCCAGAGCTGCTGTGCTCTATACTTATGCACTTCTTTCCCACCTGGGGTTACAGTAGTAGTTGCCTTATTGACATGAAATGAAATGTAAAAGACTAGTATTTCAGCAACAGAAACGTTAAAGGTAAGGAGAATTAAAAAAAGTGAAAGAGAAATTGTTGGCAGAGTTTTCAAATCCATCATGTTTTAGGCTTACTTTCCCAGAAACTGGAAATTAACCTTTTCCTTCTCTTTTTTCTTATTTGGAGAAGCAATGGTTTGTTCCATTGAGTCTCCAACTGGCTGAGGTCAAACAGGCTGCTCTGGTTTGAATTACCATTTTAGTTTCTCTAGCTCTTTATCATATTTGAACATCTCAGCTGGAGCACAGGCTCATTGATCGGTGTCAAATGCACATTTTCCAATCTGCTCCAATGGCTTCTTTTTTCCTCAAATAGTGTTTTCTCCCTCCACTCAGCCCAGCCCAGACACCAAGCCCGACTTCAACACGAGCTGACCTTCAGACACATCAGATCCATCCATTAGAGAAACTGTCCATTTGTGGTTTCTGGATTGTCTTATGAAGGACGAGAGCAGCAAAGCAGGTCGGGAGAAATGCATAAGGAATGTATCACTTTGAACAAGTCCCATACTTCCCTGTGTCTGCTTCCTCAGCTAAAGCACAGGCACTGGACTAAATCAGTTACCTTTAGGAGTCTGGGAGTAGGGGTGGATACGGGGAGACATATTCCTTGGGGTTTTTTAAATCAAGATCACACGGAAGATTTCTGTTTGTTGTTCAACTATGTCTCCTGCAATCCCGGGTTTTGAAATGCCTCTACTTAAGGAGGGTTGGGAGTCCCTAAGAGAATGATTGGCCTGGTGATCCCTTTTACCTTTAGGTCTGACCCTGTGGAATGTGACTGCTATTGATACGATGTAGTCTACAAGAATATCACCGCAGGATGACAAAGGCTCTACCTAGGGAGTATGGTTTTAAAAGGACCACTGGCCTACCTAATCTTAGAGACACTAAAAGCTAAGGTTATTCCTGATGACCTTAACTAGTGTCATTTAAATTCAAGGAGGGTACTTACCCACAGTTCTTCACTAGAGGCAGCGTACGTGTTATAAAATCTTCATGACCGTGTATACAGCATATATAACACACGCCAACTACACAGCTACCTGATTCGGTAAGAAGAATACCCAGGAAGCAAATACACAGACTCAGAATTCACGAGGCACAATGAAAGTATTCCAAACACCAGAGGAAACCATACAGTAAGGGAATCATCCATAAGCGTGATGTCGCACCTACGACACAGAATGACTTGTGCTAGTAGTAGAGAGGGCATAGGGCAGTCATGCCCCACACTTTGCCCCCAAGTGTTGACAATTCAGTTAAAGACGTACACATACCTATAAAAAGATGGTGCGGTGCAAGGCAATAGACGCTACGCCCAGTATGTACTATAAGCACAGTGGGGATTCAGAGGCAAGTCAGGGTAAAGCTTTCTGGGAACAAAGAATCTGACCTCACTCGGAAACCAGGAGAGGGGCCAGAAAGGGAGAAGAAAACAGCTGCTTCCTGGGGAACTGGAAGTGTGGGAAAACAGACTTTATGTTAACAAAGAAACAGACTGCTCGCAAAGGGCTGAGGTCGTCCTCTTTGAACATGGTGCACACGGTTAGCATCCATTCTTCCCTTTTCAACAATAACCCTGAACCAAGACCCAAACACCAGTTCTACCTTTGATGAGCCCGGGAGACATGGAACTGTCTGTGAACTGTGAACACAAAAGACTGGAGAGCAGAGAGAAGAGAGGAGGTACCCCTGAGCTGCCATTTCCAAGGGAGCCTGAAAGGTACCCGCTAAGGTGAGAGGTCTAGAATCACAGTCCCTTGTTTTGAACAACACAATGGAGAGAGGTTGCAAAATGATGTCAGCTTGAGCCTTCCTGGACCTGGTTTTGTTCCTAGAAGCGGATAAGGATGGGTTGAATAAGGAGCCACACAGACGTGTCATGTGTGCAGAAGCAGTCTTTCACATGCTGGGAGGACAGAGGATTTGGCACTGTTAACAGCTCTATATTTGCTGGTCTTCGTTGGCTAGACAGAGGTGAAGGCTCAAAGGACTTACACAAAACCCTGGAACGAAGGAAAATCCCTCCTGGAATACTCTTCTCTATACAAACCTGTTACAAATTATAATTTTATACAAATTATAGAAAAAAGTGTACCTAATTCAAAACTAAGACATCAAAAAAGGAACTAGTATAGGCTCTATAAAAAATATTACAAGAAAACTAAGGAAAAGTACAGGAAAAATAATGGCAAAGGATTTTTTTTGTATCGGCTCCATAGTGACTAAATACCTTGCCATGAACTTTTAAAAATTTCATGAAGCAATCACACACACACACAATAAAGCAGATATGTAAGAGCTCAGAAGAACAGCTCCACCCAGACACTGGTCAGACAGCTTTGGTTCCAGGACATTCCTGCAAACCTCAGCCAGAGCTGCCCCATCAGGGCTCCTTAGCCATGCCGGGGCCTGGGCCATGACGGAAGGATGCTGAAACTGACAGGGCAACGGGAGCCCTCAAAGCTCCGTGCTGTAGCCACCGGCCATGAGTTCCCAGACCAAGTTCTACCCTGGATCCTGTCCGCCTGGGCCTTCTTTCTTTTCCAACTATCTGAGTCAGCCCAGCCACTTCCCCCTAAAGATTCTGAAGGGCCTCAACCGGATATACCAGAGGATGTTGGAAGTTTTAGGGAAAGACGGGAGGTAGGGGATATTGGGGAAAATGGAGGAAAAGAAGTGAGACCACATTGGGCCTCGAGGAGAAGAAAGAAAATAATTCCAAGGTTCCTTTATATGCTAGGCAGAAGGCAGACAAAAATTGATAATGAATGCCAATTATCGAGACCTGCTGAAAAACACTTTAAAAAAAAAGCACCAGTGCTTCATTAAAAACACATGTGCTCTCTGTGCAAGGGAAGAACAAAGATGATGAGAAGTGAAGCGGTATGTTTTTGAAAAGAAAAAAAATAACAAATAAGGGCTGATGAGAAGTCCTCGAACACAAGATTACCAAATGGAAATTCAAATTAAAAAATGGAACGCAGGGGCCAAATTTCTGTGGAGGGAGAAGGAGATTTATAGAAACCTTGAGTGTGAGAACGGCAGCTCTGGCCACAGTCACTGCCCACCTGCAATTACTCAGAAACTCAGTGGCTTATTCTGACTACAAGCAGAGGGTTTAATACTATCTGTGGTGGTATTTGAAAAGCTGCAGTTTGCAAACAGTCTGCAGGGGCTTGCAGGGAGCCGGATGGGAGAGAAGTAAAGTTATCTGTTCCTGAAATTTGCATCACCCCATATAACAAGGGACTGACCTTCCATCAACAAAAAGTAGCAAAAAGTTGTCTGGGGCTGCACTGTCTGGACAGAGAGAGAAAAATCAATTTCAGATTTCTCGGGTGAGATTCTGAGGCATGATTAAAAGAAGGAATGACTCTCATGTATACTTAGAGGGGAGCTGGTGGCAGTAGGCATGAAATGGGAGATGCCCCGCAGTTTTTTGACCTAATGAAATATGAAATAAAGTATCCCAAGGTTAATGAGACATTTTCACCTGCTGGATCTCCGCATTAGTAAACATCCTCTAAAAGGATAAATGTCAAGAGAAAGATGTGATACAGCAGCAAGGGAAGAGAGGAACTCACTGTATCACTGCTGCAGCCAGGTGGCACTGGTTGTGAGTTACAACGGAAAGCCAGGGCACCACGTGCATGTGACAAGCCCCTTGAGGTCAGCACCCAGCGAACCGTCAGCGAATCTCATCTCACCCACGCAGCACATTTTCATGGACAGAACGCCTCCTCTGCCTCTGCACGTGTCTAAGCAAAAATCCAGACTCCCAAACAAAACTTGAGAGGAGGGCTTTGCTGTCTTTTGGTCTCCCCGCCATCAGTTATCTCTTCCTTGGCTCACAAGTGAGATCCAAAGACGTCCACCCAACACACAGTGTCTACATTAGCGTAACTCTGCTATCCATTGTCATCATGATGATTTTACTATTCCAGGAGACTCTTGCTCCAGCAAGGAACTTGACTGTGCTTGAAAGGAACTTTCTGAAGGATCCATCAACCCTTCTATAGAAATCATTCATCAGTAGACTGGTTATGCCCTCAAATTCTTTGCAGCCCTTGCCTCAAAGATCTTTGTCTTGCTGTTTCCACAAATCCTAAACAGTAATACCAGGATCCTTGCCCTACCTAATCAAATCCCTCCCCCCCCACAGAGAGATCTAGATCTGCCTTAAACCAAACTTCCAACTCTCAGCAAATTCCCCTCTTTGACAACACCCAAGCTGTCGAGGTATTATTCTCTCTTACTGCCCGAACAATAAACTCAGCTTATCAACAGATCGAGTTGTGTTTGGTGATATTTGGAGAGCCAGCATTCAACAAAAGGTATCAAAGGGTTAATACAGCTTTATCAAAAAGCCAAGCCATACTCTTTTCACTCTGACCTTCTAAAGATTTTGTTTCATGAATGCTTTTCTAATGGCTCCAATTCTGCAAAGTTATTTCAAAACATGTGCACCGTGCTCAGTGAAGGCTCTGAAAGAGGTCTCCTGTCCTCAAACAGCCTGCAGTCTAAGCAGGACACATATTCAGTTAATTATGATAATACAAGCCTTTTGAGAAATCTGTGGGCCTGGACTACAGTCAGAGGAGCTCCAATAAACAGAGTGGAAAGCAGGCTTCAGCAAAAATGACAGTCGAGAATGAAGGCAAAAACTGAAGCATTAAGAAAATTAAAATGACATGTGCAGTAACAAAGCCCTACAAAAAAATGTCAGCCCCGCTCAGACTTGTTTCCTGTTCCTGAAAAAGCTCTTCACCTCTTAGTACTGTGCAAACTTACCTTTGCCTCCTAGTAGCCATGAGGCCCTAGAAAGACAGACTTTAAGTTATCTTTATCTTTGTATGGGCAGAATCTACCCTACCCAGGACCTAGGAGGTGCTCGTAAGTATTTAATGGATGACTGAGGATGAGAGACCAGGCTGGGGGTTACTGCCACAGGTTGGCTACTTGGATTCTTTTGATAAACAATCTACAACCAGAGCTGCAAAATTCCGCAGCTCCTTCAACCAGGCGGTGCAATGCTGTTTCACGTCTGCCCAATACCATCATAGACCCCTTAGGACCAGGACCAGTTCATCTCTTTTCTTATGAATGGAACATCCGTCCAGGCCCAATCACGTTGCTTCCACATCCCGGCACCATCACACACTGTACTAGAAAAACACCTGCTCTGCCAACACTCCGCGTCCCTGCCTGCCTCTACCTCACCTCCCTCCTTCCCCTCTACCCCAACTCCTCCCCTCTTCCGTTTCTGGCCCCTTCTCCACTCCTGCCCCTACCACCCCTTCCTCGCTGCCTCCCCACTCTTACTTCCCTTTACACTTGGTCCTGCCAGCATCTCCTCCAGGGTATGTCAGCCCTGTGCTGGGTAACTGGTACAGATTCCCAATACGTGTATGTAACCGCTCTAGAGGTCTAGAGGTCTCTAGACCAACGAAGAGAACTTTGAAAATGTGACTTAACAATCTGCTTTACTGCACTAACTGTCCCTTCCCTATGACTTCAAGACTCGCCCTCATGCCTCTCCGATGAGTCATCACTCTGCACTCCACCCTTCCTCTAAACAGCCCCCCACCCCCTCCTGCCTTGCTGCTCCTCCCCAGTACTTTCCTGTGCTGATTCCCGCAGCTGAATGAAGGTCTGTGGTAGCAGGCTAGGCCAGACAATCCCTGACCCCTTCTGAGGCTCCCCTTGACCACTGACCTTTGCCTCTCATCAGTATGGTGCCCAGGGCGGGGGCGGGGGGAGCTGCCCTTGACCGTTCAAATGCCAGCAGTGGCTACTTTTTTCTTTTTTTTAAGATTTTTTTTTTTTCATGTGGACCATTTTTAAAGTCTTTATTGAATGTGTTACAATATTGCTTCTGTTCTGTTTTGGTTTTTTGGCCCCAAGGCATGTGGGATCTTAGCTCCCCGACCAGGGACGGAACCCGCACCCCCTGCACTGGAAGGTGAAGTCTTAACCACTGGACCGCCAGGGAAGTCGCAGTGGCTACCTTTTAACCTAGAAGTTTCTAGAAGGCAGACCATCAGAGAGCAAAGCTCATTTTCCCATACGGTGAGTGTTGCACTGGAGAGTTACGTTGCAAGACTGCGCTAGAAGAACAAATCAGTGAAAAGTAAATCACAGGTTTGACCAACAATTTGTCACAGAAGCAAAGACACAATGATAAATCTCTGTATATGGTTTAAAGGCCTCATAAAACAATGAAAGAAAAGACCTAGAAAACAGGCTTAAAGGTCCTATACATGTCAAGTACATGGGGACTTCATACACCAAGGTTACATCTATCATATCATAAAATTTGACGTAAAATAAATATACCTCTAATATGGGCATTCATTAGTTAAACCTGATTACCAAATCATTCTCCTTGCTGAGCTGAAATCTGCAGGAGTTTTAAGGAGTGATTTGGATGTCACAGGACTAATAAAAACTCAACACTCTCTAAGGAGTATAAACCAGTTCCTTCTTTTGCTCTCAAATTTCCATGTAACAAAAAAGGCATTTAAAATCATCCCACTGTATTATGCAGACTCTAAAAATGGAAATTATGGAGACTATGGGAACACAGGAAAAAAATATATGACATAACACTGAAGAGGAAAAAGCAGAATATAAATAAGATATACATGATGATTGGAATAATGCAATTGTGTGTTGTGTGTGTGAGTTTATATGTCCCGTTGAAAACAGTTGTGTTGGGATGATGACTCATGAATGATTTTAAATGACTATTTTATCATGTTAGAAAACTGTAATAGTGACACCCAATATGAAAAGGGGCATGGGCAGAAAATATCTGCAAATGATGTGACCAACAATGGACTAATCTCCAAAATATACAAACAGCTCGTGCAGCTCAATATCAAAAAAACAAAAACCCATTCTTTGATTGATATAAATAGACATTTCTCCAAAGAAGACATACAGATGGCCAAAAGGCACATGAAAAGATGCTCAACATCACTAATTATTAGAGAAATGCAAATCAAAACTACAATGAGGTATCATCACCTCACACTGGTCAGAATGGCCATCATTGAACAGTCTACAAACAATAAATGCTGGAGAGGGTGTGGAGAAAACGGAACCCTCCTACACTTTTGGTGGGAATGTAAATTGGTTCAGCCACTATGGAGAACAGGATGGAGGTTCCTTAAAAAACTAAAAATAGAGCTACTATATGATCCTGCAATCCTACTCCTGGGCATATATCCGGAGAAAACCAAAATTTGAAAAGATACATTCACCCCAATGTTCACTGCAGCACTATTTATGTAACAGGGAAGAGCTAAATTGGACTCCATGTTGGATCTGTTTCTTTGACTTTAACCTTTGCTTTTCGTTACTTTTGTTATTATAATCTTACATAATGGCCTGCCTCAGGGAACCCTGCCCCTCTGCCTGAATGTTAAACTAAAGTGCCTCTGTTCAGCTCACAGGGAGACAATCTGACCCTGCTCACCTGTGGATGGCTGCAAGAAAGAAGAAATTAACACCCGGAGGCTGGCCATTCCAGGCAATATTCCGCAAAATTTATGGCCTTTTACTTTACTTCCTCATCTCCTCCCCCTCTCCGTGCTATAAAAGAAACTGGCATCCAAACCCCAATAAGATGGTTTTTCGGAGACATTAGTCTGCCATCTTCTCTGTCGGCCGGCTTTCTGAATAAAGTCGTATCCCTTGCCTTCAACACCTCATCTCGGATTCATTGGCCTGTTGTGCAGTGAGCTGAGGGAGCTTGGACTCGGTAAAAATTTACAATCGACAAGACATGGAAACAACCTAAATGTCCATTGACAGATGAATGGAGAAAGAAGATGTGGTACGCATATACAATGGAATACTACTCAGCCATAAAAAAGAACGAAGTCATGCCATTAGCAGCAACACGGATGAACCCAGAGATTATCATACTAAGTGAAATAAGCCAGACAGAGAAAAACAAATATCATATATCATTTTTTATGTGGAATCTAAAAAAAAAAAAAATTACAAATAAACTTTATATACAAAACGTCCCTACAGACATAGAAAACAAACTTAGGGTTACCAAAGGGGAAGGCAGGGGTAAAGATAAGTTTGGGGGTAAAGAGTTTGGGATTAACATAAACACAGTACCGTATATAAAACAGATAACCAACAAGGACCTACTGTATATCACAGGGAACTATACTCAGTAATTGGTAATAACCTATAAGGGAAAAGCATCTAAAAAAACAATGGGTATATATGTATGTATAACTGAGTCACTTTGCTGCACACATGAAACACACCACTGTAAATCAACTATACTTCAATTAAAAAGTAAACGATTAAATAAAAAAGAAAAGGGGCATGGGGAGTGAAGTTTCTGGAGTCTCCAGATGGATGCAAGAGCTGGGTGCCTCACCTGGTTCCAGGGAAATGGGATATGTCACCTACTCAAAAGTTTTTTTTTTCCTTTAATAAGGACTGACAACATTTGTTCACTGGGTCCTTCTCAATGTTCTCAGTTGATTTTAATCTGGAAGGGCCGCTGCTACTCTGAACTAAATTACAGCAAAGCCAAAAGAAACTGGGGATGCTAAGCCATTCTCTCCTCCTTCACAGTCCACTGAGCTGACAGCTCTGGGCATTTCATCAACGGTGAGCTCTGAAACAATTAAAGCCAGGCCTAACAAGTTTTCCAAAGCAGCTGCAAAACACCCTCCCTCTGAATTCCACAAGTAGGTGTAGTCCAGACGCCAGCAAGTAGGGGGAAGGGGGGCAGTTAGAAGCGGAATTCGATCACAACCTTAGAGTGGAATCTCATAACCCTATATCCTAGTGACTAACAGAATTCAACTATTTGCTGGTGAGACTAGAGAATAATTGAAAAGTTTGGGTGATTCTGACTGGGCATCGGTATAAGAGTACAAATGAAGGCCCACGTAAATATTTAAAAGTTGCAAATCGCGATCAAATTATTCCATAAAATGTGTTCTATCCTCCTTCCTTACAAATACACCTTCATAATGACAAAACGTTAAAATCTGTTTTAACATATGGTTTTATATGACTGAAAGCTGCAAAACATCAAAGATGATGAACAAATTTGCTGATCATGACACGTGTGCTCTGTGAATACACCAGCAATGATGAATGAGTGATACAATAAAAGCATAAATAATTCATAAATTATTATATATTTGTTTCATAAAATGTATCTACCTATCTTCCCTCCATTTTGGCAAAAGCCCTAATTACCTTGTTAAAAATCAAGTTTTCAAAATTATGTGCATTCTACTGACAGCAGTGATCAAAATGATTAAAAAATAAAATGCGATTGTAGTCAGTGTATAAAACTGGAATATATTTTCCATCAGAAATTTAAACTACAGTAAATATAAAAATTCAAATTCTCTACTAAAATTAAAAGGCAAAAATGGTAATTATATTGAATACGTACCAACAATTTAAATCAGGGTTATTTAAATAAAGCTGGTTTTAATTTACTTTTTTAATCTAAATTCAATCTAATTAAATATTTTAAAAATAAGACTACCCCTAATTATAGCAGTCCGTGCCTTTCCAGTTGCCAGTGTATAGTCAATTATCGCCTAACGCTATACAGAGCTCAGAGCGACATGAACTGTTTAATATTGAAAAAATGTTCTTTGGTCACCATATGCAACTGTTGGTATTCCATGAGAATCTCTGGAACCACAAACTGGAACAAAAAGAGAAGCAAGAAAATGGGTGCTCAGCTCTACTGGGGAACCAGGATTCATTATAAGAATCTATTACCATCTCTGCAATCTGAAAGGAAGAATTTGACAAGATAATTTGTTTTTCCTCTCACCTAAGCACTTCTGCCATTCACATCTTCCCTGCACTCCACAGCAGTGTGTGACTCTGCCTTTTGCAGTGGTATAACCCAAAAACCTTCACAACAATCATACACACTCACCTTTTGTTTCAAGGACACAGAGCAGGAGATGTAGAGAAACAGTTCCCTGGGCCTGAGCAGCGTTAATTACAACCAAGAGAGCGTACGTTTAAAGTTATGGGTCATGAACCGGGTTCCCAGTAGCAGGGCATCTACGTGTTTATTGAGTTCATGTGTGATCTGCAGGGTCTTCTAAAGCATAGGCCCAGGGCTGGAGCCCCTCAGGCCCAGACCAGAGGACCACACTGCAGAACCCCCAAGAACCCCCAGACCCACTGAGGCATGGAGTGAATCTGAGATGGGACCTGAGACTCTCCCCTTGTCTCTACAAGTCCCAGCCATGCCTCGAAGAGCGTGACCAACCACCACTCTAGGTGCAATTTTCGTGTTTCAAGATTCATATTTTCTATTTCTTCTACCCATCTATTTTACCTGCTTTCCAACTGAACAATCACATGATCTGTTCCAACACAGAAGGAAAAAGTAGTTGGGTTGGACTTTGCTTAAAGGCTAATTTGGTCTCCAGTGTGGTGACTTTCTGACTTTCAAGGGCAAACGTGACTACACAGGCTTTTTGCCTTTACACTGACTTTATTACTTCTTTTAACAGACGTATTTTTTTATTTATACTTTTGACTTTTTTTAAGCTTTTTATTTTATATTGGAGTACAGCTGATCAACAATGTTGCGATAGTTTCAGGTGTACAGCAAAGTGATTCCATTATACATATACATGTATCTATTCTTTTTCAAATTCTTTTCCCATTTAGGTTATTAAGGGATATTAAGCAGAGGTCCCTGTGCTATACAGTAGTAGGTCCTTGTAGGTTATCCATTTTCAATAGAGCACTGCTTTTACACTGACTTTAGAACCTAGTCTCCAAGTCAGAGATATCTCCACCATGAAGAAGAAACACCCTGAGAGTGGGTGTGACAAGGATTGAGGCAAATTATACTCAAGAAACAAGTGCAATTCCTCAGCTTGAGCTGAGCATATCCTAAGATGTTCCTCTGCTGAGGAGTCTCCCTCCAGGGCCAGTCCTTGGAGAATGAGTCTTAAGACACAGAAAATCTCCTTTCAGAGAGTTACTGACAACCCCTTGTTCGCATCAGACCTAGTCTCGTGTAAATTTAAATTAGTTTAAATTTGCTTTCCTAACACCTAGCACAACAGCCAAATTGGAAGAAATGGGAGCTTGAAGCTGATGGAGAAGAGGAAGAAAAAGAAGTAATTCAGATTTATTAATTACTCCACTTGTTAGGCGCCTTCCTGGTACCCCTACGTAGCCCTTGCAATGTACAGCAACCATCCCCGTATCTCATGGCATGCGTTTGTTAAGTACAGATGTCTCCCCAACTTGAAGGGGGTCAAAGTCTTATTCTTCCCAACTGTCTCAGTTGGGAAGGCATTCAATAAATATTTGCTATCTGAAAAAAAATGCATGCATGCACAAAGACAGACTCTACTGGAAACTGAATCCAGTTTCGAAGCCAAGAGTTTATAAACTACTTTGGAATGCAACACATCTGTAAACGCACGGACCTGCCCTGACCACCATACCTCAAAGGGATTTGCCTCCTAGTTATTTATTCACTTCTCATTTCCTGTCCCAGAAGCTTCCAGGGAGGACAGAGGTGGAGGGTATCCCCCATCACTTTGGGCCTATAGCAGAGGCTAGCGTGAAACAGGACCACCAGACTTATTTTCAGGCAGAATCAAGGAAGAAGTCACTCAGGGCAGGCTTCATGTGAGTTATAGGTCAGCCTGGGCTTTGATTTAAATAGTCATTTGTTTGCTAATGCCTTCACTCGCACAGACGAAAAGCAGAGACCAGAGTGTCCTTCAGGAGGGCAGGCCAGAAGGAACATCGTTCTGGAACGTTCCCACCTCCCCGGATTTGCTGAAAGTCTGCCCTCCACAGGCACCTGTGTCTCTCATCTCCATCCTGGTACCAGCTACAAATGAGCCGCTTTAGTTTTTTTCCCTTTTGTTTGTTTTAATGACAATCCTACCGTTAATTATTATTATTATTACTATTTTTGGCTGCCTTGGGTCTTCGTTGCTGCGTGTGGGCTTTCTCTAGTTGTGGCGAGAGGAGGCTACTCTTCGCTGTGGTGCGTAGGCCTGTCATTGCAGTGGCTTCTCTTGTGGAGCACGGGCTCTAGGTGCGTGGGCTTCAGTAGTTGTGGTACGTGGGTTCCGTAGTTGCGGCTCGCGGGCTCCAAAGCACAGCCTCAGTAGGTGTGGCGCACGGGCTTAGTTGCTCCACGGCATGTGGGATCTTCCTGGACCAGGGATGGAACCCGTATCCCCTGCATTGGCAGGCAGATTCTTAACCCGCTGCACCACCAGGGAAGTCCCACATTCATTTTTTTTTTTTTAATCCCAATGACTGGAAACTGTTTCAAAGCAGAATATACTCCAAAGTGCTTTAGCTGTGCTCACCATGAATTCCTTCACTCCTCTCAACCCTGACGTCAGTGGTTATTAAGCTCTGCTACCCAGTGGATCTCCCTCCCTGTGTCCATCAAGTCATTAACCCAAGCACCGGGCTGGCATTTACTTGCCCATTCCTGGAACTCAAATTAATGTCAAGGGCATCTCCAGCTGCTAGCCCCCTCGCCTCTATCAGTCTATCACCCAGCTCACGGTGCCCCTCCCCTGAGAAGCTGCCCAGGCCTCTGGGTTTGCACACCCAGGAAGGGGCAAAAAGAGGTTGGGACCCAGCAATCCAGCTCCAGAGTCCACGTTCTGCCCTCAGCACCCCATGGGCCAGTCTAGCCAAGATCCACAGTTCAGGCTGCTGTGGGGTAGGTGGAAGGGGGTTTTCAGACCTTTCGGTCACAGCAGTACTCACTGCAATTAACCATCGTCAGAAACCTGTCCCCTGCTTTTGGCCTGACATTTTACCCAGTGGTGGCAGCAACAAGAAAAAGACTCTGTCCTCAAGAGAAGACTGGGGTTTGTGGCCCACGGTCATCACAGCGGGACTTGGAGCTGTTTGTCTAGAAGCGGGGCTGAGCTTCAGGGAGACGCCCGCTGTGCACAATGAGTTCTGACGTCACAAGACGATGGGGTAGGAAGGGCGTACGCAGGCACCATGCTTGGGGACGGCCCACAGACCCTAACCGTGCGTCTTGAACTCCACGTCCTTCGTAGACAAATTGGTAAAAACAGCCCAGTGCAGCCCCATGGGAAGTGGGACTCCTGCAGCAAACTGGAGAGAGCGCGTGTCATCTAGCGGTACTCAGGTTTTTTAAAAAACAGACATTGGGCCAAGGCAACAAAACTTAGCCTGGCCACCTCCAGTGTCTAGGCTGTGTGTCCTAAGATCTGCTTGAGGACTTAGGAAAACGGATGAATGCTCTGTAGTCCCCAGGACTTAGAGAGAAAAAAAAATCACTTCTGTCTTCAGAGCCAGTCAAGGCTGTAACAGAATGGAAACACTTCAGGAAGGAGCTCCCAAACAATCATCTGAAGCAAATGAAAGCGTTCCTCCCAAACTATCCTTTTTCTAGAAGGCATTCCATCAGGATCTTCCTGCAACCTTCCGTTCTCTTTGTAAGTGGTAGTGTTTTGCTCTATGGAAAAGGTCAAGGTCCATCTCAAACCTATCCAAAGGCATCTAACTTTCCTGTAGCTAAAGTTCCACCGTTATCTAGCAGAGCCACGTCTGAGCCACCTGCACAGGACAAGTCTATATTTTCAACAGAGGTGTTAAAGTAATCTGTCCTCCTTCAAAGCCATTTGCCAACAGCCTCTTGGCATGTTGCCTCGGTGATCTCTGGAAGGTGATTTCTACTCACAATACCATGATTTGGAGCTGCACATTAGCTTGTCATCAAGACACTATTACGTAAAAAAAAAAAGAAAAGAAAAGTAGCCATTCACCTTTGGTTTTCTGCTTGATTTTTAAAAGAAATGATGGCCTTGACTACATTCTGATTTTCCAGGCTTAGCTGCTTATTTTGATCAAATTTCACGCTGAAGCTTATTACAAACGGCGGTGGAGCACAAAGAGAAATCACGTTTGCAATTTGGTCTCCCGGGTTACTTATCGTTGGAACAATGGAAAGCTGCATCACGGGGGAATGTTATTATGAACAGCATCACGGGCATTTGGCACTAATCACTGATGGGCCACATGTCAAAAGAACGCAGTACAGGGACTTCCCTGGTGGTGCAGTGGTCAGGACTCTGCGCTCCCAATGCAGGGGGCCCGGGTTCGATCCCTGGCCAGAGAGCTAGATCCCACACGCACGCCGCCACTAAATGTTCGCATGTCACAACTAAGGAGCCTGTCTGCTGCAACTAAGGAGCCCACGTGCCGCAGCTAAGGAGCCCGCCTACCGCAACTAAGACCCAGCACCACCAAATTAATTAATTAAATATTAAAAAAGTAAAACAAAAACTCAGTACATGCTCAGAGCTACATAGAAACGTGCAGTGAGGGGGAAGCAGGGGATTCCTGAGAGCCATGCAGGGTGGAAATGAGCAATTG
This sequence comes from Aethalodelphis obliquidens, assembly GCF_003676395.1. Lineage (NCBI taxonomy): Eukaryota > Metazoa > Chordata > Mammalia > Artiodactyla > Delphinidae > Aethalodelphis > Aethalodelphis obliquidens. The sequence goes on along the minus strand of NW_020837991.1, from coordinate 14,855,857 downwards.
GCGCATGTTTACCCTCTCTCTAGGGTGTAGGCGCTGAGTGCCCTTAGGAAGTGACAGAAAGCCAGGAAGAATGACCAAAGGGTGATTCACAACTAAGGAAGGCCTTCAACACAAACAGGGGCCTAAGGCACAGGCTCACAAACTTTTTCTTTAAAGGGCCAGAGAGTAAATATTTTAGGCTACACAGAGCTACAAAGTCACTGTCACCTCTTCTTTTCTTTTTTCCTACAATTTTTTAATAATGTAAAAACCATTCTTCCATCACTGGGACCATGAGCTGCACAGAAAGCAGCCTGGGCTGTGTGTGGTTTGCTGACCTCTGGCCTAAGTGAATTAAGTGGTGGTCTGCCGGTGACCTCAGGCCCAGAGGGCGTGTAAAACTCATGAAAGCAGCTCAGGATCCTCCTGTTTGAGTCAGAACTATGACTTGATTATACAGAAGCGTGGACTCTACACAACTGGTCCACTGAGCCTTGCGCACCTGTGTCTCTACACGTTGAATGCAACCATGACCCTTCCGGCCTGGAACTGACGGTGCCCCTTCGGACTAAACTCAAATGCTGCCTCCTCCAGGAAGTCTGCTCTGACTTCTGGGGCACACCCATCCCTTCCCTGAACCTCCTACGCTCCCTGGTGCACCAGGCTCTCAGTAGACAGTAATACTGTTTCTGACAACAGCTACTCACCTCCTCTTAGGCCTTCTGATTCAACAAACATTCACCATCATTATCTCACTCGAGCTTCCACTGCAGCCAGAGAGAAAGGCTCTAAGAGGTCAAGCGTGTTGTCCAAGGTCACATAACCGAGAAGAGGCAAACAGGACCTGAATCAGAGGCTGTCTGGCTCCTTACATCACTCAGCCACCCTGATTCTCCCTTCATCGGTCTGTCTTCTTTCCAGGAGGGCTTGTAATTTCCTTGATATCAAGAACCAGGCTTTACGCTTCCCTGTAGCCCTGCCAGACAGAGCCTGACTACTCCAGGCCCAGCACTGAATGGCCGCTCAGTAAGTACGTGGGTTGGATGTGCAGGGAAGCCCGGGCAGGCAGGCGTCATACACCGAAGAGCATCACGGTGTGGGGCGGAGGGGACAGAAAGGCAGCCACGGCTCGCCCTCACCCATGGGCCCAGACACACAACGTTCGCCCCAGGAGGTGACCCTGTGCAAGCAGAGCCAGAGGCCAGGCCACACCTCACACTTTCTGGTCTCCTCCAACACCCTTGTGCCCTCCCGTCACACGCTCTGCCTGCGTCTCTCTTCCCAAGCTCGTCCCCACGAGCACGCAAGGAGGAGTATGATGTACCGCAGAGCTTTTCAAACTGCGGGTCAAGACTTATTCGTGATCGCAAAGTCAATTTAGTGGCTCACAACTGGCATTTATATTAACGAAATGAAAAGACCAAAATGCATTTCACGTTCTGAGGTAAGGATGGGAGCATACTGTTCAGTGAAACTGTTGTTTGCTGTGTCTACACATGGGTGTCCATGTCCGTGCACGTGTGCGTATTGTTTTGTAATATAAAAGTTCAAAAAACGCAAACCAAGTGGTAACACCACAAGCTCTGGAGCCCGTCTGCCTGGAGTCAAATCCACCTCTACCACTTAACTGCTGTGTTACTTTAGGCAGGTTCCTTAAACTCTCTGTTACTTCAATTTGCTTATTTATGGAGTCAGTAACTATACCCACGTCACAAGGGTTTGGGGAGGATTCAATGAATGAACATACGAAAGGCTCTTTAGAATACCTGGCACACAGCAAGTACTCAAAAAATTAAAAAGTTAGCTAATACGATTGGTACCCATCCACTACCATTATCCCATTTGCCTGATGGAAACTGAGGCAGAGAGAGACGGATAGAGCAGAGAGCCCCGAGTTTCCACTTCCTCTCTACCCACAGGGCAGCACCCTCCCACATCACTGAAGTTTCTTCCAGCCTGGGGGCTCTTTACTAAGCTGAAGACAATTACAAATATTCCCTGCTACCAGCATCTCGCGGCTTGGGCATGGGGATTGATGCGACACTGTCTGCAAAGTGCTTAGAGCGCCTTGCAGACAAGCGCAATGTAAATTCACAATGTCATTTTAACGTTCTCATTACTATTATTAAAATGGACAAAATGGAGAGAACGTGATTTCAGCAATGTAAGTTTTAATGGGTGCCGGGAATATGGATTCTGGGAACAATCGGTTACCGCGGCGCCTGCATCTCCGATCCACTCGAGCGACTAAGTGATGTCTAAGCCATCAACTTTGTTTAATTTCACAATGAGAGTCATCTTTCCCTCACCCCAGGGCAGAGTTTTTTTGTATTTTGGGAAATAAAGCTCAGCTTGATAATGACACTTTTCCCAAAATTCATTTTGATATATCGATTGCCATCTACGCCCTGGCCTTACAGGTACGCAAAGAAAACATCAATGTGTTCATTTATCAAAAGCTCCTGCCCAGGATGGGCAGCCAGGGCTTGGAGCTGCTCTGGCTCATCCAGTAACTTCTCACAGAAAAACGGTCAAAGGCACAAACTACTGGGTGTAAGACAGGCACAAGGATGTACCGTACAACACGGGGGATAGAGCCAATATTTTATAATAACTGTAAATGGAAAGTAACCTTTAAAGATGTATTAAAAATTTTTAATTTAAAAAATAAACTTGCTACATTATAACATTATAAAAAAAACTAAAAATACATAAATAGTCAAAGCAAACAGTTTCAGAGGACTTCTGAGTCTAAATGTCTCCATCTGGGAAGAGTACACAGCTACGGTATCTGCAAGCAATCTGGGGCTCCTCAAAACTATTAAGAATCACCTCTCTTGGGCTCCCACTTTTACTCTGTGAAAAGGAACTTAAAGCATTCTTATACTGCATCAGGGAATGATATACGATGGAATGAAATACAAATGTCCATGCATCTCTACAATAAAAAGGTGGAAAATTCACAGACTTTCTACTCCACAGCGCGTTCAAGACTAGAACCCCGTTAACGTTATTCCTATGGTGACTTTTGAGATAAATCCTCAAGTTCCCGCCCTTCGTGTAGGTAAGAAAGGAAGGAAGTTGATTGGCTTAAGACGATACAAGTCAGTGGCCCAGCAAGGACGAGAACAAAGTTCTCTCTGAGTCCTCAACAAGAAATCTTTCTGCAATATGACAAGGTCACCTTTTTTATCAAGGACCTGCTCCACGCCAGGCACTGCATGGAGGCCTCCATGTACTTCCCATTGAAGCTCAAATCATCCTTTGAGGTCAGGGTACGTCCAATGCAGAGATGATGAACGGACATTCTGAGCTGCTGAGAAATTCGTCCAAGGTCTCACACACGCTTGTAAGTGATGGAAGGGGGATTGGAACGTATGCCTTTTGTACATGTCTTTGACGGTCAGGAGACTATGCTCGCATACTACATCCCACTTACACTTCCTGGCATCCCTTTGCTATGTGCAGTAGGCTGAAAAATATCCTCCCCCACCCCGCCCCCTGAAATATCACGCCCTAATCCCTGGAGTCTGTTGCCTTATAAGGAAAAAGGGTCTTTGCAAATGTGATTAAACTAAGACTTTTGAGATGGAGAGATTATCCTGAATTAACAGCATAGGACCTAAATTCCATCAGATGTATCCATATAAGAGGAAGGCAAAGAAGATTTGACACAGACAGAGAAGATGACGTGAAGACACACCAAAGAGACAGCTCTGAAGATGCTGGTCTTAGAGACTGGAATGATGTGACCACAAGCCAAGGAATACCAGCAGTGACCAGGAACTGCAAGAGTCAAGGGAGGCGTTCTCCTTCAGAGCCTTCTGAGGTTGTGCAGCCCTGTGGACACCTTGATATTCGGCCCAGGGAAACTGCTTTCGGACTTCTGGCCTCCAGATCCCTGAGAGCATACACTTCTGTTGCTTAAAGCCACCAAGTCTATGGTGATTTCCTACAGCAGCAACAGGAAGTGAATACACTACTCTGACCATCATCACATCACTTAAGACACAGTACTTACCTACTTCCGGCCCCCCCACTAACAGTGAAGTCCACATGTATCCCACCCTCTCCACCTGCCCTCAGTACACACAGCTCCTGTCACGGTCCACAGGGAAGGCCCAGTGGCCTATGAGACTCTCACCCAGGAATCACCATCAAGAGAAGTGACTACGGGACTTCCCTGGTGGCGCAGTGGTTAAGAATCCGCCTGCCAGTGCAGGGGACACGGGTTTGAGCCCTCATCCGGGAAGATCCCACATGCCGCGGAGCAACAAAGCCCGTATGCCACAACTACTGAGCCTGCGCTCTAGAGCCCACAAGGCACAACTACTGAGCCTGCGTGCCAGAATTACTGAGGCCCGCGCGCCTAGAGCCCGTACTCCGCAACAAGAGAAGCCACCACAATGAGAAACCCGTGTGCCGCAACAAAGAGCAGCCCCTGCTCGCCACAACAAAGACCCAACGTAGCCCAAAATAAATAAATAAATTTATTTAAGAAAACACACCTGCATCTTTAAAAAAAAAAGAGAGAGAGAGAAGTGACTATGATCAAGTGCTTTGCAAAGCAGTCTCCTTGCTCCTCAACTTGCAGGGAGCAGACACAGTAACTACCCCAGTGATAGAATCTAGCTGATCTAAAAAATCAGAGCTTCATCAGTGTCTCAACATCAACCCAAACCAGTTTCTAAACAAAACCCTTCACAAATTGCTGTTTTTTCTTTCTTAAATAACGTTCTGAATTTCCAGAAGGCAACGAATGCACCTCATTTATTCCCTACTTTACACAGTAAATATCCTTGACATCAAAGGTACGGTTTATATCTGAAACGAGGAGGACTGGCTTGAGGCCAGCATCATAGGAAGACAACTGGAAAATGCCCAAGGAAGTGGACGATACATCTGCCCCGGTGCACGGCTGGAGACCTTTGCCCTCCATGCCAAGGTTCAATCAGAAGCTGATTTTGTGGTGATGAAAGCCACCATGGAATACCTGTGGAATGTCAGTGACCTGGGCGATGAGTCAGGCTCCCAGGCAGGAAGTACGTCCTGTGGACTTGGCGTTAACCAGCCTCCCAACAGCCGCATTTCGGAAGGGAGAGGCTTCGCTGCTCGTCCCTCGTCTGCCATCCCTCTAACTGGCTCACGCACTAAGATGACCGGACCCCTGGGAAACATCACCAAGGGAAACTCGGCAAGAGGATGAACAGAAAACAGAGACAGCCACACGGGAATAGCACAGGGGGAAGTCTGCTTCGAGTGAAGAAACTCAGCCATGATGGTGCTGAGACCCTTTGGGGGTTGGTGGGGTCAGCTCCTGGCTCTGTCACAGTTTTCCATGTGTCCCCTTGACAGTGGAGCCCAAGCCGGCTGTCCACAAACTTCATCCCCCTAGATCTCTGAACAGTCTGGTTCTTTAGCCTTTCTTTGGCATCTGTGAGCTGCTCCTTGTATTTCCAGAAAACTCCTTTTTCCTTCTTAAGAAGTCAGGATCAGATTTGGAGGCTCGCAGTCAAAGAACCCTGGCACAGCCACCAAGTTCAAGGTCTCCAAGGCCAGGCTCACACCGCCTTTCCAAGTCCCTCTTGCCCTACACTGGAATCACCTAAAGAACTTAAGTAATCCTGACGTCCAGTACCCCACCCCTAACGATTTGGGTAGGAACGGAGCAGCGCATTGCTGAATGATCCCCAGGTGACCCTGACGTGTAGCAGGGTTGACAACTACCCCTCGTGACTACTCATGGCCAAACCTGTCTATTTACCGTCATCAGAACACACGGCGCCAGCACCATTCCACACCCGCACTCCCCACATTACCTCTGCTGCCCGTACCACACACCACGGCCACATTAGTCTTCCTGCTCTCCTCCCTGCCACTCCTCAAACACCTTCCATGGCTCCCCATTGCTTCCAATAGGCAGTCCGAATCCTTTAGACGAGCAATCCATTTCCTCCATATTTGACCCAATCTACTTTCCCATCTAGAGTCACTATTCACTGCTTCCCTCTGGGTCCCGCTACTCCAGTCCAACTGTTCTATTACCTCTTATCTGGACATGCACAGCTCTTAGTGCAAACAACGGAGCCCATTCCAGTTTATACCGGAAGTAAGGCTATTGTTTTTTTCACATAATCCCTGGAAGGGCTAGAGAATTGAGTATGCAACCAAGATTCATATCAGATTATCCTACTAGACCATGCCAGTGGAGACGCTACTGCCACGAGGTCTGGGATAGGCCCTGCAGAGCCCCCTGCCAACGCCTGGCCAAGGACGCTGCCCTTAGTTCTCCTGCCTTTGCTCTCTCTCAGTGCCACCTTGTCACACACTGGCCCTCTCCCCAAGGAGACTCCATATGGCTGCGGCCCCTTCCCATCACCCTCTTCCAAATGAGAATCTCATGCCAGGGCGGATGAGTGATACAGCCCACGTCACATGCTGCACCTTACCTGCAAGGGATTCTGGGAAAGCAAGTTTCTGATCACGACTTTGGGGAAGCAGGACTCAGAGAAGGAAAGTCCCGAGGAGGATTGGCCAAGGTGTCAGAGTAAGAATACCTTGAGCTTACCTCCTCCCACGGGCACACCAAAAGTACAACTATTTACAGAGCAACTACTCATGAGAAGGACCTGAAGATTAGAACAAAAGATCTCCTACAACTAAAGATATAAAGAAGGAAGCACAGGGCTTCCCTGGTGGCGCAGTGGCTGGGAGTCCGCCTGCCGATGCAGGGGACACGGGTTCGTGCCCAGGTCCAGGAAGATCCCACATGCCGCGGAGCAGCTGGGCCCATGAGCCATGGCCACTGGGCCTGCGCGTCCGGAGCCTGTGCTCCGCAACGGGAGAGGCCACAACGGTGAGAGGCCCGCGTACCGCAAAAAAAAAAAAAAAAGAAGGAAGCACAATGAGATGGGTAGGAGGGGCAGAGACACGGTACAGTCAAGACCCACACCCCCAGGTAGGCGACCCACGAATGAGAGGATAATTACGACTGCCGACCTTCTCCCAAGGAGCGAGGGGTCGAAGCCCCGCATCGGGCTGCCTAGCCCAGGGTCCCACACCAGGAAGCCAAGCCCCCAGAATGCTTGGCTTTGGAGGCCAGTGGGGCTTACTTTTGGGGGAGCCACAGGCTGTGGGAAACAGAGACTCTACTTTTAAAGGATGCACATAAAATCTCATATATTCTAGGACCCAGAGCAAAAGCGGTAATTTGAAAGGAGCCTGGGTCAGACCCACTTGTCGATCTTGGAGGCAACTGGGAATCACTCTAGGTACACAAATGCTAGCATGAGCCATTCAGGGAAGTTCATCCTAACATGAGGACACTACTGAGAAGCTCCAATCTGGAATCCTCCCTCTAGTTTATTAGTCCTGGGACCCAGCCCAACCTGTCAGCCCGGTCAGCACCAGTCCTGGGATGCCCCAGGCCAAGGAACTAGTTGGGTGGAGACACAGCTCTGCCCGCCAGCAGGCTGGCTACCATAGTACCTCATTTTCTCCCAGCTGCCTCAGGCCTGACCTCACCCACCAGAGGGTCCAGGACCTGGCACTAGCTCTAGGATACAGCATCATCCACTAGCAAGCAAACACCAGACTGGAGACCCCCAGGGCCCCAGCCTCGCCCATCAGCAGGTGGACACAAGCCTGAGGACCACCATGACCCTGCAAAAGCAGAGACAAGACCAGGCCCAGCCACCAGCAGGCCAGCAACAACCCAGGATCAATACCCCCCACCATAGCCCTGCCCACCAGCAAGCTAAAACTACCCTGGACTCCCAGCCCCTGCAGCCAGCCATCCCATCCCAGGTCCACCCACAAGTGGGCCAGCACTAGCTCCAGGATTCCCAGGGGCTCCACAGCCACTTACCCACCAGTAGGCCAGCAGCCTCCACGCAAGGCAGGGCCTGGCAACCAACCAGAGCAGGGGCCACCTATCACACCACCCACAGCAGTCAGCCTAAAATAACAGAAGGACCCATGCAGCCCACATAGTGGGGACCCCTAGAGTATACAGCTCTGGTAACCAGAAGGGACTGCACTGCTGGGCCCCATAGGACATCTCCTACATAAGATCACTTCTCCAAGATCAGGAAATGGAACCAACCTATCAAAAACATAGAAATAAAAGCAGCGAATTAGGCAAAATGAGGCAACAAGGGAATATTTTCCAAACTAAGGAACAAGATGAAATCCCAGAAGAAGAACTAAGTGAAGTTCTTATATGCAATATACCCGATAAAGAGTTAAAGGTAATGACTGTAGAGATGCTCAAAGAACTCAGGAGAACAGATGAACACAATGAGAAATTCAAAAAGGAGTGTAGAAAACATAAAGAAGAACCAACAGAGCTGAAGAATAAAATAACTGAGATTAAACACACACACACACACACACACACACACACACACACACACACACACACGCTAGAAGGAATCAACAGTGGATCAGATAACACAGGAAGGGAATCAATGAACTGGAAGACAAAGTAGCTCAAGTTGAACAGAAAATTTTAAAAAGAACTTTTAAAAATGAGGGCAGTTTAAGAGACACCTCTAGGACAACATCAAGCTTACCAAAATTTGCCTTAGGGGGGTTTCAGAAGGAGAAAAGAGACAGAAAAAGGGACAGAGAACATATTTGAAAATATACTAGGTAAAAACTTCCCTAACCTGGGAAAAGAAACAAACATCCAAGTCCAGGAAGAAAAGAGAGTCTCAAACAGGATAAACCCAAGGAGGACCACGCCAAGACACACTTTAATTAAAATGTCAAAAATTAAAGATAAAGAGAGAATATAAAAGCAGCAAGGGAAAAACAACAAGTCATATACAGAGTAATTCCCAAAAGCCTATCAGCTAACTTTTAAGCAGAAACTCTGCAGGCCAGAAGGGAGTAGCACAATATATTTAAAGTGATGAAAGGGGAAAATCTACAACCAAGAATACTCTAAAAAACAGGCTCTCATTCAGATTTGATGGAGATCAAAAGTTTTACAGATAAGGATAAGCTAAAATATTTCAGCACCATGAAACCAGCTTTACAAGAAATGTTAAAGGGAATTCTCAAGCAGAAAAGGCCACAACTAGAAATTCAAAAATTATGAAAGGAAAAATCTCATTGGTAAAGGCAAATATAGAGCAAAGGTAGTAAATTAACCATTTATAAAGCTAGTAGGAAGGTTAAAGACAAAAGTAATAAAATCATCTACACCTACAATAAGTAGTTAAGGAACACACAAAATAAAAGCATGGAAAATATGATGTCAAAAAGAGTAAACATGGAAGGTACAAATACACGGTTGTTAAAATTTGTTCAAACTTAAGAGATCAGCAACTTAAAACAACCACAAAGATAGATTCCTGTATATAAACCTCATAGTAATCACAAACCAAAAATCTATAATAGATACACACAAAAAATGAGAAAGTAAAATCCAAACAAAACACTAAAGATAATCATCAAGCACAACAGAACAGAGCAAAAGAAGAACAAAAAACCCCTCAAAAACGACTCCTCTAAATTAACAAAATGGCAATAAGTACATACCTATCAATAAGTACTTTAAATGTAAATGGACAAAATGCTGCAATCAAAAGACATAGGGTGGCTGAATAAATACAAGATTCATATGTATGCTGCCTGCAAAAGACTCCCTTCGGATCTAGACACACACAGATGTTAAATGAGATGGAAAAAGGTATTCCATGCAAATGGAAACAAAGAGAGCCAGGGTAGCAATACTTATATCAGACAAAATAGACTAAGTCAAAGATTGTTGCTGAGACAAAGAAGGATACTACATAATGATCAAGGGATCAATCCAAAAAGAAGATACAACAATTGTAAATATGTATGCACCCAACATAGGAGCACCTCAATACACAAAGATTAACAGACACAAAGGAAGAAACTAACAGTAACACAATAATAGTAGGAGACTTTCACACCCCACTTACCTCAATGGACAGGTCACCCAGAGAGAAAATCAGTAAGAAAACCTGGCCTTAACATTACACTGTTAATAGATATGTATAGAACACTCCATCCAAAAGCAGCAGAATATCTATTCCTTCCAAGTGCACATGGAACATTCTCCAGGATAGATTACATGCTAGTCCACAAACAAGTGTTAGTAAATTTAAGCAGATTGAAATCATATCATTCTGACCACAATGCTATGAGACTAGAAATCAACCTCAAAAAAAAAAAAAAACTGGAAAAAGCACAAACACATGCAGGCTAAACAATATGCAACTAAACAACCGAAGGGCCACTGAAGAAATCAAAGAGGAAATCAAAAAATACCTAGAGACAAACGAAAACAAAAACACAATGATCCAAAATCTATGGGACACAGAAAAAGCAGTTCTAAGAAAGAATTTTGTAGCAATAAAAATCTACCTCAGGAAACTAGAAAAATGTTAATTAAACAACCTAACAATACACCTAAAGGAACTAGAACAAGAAGAACAAACAAAACCCAAAATTAGTAGAAGGAAAGAAATAATAAAAATCAGAGCAGAAATAAATGAGATAGACACTAAACAACAATCGAAAAGAGTAATGTAACAAAACCTGGTTCTTTAAAAAGATAAACAAAACTGATAAACCTTTAGCTAGACTCAATAGGAAAAAAAGAGAGAGGACCCAAATCAATAAAATCAGAAATAAAAAATGAGAAGGTATATCCGACAACACTGAAATACAAAGGATCATAAGAGACTATTACAAACAACTATATGCCAATAAAATGGCCAAGCTAGAAGAAATGGACAAATTCCTAGAAATGTACAATCTCCCAAGACTGAACCAGGAAGAAATAGAAAATATGAACAGACCAATCCCAGTAATTAAACTGAATCAGTAAGAAAGAAAAAAAAAAACTCCCGACAAAGAAAATCCAGGACCAGATGGCTTCACAGGTGAACTCTATCAAACTTTTAAAGAAGAGTTAACACCAATCCTTCTCATATTATTGACAAAAACTGCAGAGGAAAAAATGCTTCTGAATTCATTCTATGAGGCCAGCATCACCCTGATAGCAAAACCAGAAAAAAATATCACACACACACGAAATTACAGGCCAATATCACTGATGAACATAGATACTAAAATTGTCAAGAAAATGTTAGCAAACTGAATTCAATATTACATTAAAAGGATCATACACCAATGACCAAGTGGGATTTATCCCAGGGATACAAAGATGGGTCAGTATCCACAAATCAATCACTGTGGTGATTAACATCCCATTAACAACCTGAAGAATAAAACCCATATGATCATCTCAATAAATAGAGAAAAAACTGTGACAACATCCATTTATGATAAGAACTCTTCAGAATGTGGGTATAGAGGGAACATACTTCAACATAATAAAGACCATATATGACAAGCCCACAGTTAACATCATACTCAACAGTGAAAATGAAAGTATTTCCTCTAAGATCAGGAACCAGACAAGGATGCCCACTCTTGCCACTTTTATTCAACATGGTATTGGAAGCCCTAGCCATAGCAATCATTCAAAAAAAAAACAAAAACAAAGGAATCCATATTGGAAAGGAAGAATTAAAACTGTCACTGTTTGCAGATGACATGGTGTTAAACATAGGAAATCCTAAAGATGTCACCAAAAACCTACTAGAGGGCTTCCCTGGTGGCGCAGTGGTTGAGACTCTGCCTGCCGATGCAGGGTACACGGGTTCATGCCCCAGTCTGGGAGGATCCCACATGCCGTGGAGCAGCTGGGCCCATGAGCCATGGCCGCTGAGCCTGCACATCCGGAGTCTGTGCTCCACAACGGGAGAGGCCACAACAGTGAGAGGCCTGCATAACGGAAAAAAAAAAAAAAAAAAAAACACAAAAAAAAAACCCTACTAGAACTCATCAATAAATTCTGCAAAGTTGCAAAATTAATATACAGAATCTGTTGCTTTTCTATATAATAACAATAAACTGTAAGGAAGAAATTTTTTAAACATCCCATTTTCATTTGCATCAAAAGTCTACAATACCTAGAAATAAATCTAAGGAGATAAAAGACCTGTGCTCAGAAAACGATAAGACGATGATGAAAGGAACTGAAGATGACAGAAACAGATGGAAAGACATACCATGCTCATGGACTAGAAGAATTAATATTGTTAAAATGACCATACTACCCAAGGCTATCTACAGACTCAATGAAATCCTTATCAAAATGCCATTTTTCACATAACTACAACAGATAATTCCAAAATTTCTATAGGAACACAAAAGACCCTGAATAGCCAAAACAATCTAGAGAAGACCAAAGCTGGAGGTATCAAGCGCCCTGATTTCAAAGTAAACTACAAAGCTACAGCAATCAAAACAGTATGGTAGTGGCACACAAACAGACACATAGGTCAATGAAACAGGATAGACAGCCCAGAAATAAAGCTACACTTTTATGGGTAAATAATCTATGACAAAGGAGGCAAAAATATACAATGGGGAAAGGAGAGCCTGTTAATAAATGATGTTTGGAAAACTGGACAACTACAAGCAAAAGAATCGAACTGGACTACTTTCTCACACCATATATAAAAATAAACCCAAAGTGGACTAAAGACGTAAATGTAAGACCTAAATCCATAAAACTTCTAGAAGAAAAGATAGGCAATATGCTCTTTGACATCAGCCTTAACAATTATTTTATGGTTCTATCTCCTCAGGCAAAGGAAACAGAAATAAACAAATGAGACTACATCCAAAAGTATTTGCACAGAGAAGGAAACTATCAAGAAAACAAAAAGGTTGCTTACTGAATAGGAGAAAATATTTGGAAAGGATATATCTGACACAGAGTAATATCCAGAATGTACAAAGAATTCATACAACTCAACATCAAAAAAGCAAACAACCCAATTAAAAAATGGACAGAAGCCCTGAATAGACACTTTTCCAAAGAACATATAAATAGCCAACCAGCACATGAAAAGACGCTCAACATCACTAATTATTAGGGGAATGCAAATCAAAACCACCATGAGGTGGCGAACTAAGAGGATGCGGAATTCCCATCTCCACACAACTAGGGTACCTACCAGGCACCGGTGGGGGACCACGGACACCTAAGGGGACGGGAGGAACCCCCAGCGACCGGGTAAGACGTGGGGTGTGGGGGTAGTAGTGAGGGGTGGAGAAGTGGAGGCGGGACCGGACTGGCACCCCTGAGGGGCAGCTGGGGGAAGGGAAGGGATCCCACGCCTGAAGGAGGAAATTGGGGGACCGCTGGGAGGGCAGAGAATCAAAAGGAAGAGTGGCCAGTTTTCCCCTGTCCTCTTGGGCCCCCGGGAGCCTGCTGAGATCCCAGGCCCGATCCTCTGCCCACCGAGGCCCCCTCCAGCCTGGCGGATCCTGAGGGAGTGGGAGGGAGGGAAGGAGGAGCAAAAGTAAAGGCCGGAATTACGGGACTGGTACACCTTAGGGGCGGCTGGGGGAGGGTAGGAGTTCCTACAGCCAGCAGGACCCACCCACGGTTCGGGATCCAGCGGGAATGGGGGAGACCCTGGGGGAGACATGGGGGGACACAGAGGAAGGAAGGGAATGCGGCCAGCGCTTTCCCTGTCCACTTAGGCACCAGGGAGCCTGTTGGGCTCCCAGGCCTAATCCTCTGCCCTCAGAGTCTCCCTACTGCCATGCAGAGCCCAGGCCCTGACCGTACACCCCCACCCAGGGCCCCACCTCTACACTCGGAGGCCCCCTCTGAGACCCCCTCCAACTGTGCTGGGCCTAAACCCCACCCACACACCCTCACCCCGGGCCCTACCGCCAAACACTGGAACGCCACACTCTGGAGGCGGCCCCTTAGACTTGCTGCCTCTCCGCTTCTAGGACTTCTAGGACGGTCCTAAGCAGAGGCCCTGCCCCAGGCTTCAACAACGCCCGGCCTAGGCTGCGCCCCTAAGGCCTTTTCCAGCTGCATGGGTCCTGAGCCTAGGCTCCACCCCACACTCAAACGCCCCCACCCGACCTCCCCGCCCAGGTCCTGCCCCACCCTAAACCCTGCCCCTGCCTAAGTTCTAACCCTGCCCCTGCTCCGTCTAAACTCCACCCCCATGTAGCCAAGGTTTGGGGGTTTTTTCTTTATCTTTCCTCCTCTTTCATATTGGGGTTCTGTTTCACCTTGTTGTTGACTCATTGTTGTTGATTCATCTATTTTTTTCTAATAAATCTTTTATTTTGCTAATTTTCTTTTATTCTTTATATGTTGTTATTGTTCTACTCCTTTGGGCTTGCTCACCCCCCTTTTCTTCTCTTGTGGTTTTGTTTTACCTTATTGCAGTTGTTTCAATTATGTTTTTATTTTTCCTAATATATTTTTTGTTTTTCTAATTTTATTTTGTTATTTATTCTTTGTTATTGCACTGCTCCATTTTTTCTTTTTTTTTTGCCTCACCACATTGCTTGTGGGATCTTGGTTCCCAGGCCAGAGGTAGGGCCCAAGCTCCTGCAGTGGGAGCTCTGAGTTTAAACTGCTGGAGTAACAGAGGACCTCAGACCCCAGGGAATATTAATTGGAGTGAGGCCTCCCAGAGGTCCTCATCTCGGCACCAAGACCCAGCTCTATACAACTGCCTGCAAACTCTAGTGCTGGATGCCTCAGGCCAAACAACCAGTAAGACAGGAATACAGCACCACCCATCAAAAAAAAAAAAATTAAATGACAAAAAAATATGTTGCAGACTGGGGGGCAAGGTGAAACTTACAAGATCAAATAAATGACGACAAAATAGGCAAACTACCTGAAAAAGGATTCAAAGTAATGACAGTAAAGATGATCCAAAATCTCAGAAACAGGATGGAGAAAATAAAAGAAACAATTAACAAGGATCTAGAAGAACTAAAGAGCAAACAAACAATGACAAACAACACAATAACTGAAACTAAAAATACTCTAGAAGGAATCGATAGCAGAATAACTGAGGCAGAGAACGGATAAGTGACCTGGAAGATAAAATAACTACTGCAGAGCAGAATAAAGAAAAAAGAATGAAAAGAATAAAGGACAGTCTCAGAGACCTCTGGGACAACATTAAATGCAGCAACATTCTAATTATAGGGGTCCCAGAAGAAGAAGAGAAAAAGAAAGGGACTGCGAAAATATTTGAAGAGATTATAGTTGAAAACTTCCCTAATATGGGAAAGGAAATAGCCAATCAAGTCCAGGAAGCGCAGAGAGTCCCATACAGGATAAACCCAAAGAGAAACACGCCAAGACACATATTAATCAAGCTATCAAAAATTAAATGCAAAGAAAAAATATTAAAAGCAGCAAGGGAAAAGCAACAAATAACATACAAGGGAATCCCCATAAGGTTAACAGCTGATCTTTCAGCAGAAACTCTGCAAGCCAGAAGGGAGTGGCAGGACATACTTTAAAAGATGAAAGGGAAAAACCTACAATGAAGATTACTCTACCCGGCAAGGATCTCATTCAGATTCGATGGAGAAATCAAAAGATTTACAGACAAGCAAAAGCTATGAGAATTCCGCTCCACCAAACCAGCTCTACAACAAATGCTAAAGGAAATTCTCTATGTGGGAAACACAAGAGAAGAAAAGGACCTACAAAAACAAACCCATGACAATTAAGAACATGGTAATAGGAACATACATATCAATAATCACCTTGAATGTAAATGGATTAAATGCTCCAATCAAAAGACACAGACTGGCTGAATGGATCCAAAAACAAGACCTTTATTTATGTTGTCTACAAGAGCCCCACTTCAGACCTAGGGACACATACAGACTGAAAGTGAGGGGATAGAAAAGGATATTCCATGCAAATGGAAATCAAAGGAAGCTGGAGTAGCAATTCTCATATCAGATAAAATAGACTTTAAAATAAAGACATTTACAAGAGATAAGGAAGAACACTACATAATGATCAAGGGATCAATCCAAGAAGAAAACGTAACAATTATAAATATTTATGCACCCAGCATAGGAGCACCTCAATACCTGAGGCAAACGCTAACAGCCATAAAGGGAAAAATCGACAGTAACACAATGATAATGGGGGACTTTAACACCCCACATACACCAACAGACAGATCATCCAGACAGAAAATAAATAAGGAAACACAAGCTTTAAATGATACAGCAGACCAGAGAGACTCAATTGATATTTTTAGGACATTCCATCCAAAAGTGGAAGAATACACTTTCTTCTCAATTGCACGTGGAACATTCTCCAGACAGATCATATCTTGGGTCAAATCAAGCCTTGGAAAATTTAAGAAAATTGAAATCGTATCAAGCATCTCTTCTGACCACAATGCTATGGGATTAGAAGTGAATTACACGAAAGAAAACAGTAAAAAACAAAAATAGATGGAGGCTAAACAGCACGCTGTTAAAAAAGCAAGAGATCACTGAAGAAATCAAAGATGAAATTAAAAAATACCTAGAAACAAATGACAACGAAAACACGATGATCCAAAACCTATGGGATAGAGCAAAAGCAGTTCTAAGAGGGAAGTTCACAGCAATTCAAGCTCACCTCAAGAAACAAGAAAAATCTCAAATAAACAATCAAACGTTACACCTAAACCAACAAGAAAAAGAAGAACAAAGAAAACCCAAAGTTAGGAGAAAGAAACAAATCATAAAGATCAGAGCAGAAATAAATGAAATAGAAACAAAGAAAACAATGACAAAGATTATAAAATTAAAAGCTGGTTCTTGGGGGCTTCCCTGGTGGCGCAGTGGTTGAGAGTCCGCCTGCCGATGCAGGGGACACGGGTTCGTGCCCCGGTCCGGGAAGATTCCACATGCCGCGGAGCGGCTGGGCCCATAAGCCATGGCCGCTGAGCCTGGGCGTCCGGTGCCTGTGCTCCACAACGGGAGAGGCCACAAAAGTGAGAGGCCCACATACCGCAAAAAAAAAAGCTGGTTCTTTGAGAAGATAAACAAAATTGATAAACCTTTAGCCAGACTCATCAAGAAAAAAAGAGAGAGGACTCAAATCAATAAAATTAGAAATGAAAAAGGAGAGATTACAACTGACACCGCAGAAATACAAAGGATCATACGACACTACTACAAGCAACTATATGCCAATAAAATGGACAACCGGGAAGAAATGGAAAAATTCTTGGAAAAGTACAACCTTCCAAGATTGAACCAGGAAGAATTAGAAAATATAAACAGACCAATCACAGGTAATGAAATGGAAACTGTAATTAAAAATCTTCCAACAAACAAAAGCCCAGGACTAGATGGCTTCACAGGCGAATTCTATCAAACATTTAGAGAAGAGCTAACACCCATCCTTCTCAAATTCTTCCAAAAAACTGAAGAGGGAGAAACACTTCCAAATTAATTCTACGAAGCCAACATCACCCTGATACCAGACCCAGACAAAGATATCACAAAAAAAGAAAATTACAGACCAATATCACTGATGAACATAGATGGAAAAATCCTCGACAAAATACTAGCAAACAGAATCCAACAACACATTGAAAGGATCATACACCATGATCAAGTGGGGTTTATCCGAGGGATGCAAGGATTCTTCAACATACACATAATAATTAATGTGATACAACATATTAACACATTGAAGAATCAAAACCATACGATCATCTCAAGAGATGTGGAAAAATCTTCTGACAAAATTCAACACCCATTTATGATAAAAAAAAAACTCTCCAGAAAATGGGCATAGAGGGAACCTAGCTCAACATAATAAAGGCCGTATGTGACAAACCCACAGCAAGCATCATACTCAATGGTGAAAAAGAGCATTTCCTCTATGATCAGGAACACAAGGATGTCCACTCTTGCCACTATTATTCAACATAGTTTTGGAAGTCCTAGCCAAGGCCATCAGAGAAGAAAAAGAAATTAAATGAATACAAATTGGAAAGGAAGAAGTAAAACTGTCACTGTTTGCAGATGACATGACACTATAAATAGAAAATCCTAAAGATGCCACCAGAAAACTAGTAGAACTAATCAATGAGTTTGGTAAGTTTGCAGGATACAAAATTAATGCACAGAAATCTCTTGCATTCCTATACATTAATAATGAAAGATCAGGAAGAGAAATTAAGGAAACAATCCCATTTACCATCACAACAAAAAGAATAAAATACCTAGGAATAAACCTACCTAAAGAGGCAAAAGAGCTGTACTCAGAAAAATATAAAACACTGATGAAAGAAATTAAAGATAACATAAACAGATGGAGAGATATACCATGCTTCCTGAATTGGAAGAATCAATATTGTGAAAATGACTATAGTACCCAAAGCAATCTACAGGTTCAATGCAATCCCTATCAAATTACCAATGGCATTTCTCACAGAATTAGCACAAATTTTACAATTTGTATGGACACACAAAAGACCCTGAATAACCAAAGCAATCTTAAGAAAGAAAAACGGAGCTGGAGGAATCAGGCTCCCTGACTTCAGACTATACTACAGACTATACTATAAAGCTAGAGTAATCAAGACAATATGGTACTGGTACAAAAACAGAAATATAGATCAATGGAACAGGAAAGAAAGCCCAGAGATAAACCCACACACATATGGTCACCTCATCTTTGACAAAGGAGGCAAGAATATACAATGGAGAAAAGACCGCCTCTTCTATAAGTGGCGCTGGGAAAAATGGACAGCTGCATGTAAAAGAATGAAATTAAAATACACTCTAATACCATACACAAAAATAAACTCAAAATGGATTAAAGACCTAAATGTAAGACCAGACACTGTAAAACTCTTAGACGAAAACATAGGCAGAACACTCTATGACATAAATCACAGCAAGATCCTTTTTGACCGACCTCCTAGAGAAATGGAAATAAAAACAAAAATAAACAAATGGGACTTAATGAAACTTCAAAGCTTTTGCACAGCAAAGGAAGCCATAAACAAGACCAAAAGACAACCCTCAGAATGGGAGAAAATATTTGCAAATGAAGCAACTGACAAAGGATTAATCTCCAAAACATACAAGCAGCTCATGCAGCTCAATATCACAGAAACAAACAACCCAATCCCAAAATGGGCAGAAGACCCAAATAGACATTTCTTCAAAGAAGACATACAGATGGCCAAGAAATACATGAAAAGATGCTCAACATCACTAATCATTAGAGAAATGCGAATCAAAACTACAATGAGGTAACACCTCACACCGGTCAGAATGGCCATCATCAAAAAATCTACAAACAATAAATGCTGGAGAGGGTGTGGAGAAAAGGGAACCCTTCTGCACTGTTGGTGGGAATGTAAATTGATACAGCCACTATGGAGAACAGTATGGAGGTTCCTTAAAAAACTAAAAATAGAACTACCGTATGACCCAGCAATCCCACTACTGGGCATATACCCTGAGAAAACCATAATTCAAAAAGATACATGTACCACAATGTTCATGGCAGCACTATTTACAATAGCCAGTATGTGGAAGCAACCTAAATGTCCGTCAACAGATGAATGGATAAAGAAAACGTGGCACATGTATACAATGGAATATTACTCAGCCATAAAAGGGAACAAAATTGAGTTATTTGTAGTGAGGTGGATGGACCTAGAATCTGTCATACAGAGTGAAGTCAGTCAGAAAGAGAAAAACAAATACCGTATGCTAACGCATACATATGGAATTTTAAAGAGCAGTACTGATGAACCTAGTGGCAGGGCAAGAATAAAGACGCAGATGTGGAGAATGAACTTGAGGGCACGGCGGGGGAAGGGGAAGCTGGGATGAAGTAAGAGAGTAGCATCTATATATATACACTACCAAATGTAAAATGGATGGCTAGTGGGAGGCTGCTGCATAGCACAGGGAGATCAGCTCGGTGCTTTGTGACGACCTAAAGGGATGGGATAGGGAGGGTGGGAGGGAGGTTAAAGAGGGAGGGGATATGGGGATATATGTATACATGTAGCTGATTCACTTTGTTGTACAGTAGAAACTAACACAACATTATAAAGCATTTATACTCCAATAAAGATGTGGAAAAAAAATCCACGTACCCAAGACTTTTCTTATAAGTTGCTTAAAATAAGCAAAATTAAAAGCTTCCAACGAGTAAAAAAAAAAAAAAAAAAACACCACAGGACTTCCCTGGTGGTGCAGCGGTTAAGAATCCGCCTGCCAATGCAGGGGACACGGGTTCGAGCCCTGGTCCAGGCAGATCCTACATGCCGCGGATCTTCTAAGCCTGTGCACCACAACTACTGAGCTTGCACTCTGGAGCCCACGAGCCACAACTACTGAGCCCACACGCCTAGAGCCCGTGCTCTGCTACAAGAGAAGCCACTGCAATGAGAAGCCTGCGTACCACCACAAAGAGTAGCCCCCACTCACCACAATTAGATAAAAGCCCACATGCAGCAACAAAAAAACCCAACGCAGCCAAAACTAAAAATTAATTAATTAAAAAAAAACCAAGGAGATATCACCTGACATCTTTCAAAATGGCTATTATCAAAAAGACAACAAATAACGTGGGGTGATGAGGATGTGGCGAAAAGTGAACCCTCATGCACTGCTGGTGAAGTTATTATGGAAAATAGTATGAATATTCCTCAAAATATTAAAAACAGTACTATCATACCATCCAGCAATTCCACTCCTTAGTATCCAAAGAAAACAGAAACACTTGTTCAAAAAGTTATACACACCCCCATGTTCGTTTCAACATTATTTACAATAGCCAAGATATGAAAGCAACCTAAATGCCCATCAACAGATGAATGGATAAAGAAGATATGCATATATATATATATATATATACACACACACATATATATATATATAATGGGATATTACTCAGTCATAAAAAAGAATGAAATCTTGCCATTTACGACAACATGGATAGACACAGAGGGAAGTATGCTAAGTGAAATAAGTCAGACAGAGAAAGACAAATACCTTATGATTTCACTTGTACGTGGACTCTAAAAAACAAAACAAATGAACAAGTATAACAAAACAGAAACAGAGTCATCCATACAGAAAACCAACAGGTAGTTGCCAGAGAGGGTAGAGAGAAATATATGAGGGAGATTAAGAGGTACAAACTTCCAGATGCAAAATAAATGAGTCACAGGTATGAAATGTACAGTTGGAGGAACATAATCAATTATTTTGTAATACCTTGGTATAGTGACAGATGGTAACTAGACTCACGGTTATCTTTTTGAAATGTGTAGAAATAGTGAATCACTACGCTGTGTACCAGGAACGAACACAGTGTTGTCAATCCATTATTGGGGCAAAATAAACAAACTCATAGAGAAAGACATCAGATTCGTGGCAGGGGGTAAGGGTAGGGAGAAATTGGATGCAGGTAGTTAAAAGGTACAAACCTCCATTTATAAGATAAATAACTAATAGGGATGTAATGTACAACATGATAAATATAATGAACACAGCTGTACCTTATACATGAAAGTTGCTAAGAGAATAAATCCTAAGAGTTCTCATTGTAAAGACAAAAATTTTTTTCTATTTCTTTAATGTTGTATCTACAGAAGACGATGGATGCTCTCTAAACTTATTTAACATTTCATGATGTATGGAAGTCAAATCATTATGCTGTACACCTTAAACTTACACAATACTGTATGTCAACTCTATGTCAATAAAACTGGAAGAAAAAAAAGAGAGCAGAGTTTCCCTGGTGACGCAGTGGTTGAGAGTCCGCCTGCCAATGCAGGGGACACGGGTTCGTGCCCCGGTCCGGGAAGATCCCACATGCCGCGGAGTGGCTGGGCCCGTGAGCCATGGCCGCTGAGCCTGCACATCCTGAGCCTGAGCTCCGCAGCGGGAGAGGCCACAACAGTGAGAGGCCCGTGTACCGCAAAAAAAAAAAAAAAAAATGCTGGTGCCCAGAACCAGTTTACTTTATAAGCAGCCATTACCCGCCACTCTTCATCAAGGGTATTTTTAGGCTTCCTTCTACAAGGCTCCACCTCTATACTTTGATGCCCCAACTAGAGAAATATTAAGCTCCTCGAAGGGGAGAATGAGCATCCTGATCTCTAAAGTCTAAATGACACCATACACATTTTAGGATTTCATAAATACCTGATGAACGAAGCGCTAAAGTGAGGAGAATTTAGAGCAGGGTGAAGCCGGTCCAGGAAGGCTTCCTGGAGGAAGGGGCCTTCAAGAGATTCAGTAATGAGAAAAACTCCAGGTCCAAGAAGGAGAACAGGCTACTTCTACACAAGTTTTCTTCACCCTCTGGAAAGCAAACTTCCCTTGCCTCCCCTGTCGAGACAAACTTGAAAAACAGTGACAACACATCAGCTGTCCTCTAAATATACAAAACATGCAGCTGTCAGTTCAACACGATATTTCATCCTTCAGGACGGTGGCACACAGAAAGTCGACCCATAAATTTCCCAGAAAGCTTTGTTTCTGCTGAGTAGATCAAGTCTTCCAAAGAGTAATAATATGTAAAGCCAGAGACCAAATGAGTTTGCTTCTACCCCAATACCCTGTGTGTAATGTTTTATTTCTAAGGTAAGCTGGATTGTTTTCCCCTTCACTAGAGAAAGAAGACGGCTTTTCTCTACAAATTCCATGAACCTTATCCCCCAACTGGGCCTGACTCCCACGTACGCATGCCTTTGGTTTCCAGTGTGATGCTGCCGCCTCCTGATCCCCGTCTGTCAGATCCTGGTACCACCACTGCTGTCCAGCTACCCAGCCACCCTTGAGATGTGTAAAGCAGCCTGATGAGATGTCTGGCAGGCTCCTGCCGGCCAGAATGGCTCTTACACACAGTTCAGTGCAAACAGGAAATTTTGGCAAGTTTCTCAGTTGGCAGAAACCCTAAACATCAGAAAATGGTAAAGTTGGTTAGCCTGAGACATTTCTCGTACTCAGACTTGCTTTCTTGGCTCCCACTGTCCACCCCCGCTTTTTCCACTTGAAGCTAAACGATGAAGAATGTAAGCGCTCTGCTCCAGTGCGAAGGCTCTGGAAAGTAGCAAAGCTGCCCAGACATTCACTGATTCACCCGACTTTCGTTCAGCACTTTCTAAGTGCCAGGCTCTGAGGAAAAAGAGCTACCCAAAGCAAGATAATTAAAAGATGAATCTACCACAGTCCTCCTCTTTTGACAACCAAGGTATCCATGGGTTCAAAATTCCAGCTGATGGGACTCAAACCTGCAAATTTTGAATTCCCCAAATAAGAGTCTAAAAGTCCGGAGAAACTCCCATGGTGCCCTGGATCATGGTAAATTTCCTAATCACTGAGCCTTAGCAGGTGTCCAGGAAATGGCGGGTGAATCCAGGAATGGCTGGGCCATGGGTACAGGTCTTAGAAGGCGGGACGTTTCACAGAGAAGCTTCTAGAGATTAGGTTTGGAAGATATAACTAAGGCAGGACATGTGTCTACCTTGGAGCCCCTTATCAGCGTTCAGGGAATGTATCCGTTTTCTACTGTTACATAACAACATCTATTTATCAGCTCACATGTCTGTAGATCAGAACTCCAGATCCGGCATGGCTGAGATCTCTGCTCAGGGACTCATGGTATCAGCCAGGCTGAATTCTTTTCTGAAGGTTCTGGGGGGAAATCCACCCCTCAGCTCATTCAGATACCCACTTCTTTCCCGGCACTCAGCTCCTAGGGACCACCTACATTACCCGCCAGTGACCCCTCCAGAGCTCCAAAGCCAGCAATGGAGAATGTCTTTTACCTCCCACCCCTCTTGCGATTTGAATCTCTGAGGTCTCCTGTCTCTGACTTCTAGACCCAGATTTAAAAGGTCTTGTGACATGATTCAGCCCATGCAGAAAACCTCCCTATTTTAAGGTCAACTGATTCGGGAACTTAATTACTTCTGCAAAATCCCTTCAGGGCAAGACCTTGAGTAGTGTTTGATTGAATAAGTGGGAGCAGATGTATGTACACCAGGGCTCCAGAAGTCCAGGAGCCATCTCAGATTTCTGCCTACCACAGGGAAGGGGAGGAAAGGCAGGTAGAGGTGAAGGGATTTCCTGAGGATCACAGTTTGTGTGGTCTCCTTCCTTCCCAAGCGCAGCACCACTGTCAGGGAATTTCAATCCCAGCACCTAGTAAGCAGTTCACAGCCACTGCGCCCCCAGCCCCGTAGGGTAGTTGGAAGAACTATGAGTGTGCATGGTGCCTGATCTCAGGAAGCCCCAAGAATAGCTGGGAGAGGGCCTTCCCTGGTGGTCCAGTGGTTGGGAATGCACCTTCCAATGCAGGGGACAGGGTTTCGATCCCTGGTCGGGGAACTAGGATCCCACATGCGGTGGGGCAACTAAGCCCCGTGTGCCACAACTACTGAGCTCACATGCCTCAAACACAGAGCCCACGCGCTACAACGAAGGGCCCGCAACTAAGATCCGACGCAGCCAAAAATAAAATAAATAAAGCAATTCCTTTATTAAAAAAAAAAGACGGGCTTCCCTGGTGGCACAGTGGTTGAGGGTCCGCCTGCCGATGCAGGGGACACGGGTTTGTGCCCCGGTCCGGGAAGATCCCACATGCCGCGGAGCGGCTGGGCCTGTGAGCCATGGCCGCTACCCTTAAACAAGGCAGTACGTTCCTTTTTGCTTCCGTAGGGTGACAAGCCTTCTGGTTAAGACTTGAGGCAGAGGGCTGCAAGCGAGTGCAAGTTAAGGGGGAAATGAAAACATATTGATTGAATATTTTCAAAACACTGCCCCCACTGCATCCTCTTTCCATCACCCTGAGGACACCCTTGTCAACAAGTGGTGAAAGGGCCTGCTAAGAAATAATTTTTCGAGTTCTCATTCCATTATCTTCCGGTTAAACAGAGTTTAACAAGCACTGTTCAACACCACCTTAATCACTTTCATTTCAGGGTTACTTCTGGCAGGTACATAGAGTGAAAGTTGATATTCAGGGGCTGGTTAACACAGACTGTTCCCTGGCTCAGGGGAGATAAAAGCTCAAATGCCCTCCACGATGGCTTGACTTTTCAGAGGCCTGGAAGAATCAGATCCCTTTCAAGAGAGCATCTTTAGGTTTGAACTAATCAGAAAAATTCTGAGGAATGATAAGTTTCTAGAGGAATGCACACCCAAGGGAAAACAGAACATCATTCCCCAATCCCAAGCTCAGGCGTATTCAGGTATTTATTCAGTCAACAAAATTTCATTGAACATCTGCTGTGTGCCAGCCCCTATGCTAGGATGAAGAACGGTGGGGAGTGAGATTAAGAATAGCTCCTGCCCTCAAGGAATCAGAAGGAAGGCAGACATCAATCAAATGATTTCACCATTAAATATAAAATTATTATAACTGTGAGTCTTGTTTCAAGGGAGGTTAAATTAAGTCAGGGAGGATGGGCCATGCTTCCCAGGGGAGATCTGAAGGTGCTCGCTTGGTGAAGGTGCTGGTGGGGTCAGGTAGAGCATGGAGTGAGGCAGAAAAGCATTTCAGGCAGAGAAAACAACACATCCCAAGACCAGGTGGTAAGAGAGAGCCTGGCCATGGTCTACTGAAGGATTTAAAGGGGGTAATGGGGCAGAGAAATTAAGGAATGTTATAGATTGAACTGTGCTCCCCAAATTCATACGGTGAAGCCCTAACCCCCGATCGATGTGACAGTATCTGGAGACAGGGCCTTTTGGGAGGTGACTGAGGTTAAATGAGGTCAGAAGGGCAGGGCTCTAAGCTCATTGGACTGGCTTCCTTATAACAAAAAGAAGAGATGAAGAGATCTCCCTGGTGGTGCAGTGGTTAAGAATCTGCCTGCCAACGCAAGAGACACGGGTTCGAGCCCTGGTCTGGGAGGATCCCACATGCCGTGGAGAAACTTAGCCCGTGCGCCACAACTACTGAGCCTGCGCTCTAGAGCCCGCGAGCCACAACTACTGAGCCCACGTGCCACAACTACTGAAGCCCGTGCGCCTAGAGGCCGTGCTCTGCAACAAGAGAAGCCACTGCTATGAGACGCCCGCGCACCACAACGAAGAGTAGCCCCCGCTCAGCGCTACTAGAGAAAGCCTGCGTACGGCAACAAAGACCCAACGCAGCCAAAAATAAAAATAAATAAATTTATTAAAAAAAAAAAGAGAGATCTCCCTCTCTGTGCACACAGAGCAAGGGCCATGTGAGGACTCACTAAGAAGGCTGCTATTTGCAAACCAAAGAAGTCTGCTATTTGCAAACCAAAGAAGTCTCACCAGAAACCATCCCTGGCATCTCCCAGATCTCAGATTTCTAGCTTCCAGAACTGTGAGAAAATAAACGACTGCTGTTTAAGCCCCACTATCTGTGGTATTTTGTCATGGCAGCTCCGGCAGACTAACACAGTGGGAGAACTGCACCCGATGCAGTTGGAGGGGCAGCCGACCACGAGGTCCTTATGTTAAGGATTTTGATCCTTGACCTAAGAGCCATGGGAAGCCATTAACAGAACTGAACTTGATGGGCCTGAGGATGGGGGCATCAATGGGATCCCAGCAGCTGCAGCACAAACAGCCTAGGCGAGGGGAGATGCAGACATTCCTCCAGGGATGCCACGTCCAATCAAGGTCCCTCAAAGTAGAAAAGGGGCTCCAGGAGCTCAAGCTCTTTTGACGGTCCCTACAAAGGAAGGTGCTATCAGAGAGCAGGGCCCAGGTAAGGCTGAACACATCTATTTACGAGAACTGACAGCAGCAATGGTAACCAGTCTTTTCTTCCGTGCTCAGCACGCAGCCAAGGAGTAGAGGTGGAGAGTCAGGTGGGTTGTTGCAGGGCTGCAGACCAGCAGGGGAGCTGGGCGGAAGGAAACGGCGGAGAGAGATGACAGTGTGATCCAAGTGGTGGGTCAGAGGACCTCGTCTAGTGGGGCAGGACAGGGCTCCTTGACACCCAATTCAATATGCTTCCACTGTGCTGTCTACACGCAAATGGCTTTTATTCTGAGTGGTTTTAGCATTAATACGCTGAACGCATTGCTCGACGAAGGCTTCTGCTGTCTTATTACACTTTGGCAGCCCCCATGAGGCATGCGACTAAGACAGACGAACAGGCTTGCTAATGAATGGGAACTGGCATTCCCATATTCCCTTCCACGGGAACGATGCATCTCTCCAACAGAGAAGTGAAATCTTTGAGGCAGCCTGATTATACAAATAAATCAACATTATTATATTTGTCTGCGAGGGTGATCACAGGACACTTGCAATTTATGACAGATATCACAAGTAGAAAAATAAACATGAAACACCATTTAGTATAGTC
The DNA here is from genome assembly GCF_003676395.1 of Aethalodelphis obliquidens. NCBI lineage: Eukaryota > Metazoa > Chordata > Mammalia > Artiodactyla > Delphinidae > Aethalodelphis > Aethalodelphis obliquidens. The sequence continues at coordinate 14,828,634 of NW_020837991.1, read as the reverse complement.
ACATCCACCCCAGTAAAGGGGGGAGGAGAACAGAGGCAGCAAGCCGAAGACTCGAGGCAAAACTTTTGTCCTGAAATAGCCAAACGTGTGAGTCAAAATAATCTCTCACTCTAAAAATGTCAGTAATTTAATTCTGGTGATACTTCCTTTAGAGACTGAGTTGGTTTAGCCCTCTACACCACAGAAATAGCCTTTACTAAGCAAATTAATGACACAAACATGACAGTAACACCAGAATTTAAACTAGTCGGGAAAACAATTATTTAAAATTTCTCTGGGCACTTCAGAGCATTTTAAGGCATTCATTTTCATGTAATCAGTTGATGTACACAAGGGTATAGAGATTGACTTTTCAATTAATTATATTTCTGCATATGGCCTGTATGTGGGGTGCAGAATTTCCTGAAGTCAATGAAAGGGAAGCTAGAGAAACACAGGAATCAAATGACAAGCCACTGACAAAGGAAGGTCTGGCCGAATTAAACCAGTTAATCCTGAAACAATGGGAAATTGACAAGGATGATGCTAGGACAGGTACTTCAATGAGGATGAATTAAATAGCAACGAATTAAGAGAAGCTCTTGGGAGTAAGCTTTCTTTATAATCTTGCTGTTCTAGAAAATCAAACACAATGGCTATCACAACTGTTTTGTCAGAAAAATTACAAGTGAAGCACTTGTTTCATTCTGAAAAGAATTATTATAAGAATTCACATATGATTAGAAACTATGTTTGATAAAATATAAGACAAATTTCTTTTCATAATTTTCACTTTTGTTTTTCACAATGACATCCCAGTAAAACCTCTTTGCATGGGAAATTTTGGACTCCACTTTAAGAAACTAATTTGAAGAGTTTGTTTCAGGTACTGATAGTAAAGAGGAGCCACTGTCAACATCTCAGCTTCCTTTCTCTGTCTCTCCCGTGAACACGTGACTTTGACCTCACATCTGAGGTCTTAAGACCCAGAGGATATGATTCTGATCTCCTCCTTGCTTCTCTCTGGCCCACCCCACAAATATCCAAATATGCGTTAACCTTCTTTTTAGAGTAGTTCAGTTCAGCAGCAGCTCTCCATTTTTTTTCCATCCAAATACACTTGGGACTAAGTCCATATTCAAGATATTCTCCAAGATCAACCCAAGTTGATGTGCAATTCCCATCACTCTCTGTGGCTCCTCCCCTTTCCCTCTGACTCAAGAGAGCAAATCAGAATGCAAAAAAAAAGTGTACCTATTATAGAGTCCTAAGCCTCTATGATGTTTCTTTAATTTCGTAATTTCACAATTATCTGTAATAAAATTTTCCGTAACTATGGTTGAAAGCCCATCACTACCCTACAGGTCCTTAGGAGGTAGCTGTAACCTAGCCCCAATCACTTTACACTCTTGAAAGTTACAAATCACAACCCTTTGTTTAAACTACACTTGTTCCACTTTGAGTGGGGGACATTTGACACATGTGCAAAAGACACAGGCACGAGTGTCTGTGGACCTGGGTGCCCCACGCATTGAAAATAACTCCAAGTGAGAGTTCAGAAATATAAGATGGAAGGTCTGGGAAGAGAAAAAAAAAAAAAAAAACATGGAAGGTCTGGGAAACCCTCTTGAAAGGAAGGCTCATTTTGCATATTCTCAACATCTAAGGTATAAAGAGACAAATGCACCAGTTCCTTGCCTCCAGAAAAGACAGGAATCCAGACCAGGCAACCTCTGTTCTGGCATGGGACAAGTCATATTAGCCGTGACCGTGCAAAAAGAAATAAGTGTAGTACTGATTTCTCACTGAGCTGACAAGAGGCAAGAAGGGACACTCATGTGTCCAGAAATGTGTACTTTCACATTATTATTGCTTTCTCCTGCAAATTGCTTGAGAGCTAGGAGGTGTCCCCGCATCTCTTTCCCTCCCAGAGTTCCCAATTTGTTTTCATTATTCACCAGCCCAGCCCCTCAGCTATTGTGAGGCACAATAGCAAAAGATGCAGAAAGGAAAATTAATATGTTCTACATAGACTTCCTCATCTTGGGTAGATTTATGAATTTCCCTTCTGTTATGCAGAAGTTAGCATTTTTCACAATGAGGGGGAAAATTCCGTAATTGTTTTTTTTATTGCCTCCAGAGCTCCAAAGACATCTTGGGCTGTGTTGTCATTTACATTTCACATTAAATGCAAAATATGTTTGAAATGAGCAAATATTTGTTTTAATTTGATACATCTGTTAACTCAAGTGCTAAAAAGACAGCTAAATCACTATGTTAAATTCAGCGATTTGTAAACAATTTATATATTCATTTATTCTGGGTTAAAAATGCCCCAAAGCATAAGTTTTATGAAACACAAAATAATTGCATGGTATCAATCTGATGGATGCAGGGCATGATTTCTTCCTCTTCACTCCATTAGTTTATTTCCTAACTTGAGTTAATTAGTGAGGCTCCTATTTTTAAAAGCTCTTTGAAATTCACTGGGAGTGGGAACAGTTGCAAGAACTGCTTTGGAAACCTACTGCAGAGGAAATGGGCTAAATAATGCTGAATTCCCCCAAGACATTATCACACATTGAGCACCTGATTGCCATTCAACAATCTGCTGGGAACACAGTGGGTGATTAATACACAGTTGTTACAAGGAAGCCTGAGAGAACTAGAAGGAAAGAATGAGGGCTGCTGAGAGAACAGACTCATTCCAGGTGATTACTAATTGGATGAGATGATCTCCAAGTTCCTATTTGTCTCTACACAAAAGTCTGTGACATTCTGATTTTATGTCTGAATGGAGACACAACTCCAATATGGAGACGGACTTCAACTTGGAACAATACCCGCTAGGAGAAGAGACATCTATTCAGAGAAATTTAAATTTTTTAAATAAAAAGAGATTGGTACAATAGAGAACAAAGATGAATCAATTATTTTTTTCCTTGGTCAAATGCAGTCTTAATTCCTAAATTAGGGTGGGAGATTAAAAAAGTAAAGTCATTCATACTAAAGTATTAAATTACTGCTAAAAGTTTAAAATATGCCTAAGGGTATATGGCAGAAAGAAGAACTAGTCTTTCAATAGATGTTCAAGCAAATCCAATGTCCGTTTCTTCCTGGAATATTCTGGGTAGAAACCAATGGGTGAGAGAGATTGAGTTGGGTTGGGTGCCCTTCCTAAGTCCCTAGACAATGTCACCTGCTACAGACGCCTTACTCCAATTTCCAGAAAGGCTGCAACACCTTATCAAAGTTCTGCTTTATTTCATTTTCCTTTCCCCATGAGCCTGTGAAAAAGCCACAGGCAGCCACTCATTTCCCTGCCCTTGTAATGGCAAAGAACAAATCTGACTCCATCTTGGATCTGTTTCTTTTACTTTAACCTTTGTATTCTATTGGTTTTTGCCACAAGAATGTTGCGTACAGCCTGAAATATACAGGCTGGCCCACTCTCAAGGCTCTGACCTTTCAAGATATAACATGTTTCCGTTCATATAGAGATAAAAAGTTGCAGAACAGAGAATAACATGTCTTGTTGGAGGTTTATAGGAACCTCCTGACCTGACCTACATGTACAGCTGCAAGAACAAAGGATTCCGGCACCAAGAAGTTTGCAACAAGCAGCCACACCCCCTCCCCCTTAAATATAAAAGAAGTTTGAACTCTAACTCGGGTAAGATGGTTCTTTGGGACACTAGCTCACCATCTTCTCGCTCTGCTGGCTTTCTGAATAAAGTCATTATTCCTGGCCCCAACATGTCATCTCTCAATTTACTGTCCTGCTGTGCGGCCAGCAGTGTGAACCTGGACTCGGTAACACGCTGAGAACCAAGCTTAGAATCTGGGAGCTGCACTTGAGTGCATTTGAACTAGGTCTTCTCTAAGCCTGAAACTGCTCCTCTATGAAATGGAAATATAAGCCAAGAGCACAGCACCTGATGCAGAGTCGGCATCCCCAAACCACAAACTCCCTCCTGTCATTTCGCACAGACCCAGAGTAAAGTCAGGTCAGTTGTACGGACACACCAGAAGCCAGGGGCATGGCTGGGACAATACCCAGTTCTTTCCATTTCTCTTCAAGTGCCTTCCAATTTTCTTTCCTAACTCCTTGCCCTAGAACCTGTTTCTCAGGTCTCCCACACCAAAACAAACAGCACCATGATTTATTCCTTCTCTGATGCCACACTGGAAAGGGAGCTGGGGAAAAGGGGAAACATTGTCCTAACAGCTCCCCCTTGACTCACACGCACCCACAAGGATATCTTTTTCTTTTTTCCGCTAAAAGACATTTTTAAAAACTCTTTGCCCCAGTCCACTTTGTGTGTCTCCATGAAAGCCCACCAGGCCCCTCTTCTGAGGCCTTGGGGGGCTCCTAATCATGGGCCCCTTCCTTCCTGGCACACAGGAGGATCTGACTTTAAATATTTGCATAACAAGAAAAGTTTGGAAAATGAAGCGAGTTCTCTGAAAGGGAATTGGTATTTGGGATGATCAATCAAGTCTCGGGAAATCTGTGAAGCCAGATTTTCTGAATCAGACAAACAAGCCAGCCGGTCCAGCCATGTTTCTGTGTTAAGAAACAGATCCACCAGGGCAAACACGCCAGCACTACCTTGGGGAGTGTGTGTCTGAGGGCTCCAGTTTCTTAAGACTTGGGTAGGAAATCACTTTGGGGGAACAGAGTCCCAGCCTGTGTGTGTTCCCGACAGCCTCGTTTCTACAAAGGAGGAGAAAAATGGGAACACAATCTAATTGCCTGAGAAAGGTTCTCCAGGATAAAGATGGGCTAGATAAGGATGCTGCCTTCCATCTTCACAGAACTGGGTCCTTCTCAAAGGACTTTCACCTGTCTCATATTACCTAACCGGACCCTCAGATTTCTCAGCGTTATCTTCCATTTTACCCAAGCTATTTTGTGACTTGGCCAGCCATCGCGCAGCTGCCACTGCGGAACATACCCAGCCCTTCTGACTGCTGGGCCATAACCCAAGTCCCCAAAGCAGACAGAAGAAACATGCAGAGGCTCAGAACCATGCCTCTTCAGCCTCAACGAACTGAGGTTCACGCTCTTAAGGCAAGGCTTGAGTTTAGAGGACCGCGGGCGGTGACGGGGGGTACGGGGTGGGGGGGTGAGGGCGGCTCCCAGGAGGCCCTCCACCCAGGACTCACTCAGGAAGATGATGGTCTGCCTCCGGGCGCTCCTGTTCTCCTCGCTCTCCGACTTCCTCACCTGCAGCTGCTGCCCCTGGGCGGCCAGCGTGCCCTGCTTACTCCTCGTGAGCACCTGCATCATGCTCCAGCACATGAAGGCCACGGAGGCCAGGACCACGAGGTAGATGACGAAGGCACCGAAGATGCTGGCCTGGAACACGGTCCAGCGGCTGGAGAGGTTGGTACAGATGGACATGTTGGAAATCTCCGGTTGCTCGTGGTGGCGGGTACGGGAGCGGTTGCACGTGAGACCGCGGTGACTGGGCACGTTCGCCAAGGGGTACTCGACTCCCATGGCAAAAAGCAAAGGCAACGCCACCAGGGCGGAGGTGACCCAGACGAAGCCGATGAGCAGCTTCACCTGGCAGGGCCCCGACATGGCCTTATACCGGAAGGGGTGGCAGATGGCGATGTAGCGCTCGAAGCTGAGCGTCAGGACGTGCAGCAGCGTCGCGTAGCTGCAGGCCTCGAAGAGGAACGTGTGAAGCTTGCAGGGCACGGTGTAGCTGGGCGTGGTCAGGGGATTCCAGATGATGCTGTAGAACTCCACGGGCATGCCGATGAGGAAGACCAGGATGTCGGAGCAAGCCAGGCTCACCATGTGATCCGTCACCTCCTTCTGCAGGTAGCCCTTCTTCTGCAGCACCTGGGTGACCCGAATGGTGACGCTATTCCCCAGGACGCCCACCACGAAGATGGCCAGGTACACCAGAATGAGGGTGATTTTGATCCAGGAGGCCACCTCGAACCCGGGAACGTGGCTGTGGTCGATGACCTGGGAGCAGTCACTGCCAGGACGTCTGGGCGAAGCCATGAGGAAGGCAGCCAGCCAGGCCGCGGCGTCCAAAGACCTTCTGAACTCCCTTTCTTCCTACCCGCGCGGCCCGAAGTTCTCGGCCGCAACTCACTAGCGTGGGTGCAGGGCTTTTTCGAGCTCACCTGGGCAAGGTAACAGGCTTTCGGGTGCTTTCACGGAAACTTCCCGGAGCAGCCCAACCTAGCCGAGGCTGGAGGCGTCCGAGGGTGGGGTTTGGGAGGTGGGGGTGTGTATCTGGGCGAGGCGGGGAGAGCGCGGAGGAAGGAGGTTCCAATCTCGCTGCAGCCAGTGAGCCCGCAGCCCCCAGCGCGCAGGCCCTTCCCTTCTCTGTCCCCGGCGCTCCGCTCCCGGCTGCCTGGCCCTGGCGCGCCAAACCCACCCACCTGGAGCACCCTCTCCCGAACGGCTGGAGGCGGGGTGGTCAGCGATTAATCATTAACCGCCGCCGCCTGTGCTCCCGGCCGCAGACCCAGCCCAGCGGGGGCGTGCTCAGCTCACAGACATGGTCCAGACACCAGATCTTGGCCCCGGAGCACGGGGCGACGGGTGGCCCCATCTTCCCCGCCGCCCACGCGGCCACCGCCGAGTCAGCGTCGCCGTCCGGTCCCACGCGCATCCCACCGCGTGGGGCACAGCCGGGGGGCAGCTGCAGTGCGCTCCCGGGCTTAGGCGCGGAAAGACCAAACCGCCCCCTCCTGCCCTTGGGTCCCTTCGAAGGTTTGGGCCACCACGGCCAGTTTGGGGGACGGGGGACGGCTGGACCCGGGCGCCCGCCTCGGTCGCTGGCCAGTTGGCGGGGCCGCCCTGGCGCAGCCGGCAAGCTTTCGCCTCCTTGGTGCCCTGCCGTCGGGCCCTGGGGTGTTGGCACTGGACGGTTAGGCTGTGCGCTGGCTGGAGCCGCTGCTCCAGGAAGTCGCCCCCAAGCAGGCTACTAGGTCCCCAGAGAAGCCCTGCATTTCCCCAAAGCTTCCCGGGCGTTCTGCGCAGGGCCTGCCTCACCTTCTTGCCGAAGGACCCGAGGAGCGCGGCTCCCTCCTTTCAGTTTCACTCCACAGCTCAGGCCCCTCTCCCGGCGGCAGCGGCAGCGGCAGCGGCGGGAAGTCCTTAATTGGGGACATGTATATGGATGAGAGTGGCACCATCCGCCAGGATGCCCCTGGTGGGAAGCGCGTCCTCCCAGGGAGCTGCGACCAGGACATCAAGGGCAGTAGGAGGGAGTAAACATGGCGATAAGGATCATGGCATTTTCGCTCTTCTCAGAAGAGGAAAACCTCTAGTGGGCCCATCTTCATCTTCTTATTCTAAAATCAGAAGGCACTTTGCCGGGGGAGGCAGGGGGCTGTCCTATGCATCGTAGAATATTTAACATCTTCATGTCCCACGCTGAATAGTGACAGCCAAAATGTCTCCAGACGTTGCCAACTGTCCTCTGAGGGGGCAAAACTGCCCCAGGTGGAGAACCACTGCCTTGAAGGAAGAAAATGGAACCTCTTCATCTGTTCATCCTGAGGGCGTAGCACAGGCCTGTCCAGAAAAGCATTCTTAAATGATCACAGCCACTGCCCTGTGATGTGATCGTTTTAAAGATGAAAAAACTGAGGTGTCCAGAGGATAAGTGCTTCCCCAAGGCCATAATAAAGTGAGTGAGGGACTTGAAAACCTAGATCCGTCAAACCCTGAGTATATCCTAACAGGGAGGGAATTCTGGGAACGCAGAAGGTGCTCCAGAGCTGAGTCCAGCACAATACACGTGGAGAAACGGGGACTGTATTTTCTGAACCCAACCCTGGGCATGTGGTTTGAGGCCCTCAGCGAATGTTTGATTTTGACACTGTCTCAGAGGAAAAAAAAAAGGTTGTATGGCCACTGGATCTTTACAGTTAGCACCCTAGGGGGCTATAGCTATTTTTTTCTCTCCCTTCTCTGTTAAATTACAAGCTATAAGGCCGAGAAATCTCTCTTTTCCCTCTCTGACACTACTCCACAGAGCCCTGAATAGTATGTTTGGCCAACCCCCCTTCCCCCCACCGTTTGTGCTATTTGACCTACTTGCTGGCAGAGAAACTCTTAACTCATTGCCTCATTGGTGAACTGTGCTTAGCTACATGACCTCAATTGCCTTATAGCTACCCCACAAAGCTCACAGGGTAAGCATGGACTCTTGGAACTTTCATAACTACAGATTAGAATCCTGAGTGGACTCCTCTGCAAAAGGCCCTGACTGGTTATTTGCTGTCCCAGAGGGACTGAGAAGAAGGGCTAGGAAGACCCCACCACCACCACCAGCATACAAACACATCCCTGGCCCTGCCCACTTCTTTCTTCTAAAGAGGAAACAAGCCAGGAACCTCACACGTCTTCCTCAGCCCTGCCACTGATTCTTCCTTCGAAATGCTCCTCTTGGTCATTCTCTGAGCCCCTATTACGTGCCAGGCACTTTCCCATAATTCATTTCTTTCAGTCCTCACAAGGCTGCAAGGTAGACGTTATTACCCCATTATCCAGATGAAGAAACTGAGGATAAGGAAAACTAAGTGACCTACCATTAAAGTTTGGGGGCAGGCTTCAAACCCAGGTCTGCCTGACTCCAAAGCCCTCTCCACTCTGGAAAGCTATCTCTCTGTGCAGGACAAGACTGTGTCAGGCTGATAGCGGCATTTTGGGGAGACAGACTTTTTTTAAGTCACCAGTTCTGATGCTTCTCGTCTCCTCAGCTGCGGCATGCCAGTCATCCTGCAATGTATTTGATAATTCCAATTTGTTCTGCTCAGACAAGATTTCCATTATTGTCCAATTTCTTTCATCAGGTTTTTTTTCTTTCACAAAGTGTGAACAAGGATTACAAATGCATGGCCAAATGGTGAGAATCAAGCTCATTAAAATTCGCTCCTTACAGTAGAGACGGAAAAAATGCATTTTGAACAAAGGTCCAGGAGAGTTGAATTTCCATTTCGCCTTTGCTTTTCCTAAGGCCAATTAAAAAGTGTTTAACGTGCTCTCACTTGTTGATAAAAGACTGGTATAACACCTCGCCTGGCTCTGTGTCATCTAGATTTTTTATTAGCATATTGTATGCGGGGAGGAGGGGGGGAAGAAAAGTAATGAAAAGTGAGAGGAAGGAATACTTCAGGTACTCTTTGATATCAGCTCTACTCAAGGGTCATTTTAGTGTCTACACAAATTTATATTCACATTTTACACATTCCAGGTGACCTTTGGGGTCTTCTAGGCTAGTGGCTTTCACACTTTTTTTAAGCACTAATTTTTATAATAAAATCTTACATTGGCACCCAAAGTTTAAAAAAAAAACACATATACACACAAACACACACACTTACATATACATACATATTGTATTTTTGTAAATTTAAATTTACTTTCTATGCTCAAATTCACATTTACTCATTTAAAATCAACAATACCCTAAAAAGTGAATAACGCCTTGTTTACAAAGGTTCATGATAAAATCATAGTGACTATACTCTAAGCTGTAAAGAGAACTTCAATAACTTTCAAAACTTATAAACAGTGTAGATAACTTTACTTATAATGCAATATAACTAACAAGTCATAACAGAACCAGAAAAGTGAAACATAAAACTCCACCATCGCAAAAGAAAACCAAAACCAAAACTGCAAAGTATCTAGAGAATAATGACCACAAAAAGACGGCCTATCAGAACCTGTAGGAAATAGCTAAAGGAGTTCTCAGAGAAAAATTCAGAGCCCTAAATATTTATTCTAATAAACAGGAAAGAATAACAATAAGAGAAGTTATAAAAAGAATAAAATTAAGGAAAACAAGAAGGGATTAATAAAGATCAAAGGAATTATGAAAGAACTAAATAGAGCTAATAAATAATCTCAAAACTTTTTTTTAAGTAGGACTAGCTATCAAGAATGACTAGAATCAGACTGGGAGCCTGCAACTCCCAACTCCCACAGCACAGATGTGAGCCCCTCAGAGAAGAGAGACCAGCGAGGTGATCACCCACACTTGCTGCCTGGGGGAACTTTCCAGACAGTGATGCGGGGAGGGACTCCAAGCAGAACATGGCTATCTTGCTGAGTTGAAGAGGCAGATTGGAGCACAGGAAGCAGAGGCTACTAGACTTCACAGAGCAGAACACTGAAAGGACGGTGGGACACAGACAGAGTGGCAGAAATCCATACAGAATTTCTCTTGAGTCTTTGGCAGAATACTGAGTGGGCTTGTGGAGGCGAGACTCCAGGAGCTGGCAAAGTATGACTGCTGAGGGAAGAACAAATGCTGGCATTGTAATCCAGACAGTTCCCAAGGTCCCAAAGAGCTGGGAGATGCTGAAGTTCCAACCAATGAGTGAAGAGACCTCATTGAACCAACCCTGGAAGGGCCAGATCTTAGTAATAGAACTAAACTAGCCACAGAGCCAAGGCTACTCTAGACCTGCCTTAAAAAAGATATTGACCGGAGCTACCTAATAGGGTAGTCACTAGCTCATTACACTGGAAATACGGCTAGTCCAAGCTGGGATGTGTTGTAAGTATAAAATATATACCACATTTCAAAGACTTCTTATGAAAAAAAAGAATGTAAATGTAATTGTTTCTATATGTTGATTTCATGGTGAAATGATAGAATGGCTATAATGGGTTAAATAAAATATATTATTAAAACTAATTTCACTAATCCAAAAAGATACATGCATACCAATGTTCATAGCAGCATTATTTACAATTGACAAGTTATGGAAGCAACCTAAGTGTCCATCAGCAGATGAAGGGATAAAGAAGATGTGGTCCATATATATAATGGAATACTACTCAGCCATAAAAAAGAATGAAATCTTGCCATTTGCAGCAATATGGGTGGACTTGGAGGGCATCATGCTAAGTGAAATAAGTTAGAAAAAGACAAGTACTGTATGATATCTCTTGTATGTGAAATCTAAAATAAACTAGTGAATATAACAAAAAAGAAACAGACTCACAGATATAGAGAACAAACTAGTGGTTACCAGTGGGGAGAAGGAAGTGTATTGTACATGGGCAATATAGGGGTAGGGGAGTAAGAGGTACAAACTATTAGGTATAAAATAAGCTACAAGGATATATTGTACAACATGGAGAATATAGCCAATATTTTATAATAACTATAAGTGGAGTGTAACCTTTTAAAATTGTGAATCACTATACTGTACACCTATAATTTATATATTATTATACATCAACTATACTTCAATTAAAAAATAAATTTCAGGGCTTCCCTGGTGGCGCAGTGGTTGAGAGTCCGCCTGCCGATGCAGGGGACGCGGGTTCGTGCCCCGGTCCGGGAGGATCCCACATGCCGCGGAGCGGCTGGGCCCGTGAGCCATGGCCGCTGAGCCTGCGCGTCCGGAGCCTGTGCTCCGCAACGGGAGAGGCCACAGCAGTGAGAGGCCCGCGTACCGAAAATAAATAAATAAATAAATAATAAATAAATAAATTTCAGGGGTTTTTTTTTTGCTTTTTTTGATGTGGCTTGCATTTGTGGCTCACATGATATTCCTATGGAACAGTGATACTATAAACAGATAATAAAACAAAAGAGAAAGTCCAAGAAAAAACCCAAATACTTATAGGAATTTCATTTATGATAACGGTAACATTTCATATCAATAGGGATAGATTGTTCAGTAATTGATATTGGGACAACAGGTTAGCCATCTTTTAAAAATATATATATATTTTAAAATCTTTATTATAATATAAATTACAGGTGGATCAAAGATTTAAATCTTTGGATTTTAATCATTAATAAAATCATTAAAGGATAGACTAAAACACCAGAGAATTTTAAAGTTTAAATTAAATTTTTAATCTTATGACATAAATGCTAGAAGCTATGAAGAAAAAAGTTGATAAACTCTATCTAATAAAAATAAAGCTCCAAAGGGAAGAAACACCGTGGCCAAAGTCAAATGACAAATAACAAACCTACGGAAAATATATGCAGTTGATATCACACAGTAATGAGTAATTTCCACAATGAATCCAAAGTGGATAAAAATGTGCATTTATTCCCAAAATTGATCTAGAGACCTCAATTAAAATTTCAACAGATTTTTCTTTAAAAACTAGATAAGTTGATTATAAAATTTAAAATGTTCAGAGCCAAGAATGAGAAGATACTCTGAGGAGGTGAGAGGACTTGGCTTTACCAGATATGAAGACGTATTATAAACCCACAGTTTATAAGGCAGTATGGCTTTGATATTGGGATAAAGAAAAGAATGATACAGAAGAGATAGTATAGAAATAAATCCACATGTGTATGGACAGGGTTTTTGACAGAAATGGCACTGTGGGGCAGTCTGGAAGAGATGGTCTTTTCCATTGGTGCAGTAGATGACTGCCCTAATTTATAGCATTTGCCAACATCCATGTTATAAATTCTCCCACCATGGCTGATTTCAAGCTACCCACACTTCCACACTTAAACAGTCTGCTCACAAAACTTCCAAAATTTGAACAATCAACTCTGACGAGTTCCAGGACATCACTCTTCTCAGTAAATGCTACTTGGGACAATCAAGTATCCATTTGGATAACGTTCATTAAGCAAGAGCATAAACAACCCAATTTAAAAATGAACCAAAGAAAAATCCAGATGGACAATAAACAAGCAACTTCTTCAGTAGTTGGGGAAATGCAAACTAAAAACACAATGAAACACAATTACACACCTACTAGATTGCCTAACATTGAAAGACAACCAATACCATCTGTGCCTTAAAATGTGGAGTAATGGTGACTCTTGTAAATTGCAGATGAGAGAATAAGTTGGTACAACCACTTTGGAAAAGAGTTTGGCAGAATCTACTAAAGTTAGGGACTTCCCTGGTGGCACAGTGGTTAGGAATCTGCCTGCCAATGCAGATGACACGGGTTTGAGCCCTGGTCCGGGAAGATCTCACATGCTGCAGAGCAACTGAGCCCGTGTGCCACAACTACTGAACATGTGCTCTAGAGCCCACAAGCCACAACTACTGAGCCCACGTGCCACAACTACTGAAGCCTGAGCACCTAGAGCCCGTGCTCCGCAACAAGAGAAGCAACCACAATGAGAAGCCCGTACACCTCAACGAAGAGTAGCCCCCGCTTGCCACAAGTAGAGAAAGCCTGCGCACAGCAACAAAGACCCAAATGCGGCCAAAAATAAATTTATTTTTTAAAAAAAGAATCTAAAGTTAGATATAACATATCTTGTGACCCAGAAATTTCCTTCCTAGGTATATACCTTACAGCTCATGTCAACACAATGCATAAACAAGAATGTGTACAGCAACACTGTCAATAGTTACCCCACACCCAATTTCCACCTATAGGACAAATAGATAACAAAACACAGCATATTCATATAAAGAGCTACTATATAACCAGGAAAACAGATACACCACAGCTACAAAAACAATGTGGCCGGATCTTACAACCATAATGATAGATGAAAGAAACAAGACTCAGAAGAATACATGAGTCAATTTATATAACATTTAAATACAGACAAAACAATAATATTTGGGAGATATATATATATATATACAGGCATAGCCTTGGAGACATTGTGGGTTCCGTTCCAGACTACTGTCGTAAAGTGAATAGCACAATAAAGTGAGTCACACGAATTTTTTGGTTTCCCAGTACATATAAAAGTTATGTTTACGCTATACTGTGGTCTATTAAGTATGCAATACCATTATGTCTAAAAAACAATGTACATACCTTAATTCAAAAATACTTTATTGCTAAAAAATGCTAACCATCGTCTGAGCTTCAGCAAGTCCTAATGTTTTTGCCACAGTAAATTAAAGATCAGTGATCACAGATCACCATAACAAATATAATAATGAAAAGCTTGAAATATCGTGAGAATTACCAAAATGTGACACAGAGACACAAAGTGAGCAAATGCTGTTGGAAAAATGGTGCTGAGAGGCTTGGTCAATGCACGGCTGCCACAAGCCTTCAATTTGTGGAAAAAGCGCAATATCTGTGAAGCACGATAAAGGGAAGAGGAATAAAATTGAGATATATAGATAGGAAATACGGGGATATATATAATAAAATTGTTCATTTGTTTATAAAGAAAGGATGGGGGTCACCTCCTGTGGGTGGGTAAGGATGTGACCTGGAGAGGACCCATGGAATGGAGGTGGGGTCTTCTGGGTGCTGACAATACTCTATTTCTTTACCTGGGTAGTTGTTACATGACAGTAATTATATGATGCTTTGCTTTATGATTTTTCATATTCAGTTATTTATGGCTTATGGACTCTGTGCATTTATATATCCTAATATTGTAAAACAAAATTTTTTAGAGAGGGAGAACACCCACACAGCCAGTTGGATTAGCAGGGTCAGTCCTGCTTTTCAACCAGTGGGATGACAGTGCTGCAGCCACGTCACTCTCACAGTGACAACAGTAGTAACGGCTCCCATAATTAAACACCTATTGTGCCCAGACACCAGGCTTGTTCAATGTTCAAAATAGCCCTGCAAGTTGAGGGTCATTATTACTATTTACATATCTGTAAATCACCCGTCAAATGCCTCCTCTCCAGTCTACCCAGGACTTGGTCCATGACCAGGAGACTGTAGCCTGATGGTCCACATTGCTTGCAGAGCTCACTGTCTAGATGAGTGTAGGATCAATGACAAGTTGGACCCCGAGGAACCATTACCATGTAACCTGGAGACTTCCTCCCTTTTTCCTTGGCCCCTGGAATGCCATCTGGCAAACAGCCTGGGGATCCAGCTCCCTGGACCTCAAGAACAAGGCTAGGGGAGGCCCCGTGGAAAACGGCATGCTTTGTGAAGGCTCAGTGTGTGGACGGTCCTTCCTGGGGATCTGATGGCATGCCAGTTCAGGATTAACATTCTATTCATCCACTGACTCTGCTGAGAATGCTATAGCGTGATGATTAAGACGATAAACTTGGAACTCAGACCTCATGGATTTGCATCTGTGCTTTCCACTCAGTTTCCTTGCACCTTGGTTTCCTCATCTGTAAAATGCAGGTGACAATAGTGCTTATCTCCTGGGTTTCTTGTGAGCGTTATTAATGAATTTGCATAAATGGTGTCTGGCATACAATAGGTACCCGTATATGTATTAGCTCTTGGGAAAGAGACAGTGTGGTGTAGCGGGTACAAGCACAGACTCTGCAGCCAAACTGCCTGGGTTTGAATCTACTGCTCCCCAGTTGTATAACCTTGGGCACTGTTCTTCTCTCTCTGGGCCCCAGGTTCCTCATCTGTCAACTTGAGGATAAATAACAGTACCCACCTTAAAGGGTTGTTTGCAGGACCAAATAACATAATATAAATAGAGCACTTAGAACAACGCCAGGCAGAGGGAAAGTACTAGCCTGGGGTTAACTGTCATTAACATCATGTCCATGGTCCATTAGCTACTGCTGCTTATACTGTTGGAGCTGGGGCTCTGCAAGGTCCTAAAGCACATTCTAAACACTCAGGGTACTATTACGGTGTGAGCTAGGACTGACTGCTAAGAACATCTCGCTGAATTCCACTCAAATTAAATCAACAGATACAGGTTCAGCATATCCTTTCTGGATAGCACTGTAGGGAATATAAAGCAGTGAGACAGTCACATCTCTGAAGGAGGTCAAGCCAAGAGTACATAAATTGTGAGATATCGTAAGACAGTAATTGTCAAGTTCATGGCGGCAGCAGTAAGTGCTACAGATACATAAAAGTGGCATCTGTCTTCACAGGTGAGACAAGATTCCTAGTCTCTGAAAATTGGGGATGCATGTATGACACACAGGGAATCCTTATAATAAGCAGATATTTCATCCAGCAGAACTCACTATTTTCAAACAGACGGTACAACACAGAGAATTTGCTGAACAGAGACTCCACACTCTAACTTTACCTTCACTAAGTACGAGCTCTGAGTGGCTTACGGAGCTGTGGCAATCAAGTGGCTACAGGCCAGCATAGAGACATATTCTGTGGCCTTGTGATGCCTTTTCGAAGGGCACGATGAAATGGCCACTGTCAGAGGATGGCAAGTGTGACCTCAGTGTCGTCAGCCACCTCATGTGCTGGTGGGTTAATCAGCCTATTTGACAGGCTTCAGAACAAGCGGCACC
This sequence comes from Aethalodelphis obliquidens, assembly GCF_003676395.1. Taxonomy (NCBI): domain Eukaryota; kingdom Metazoa; phylum Chordata; class Mammalia; order Artiodactyla; family Delphinidae; genus Aethalodelphis; species Aethalodelphis obliquidens. The sequence goes on along the minus strand of NW_020837991.1, from coordinate 14,812,491 downwards.
CCTGCCCTGCTCCCTGTTTAAGGGTAGGCTGCCTGAGAAGACCCTTTGGTGCATTTAAAACAAACAAACAAACAAGCAAACAAACAAACAGAAAACACACCAACTTCCTGAACTAAAGTCGGCTTCTTATTTTTTAAAACTACAGACAAGGGCTTCCCTGGTGATACAGTGGTTGAGAGTCCGCCGGCCGATGCAGGGGACACGGGTTCGTGCCCCGGTCCGGGAGGAGCCCACATGCCGCGGAGCGGCTGGGCCCGTGAGCCATGGCCGCTGAGCCTGCGCGTCCGGAGCCTGTGCTCTGCGACGGGAGGGGCCCCAACAGTGAGAGGCCCACCTACCGCAAAAAAACAAAACAAAACAAAACTACAGACAAACCCTGTCCTACCAATGACTGTACTTAGTGCTGGCCACCCAGAGGTCAGACCCTCCTTGCCTTTGCTTTTAGAGTTGGCAGCATATAAGCAATCTGCTAGTTGGGTTCAAAAGTACAGAAAGGAAAAAAAAAAAAAAGCTGTGGAAGGCAGGGCCAGCTTAAGATAGCTGCTTCAAGCATTTAAGCTGGACTAAAACGGCAGCTGGGAGATGTTTCCCGTCCTCCCTCAGCTTACGTTATGGGTGAAATGTGCATTTGTGGATCCAGCCGGCACTGTTAGTCTATGAGATAATGTTTGTTCTCGGTTCCAAACTTTTGACCACACGCATTTCAAGTTGGGAACAAAAGAAGAAGGACTCTGTATTGTTAATAATGTCTTCCCCTGTTCTTACAACCATCTTTTCTCCATTAGGGGAATTTCTGTGATTTGACAAATATGAGAAAGAACAAACTCTCTCGTGATTCCTTTCGATGGCTGTGTTACAGCAATAAACACGTTTCCCACTGTTGCAGAGAGAGAAGTCAAAAGAGAATGGAGGACGGGGACGGATGGCATCCATCCAAAACGCAAGTGGCAGGTCCTCCCCGTCTCTTCCTCGGAGAGAACAATCAAAGCCAATCATGTCCTCACCTCTCGCCCTTCAAACAGGCTGGATGGATACCCTTCAGAGAGAGACCAAGGAAACAGCTAGTGGCTTGGGGTCCATAACTATGAAAATTGTGCTCGGCCAGGATCCAGGACTCCTTGACAGATGGAATTAGCATGAGGTGTTACATGTTCTGCAAGAATTGACATCGTAGGTCTGGCCTCTTCTTTGAGCTCTTGGGCAGTAAGCCCAGAGACAATCTAGATGTGCTCTGGCAACTTTGATACTCAGTGTTGTCACCAGGATGTCCCTCAGGGGCCCCCTCCTCATGACCAGCTCAAGTGCGCTAGAACAGGTGGGTGCATGCCAGCTGGGGGGATAGGCAAGAAGCGTGTCTGGTCTGGTCTGATTTGCCAGCATTGCTCACTTGGGCAGACAGGCGCTTGGGTTTCATGGACTGAGGGGCCATCAAATGCAAAGCCCTGATAATTTAGGAAGATCTTTTTAGAAGGATACATAAGACACAATTACAGCTGCCTGTTCAGTCTCACAGGCTTGCTGTGGGTGATCAATGTACACATGGGAAACCCTGGAGGATAATCAGGGTCCAGTATGTGAATTGCTCCCAGAGGGAAAAAGAACAAGTTCTTTTAATGACGTTTAAGACCTGCCCTCATCTAACTTTCCAACCTTACATTAATCCTGTGTAGCAGACTTTATTTTCCAAAGGTGGCAGATAGATAGATAAATAGATCCCATCCCACACACTCTTATTGCAATGTGACTGACACTCTTCCCACTGAGAGATGGGTCCAGGTTCCTTCTCCTTGAATCTGAGTGCGGGCTGTGATTGTTTTGACCAACAATGTGTGGTAGAGCTATGCTATGTGACTGTGACTTCCAGGGCTGGGTCACCAAAAGTTTACAGCTTCCGCTTGGCCCATTCTCCTTAGGATATACCTCTTGGGAGCCCTGAGCTAGCATGAAGAAGTATAGTGTCAGCCCAGCCACCAGAGAGATGAGTGATCCTTCAAATGATTACAGCCCCCATCCTTCAAGCCACCCCAGTGGATGCCAAGTGCATCAGAGATGAGCTGACCTTACTGAGACTTGTTTGAATTCTAGATCTTTGGACACTTTATTTTTTAATTAATTTTTATTGGAGTAGAGTTGATTTACAATGATATGTTAGTTTCTGCTATACAGCAAAGTGAATCAGTTATACATATACATATATCCACTCTTTTTGGGGGTTCTTTTCCCATATAGGTCATTACAGAGTACTGAGCAGAGTTCCCTGTGCTACACAGTAGGTTCTTATTAGTTATGTATTTTATATATAGTAGTAGGTAGATGTCAACCCCAATCTCACAATTTATCCCTCCCCACCCCAGATTTTTGATTGAAATAAAAATGTCGATGTTTTAAGCATTAAGTTTTGGGGTGGTTTGTTATGTAGCCATAGTAACTGTAAAACCCCACGACCCAAAACTGTACTCCAGCAAGAATGGACTGCCCACTGAAAAACCTCCCGTGCATTCATCCCTTCCTCCTGTGTCCTGCCCAAACCACGAATGTTCCCCCTGCCTGAAATGCCTGTACCTCTCCGCTTGTTTTCCATTCATTCATTCATATATTCATTCATTCAATAAACACTTGTGAAATGCATATTGTAGGAATATTACAAAAAGTAAGACACATTTTCTGCCCTCAGGAAGTTCATGATCTAGTCCCAGAGAGAGACAGGTAGAAATTGCTCAACTGGTGTGGATGTAGAGTGATGGAGATAACACCCTTTAAGGCTCATTCAAATCCTACCTCCCCCAGATCATCTTCTCTGGATGTCCCAAATCATACTCCTTTCTGCCTATATTGAGATGCTCAGTGATGTGCTAAAGTGACTTCATACCAGCTCATAAGAACCGACTGTACACATCTCTTCCCAATTCTGTTTTCAGTGGCTTCACATAAGTGGCTTGAAATTGATCATGGTGGGAGTATTTACACCAGAGAAATTGGCAAAAGCTACAAATCAGGACTCTCCTCCCGCTTTTCTTCACAGAGAGCTGGTTTTTAAACACTGACTGGCACACCACTGGACTCAGTTGGTAACTGTCAGGGGTTAACTTTTGGGGTGGATGATCTTACGTCAAAAAGCAGATCCTCTGGGAATAGATCTCAATCAGGAAATAATTGGAAGTGTTGGTAGAAAGATGATAAGGACTTCCTAAGATATGTAGGGAGTTGGCTCTACCATGGACAGCTTGCTGGCTGCTGGATTTTTTTCTTTTTTCTTAAAAAAATAAGGGTGTTGCACAACTTTTACAAGCCTGTCAAAGTGGCTATTAGATAAGCTCAAGCAACTCTAGGGACTTCAGTAGTCAAGCACTGGGGAGAAACCTATTTGCTGTCTCCAGGCCTTTGATCATTAAGGTAATAGACAAGAGAATCACCCGTGCAATTCCTACCTGCTCAGCTCTCACACCTGCCAACGGGAAACAGCCGCTTCCCCACTGCACCTACACCATGGACATGAGGTTTTATCTTGCAGAAGTTTCATTAGATAGCAAATGACAATGTTTTCTGGTTGTTTATGGGTGGAATTGTGCCCCCTCCCCAAAAGGTATGTTGAAGTCCTAACCATTTGTACCTGTGAATGTGACCTTATTTGAAAATAGGGCCTTTGCAGGTATAATCAAGTTACACTGAAATCATTAGGATGGGCCTTACATCAAAAGATGCTCAACATCACTAATTATTAGAGAAATGCAAATCAAAACTACAGTGAGGTATCACCTCACAGGGTTAGAATGGCCAGCATCAAAAAATCTACAAACAATAAATGCTGGAAAGGGTGTGGAGAAAAGGGAGAACCCTCCTGCACTGTTGGTGGGAATGTAAATTGATACAGCCACTATGGAGAATAGTATGGAGGTTCCTTAAAAAACTAAAAATAAAACTACCATATGAGCCAGCAATCCCACTACTGGGCATATACCCTGAGAAAACCGTAATTCAAAAAGAATCATGTACCACAATGTTCATTACAGCACTATTTACAATAGCCAGGACAGGGAAGCAACCTAAGTGTCCATCAACAGATGAATGGATAAAGAAGATGTGGCACATATATACAATGGAATATTACTCAACCATAAAAAGAAATGAAATTGAGTTATTTATAATGAGGTGGATGGACCTAGAGTCTGTCATACGGAGTGAAGTAAGTCAGAAAGAGAAAAACAAATACTGTATGCTAACACATATATATGGAATCTAAAAAAAACAAAAAAAAAGGTTCTGACGAACCTAGAGGCAGGAGAGGAACAAAGACACAGACGTAGAGAATGGACTTGAGGACACGGGGAGGGGGAAGGGTAATCTGGGACAAAGTGAGAGAGTAGCATGGACATATATACACTACCAAATGTAAAATAGATAGCTAGTGGGAAGCAGCAGCATTGCACAGGGAGATCAGCTTGGTGCTTTGTAACCACCTAGAGGGGTGGGATAGGGAGGGTGAGAGGGAGATGCAAGAGGGAGGGGATATGGGGATATATGTGTACATATAGCTGATGCACTTTGTTATACAGCAGAAACTAACACAACATTGTAAAGCAATTATACTCCAATAAAGATGTTAAAAATAAATAAATAATGCAGATTTCCAGGCCAAAAAAAAAGCACTGGAAAGATAACACAAGAAACCAGAAAGATGGAGGACAGGTGAAGGGTGAACATGAGTGTGGGCTGGAAAGGAAGCAATAATTTTCACCATTTACTTTTTTGTATTATTTTGATTTTGAACTACGTGAATATTCAAAAAGTGTTCAATGTTTAAAAAATTCAGAAAACTAAAAAAAAAAAGGACACATGTACCCCAATGTTCATTGCTGCACTATTCACAATCGCCAGGACATGGAAACAACCTAAATGTCCAACAATAGATGAATGGATAAGGAAGATGTGGCACATATATACAATGGAATATTACTCAGCCATAAAAAGGAATGCAATTGGGTCATTTGTAGAGATGCGGATGGACCTAGAGTCTGTCATACAGAGCGAAGTAAGCCAGAAGGAAAAAAACAAATATCGTATATTAACGCATATATGTGGAATCTAGAAAAATGGTAGAGATGAACCTATTTGTAGGGCAGGAATAGAGACATAGACGTAGAGAACGGACATGTGGACATGGCGGGGAAGGGGAAGGTAGGATGAATAGGGAGATTAGGTTTGACATAAATACACTACCGTGTGTAAAATCGATAGCTAGTGGGAAACTGCTATAGAGCGCAGGGAGCTCAGCTCGGTGCCCTGTGATGACCTAGATGAGGGGGGGAGAGGGGGAGGGAGGTCCAGGAGGGAGGGGATATAGGTATACATATAGCTGATTCACTTCATTGTACAGCAGAAACTAACACAACACTGTAAAGCAATTTTACTCTAATAAAAAGAAAGAAAGGAAGAAAGGAAGAAAGAAAGAGAAGGAAGGAAGGAAGGAAGGAAAGGAAAGGAAAGGAAGGGAAGGAAGGAAGGAAGGAAGGAAGGAAGGAAGGAAGGAAGGAAGAAAAAGAAAGGAGAGAAGAAGAGACACAGAGGCAAACATGAACAGAGGGAAGATTATGTGAAGAGAGACAGATGCACAGGGAGAACCCCTTGTAAACTTTATTTGCAAAAACAGACATTGGACTGGATTTGGCCCATGGGCTGTAGTTTGCCAACTCCTGACCCAAACTCCTCCACTTAAGTAATGAAGTGCATATTTCCTCAATAGTCCCCCAACAGGAGGACTGGTGACTGACAGCTCTCAGTTGACTCTCTCTCCATGAAGTGTCCCCAGATGAAGACAGCTGCTTCATCCAAGGTCATACTTCCTTTTGAGGGCAACCTAGATCCAATGATTGGTAGATATGGTGGCACACAAGCCCAACCCCCTTGCCTTAATTGAGGACAATTCTCTAAGGCCATCCCTACTCTCAATGAGATCAGCTGAGTCCTTTGGTGTGACTGCATCACAGCTCAACTTCTCCCTTTGCCCAATTCTTCCTTCTTCATTTCCCACCAGATATTGACCCCAAAACACTCCCTTAATAAACCTCATGCATGGTTTATTTTTATTTATTTTTTCACTTGCTTATTTGCCATCCATATATATTCTTTGGTATAATGTCTCTTCATGTCTTTTGACCATTTTCAAACTGGATCTAGAATTTTATATCTAGTTAAAACATCACGTATATTGAGGACACAGTAAAGAGTTTGGGCCTCGATAGATTTATCATAAAACTATGCTTTTTAAAAGGACTCTTAGAGAAAGTTTTCCAGTAAAAATAAATATAAATTCAAGAATATGCTATGAGGACTTCCCTGGTGGCGCAGTGGTTAAGAATCCACCTGCCAGTGCAGGGGACACGGGTTCAAGCCCTCGTCCGGGAAGATCTCACATGCCGCGGAGCAACTAAGCCCGTGCGCCACAACTACCGAGCCTGTGATCTAGAGCCCACGAGCCACAACCACTGAGCCCGCGTGCCACAACTACTGAAGCCCGCACACCTAGAGCCTGTGCTCCGCAACAAGAGAAGCCACTGCAATGAGAAGCCCACGCACCACAACGAAGAGAAGCCCCCGCTCACCACAACTAGAGAAAGCCCGTGTGCAGCAACGAAGACCCAACACAGCCAAAAATAAATTAATTTTTTAAAAAGGAAAGAATACGTTACAATATAAAGGAGAATGGAGGAATAATATAATTTAATAAATTTCACTGTTGAATAAAATAGTAAAGAGCAAAAGAAAAATATATCCTTAGCAATACGGCACTTAAATTCTAGAGATGGGGGGAGCTTCATGTTGGGGAAGATGCAACAGCAGGATTGTGAACTTGAATGGTGAAGTCCCAGGAAACAGGGTTTAGATACTGCATTCCCCAATTGACCGGCTGTACCTTGTTTTATATTTGTGAAAGTGCCTGATGCTGTGCCTGGACCATGGTGGTCAACAAACACGAGTTCTAGTTAAGAAAAATGCATAGAATCGTCGCAACACTGGGCATGTTAGAATAACCAAGTGGGGTTTCAACATGTGTGTAACAGCAATACATTTACCTTTATTTAAATTTTTTTCATCCAGCCCATGCTTTTCCTGTGAGGTCTGCACACAAGGCACAATGTTTTTAAAAGATGGAGTTGGGGAAGGAAGGGAAGAGGAATCATCTATTTCAGGCTTGTTTAATCAAGGAAGACTTCCTGGAGACACTAAAAGTTATGATCGGCATTGAAGGCTGAAGAAGAAACAGCTGGAAAGGAATTAACGTTATAGGGGATGCTAGGTGCTCGTGTACAAGTACATATTCCCAGTTCCCTTTCCAACAGCCTTCTAGGCTCTATAATGTTATCCCCCCTCCAGAACACATGGATGGATGAAGAAGAGCTCGACACTAATTAACTGCATTTTCCTGGCAGGTCCAATTTTCCTTTCTGTGAGGCCATTACAGCCAAGTGCTTAAAGTTCTGCCTCTAAAGGGTTTACTTTTTATCTTACAGACGCTGGGACGTTTTGTTAGGAGGCTCCCAATAGCTATAATTGACTGTGAAATGGTTTTGGACAAACGAGGCAAGGAACTCATGGGGAGTGCTCACCTTGGGCTGGTTAGTGTCTCTTCATTATTCAGGAGCAACACCCCACTGCTTGATGATGAGGCTATTTTCTGGCCATCTCAAGGGCCGGCTGTAGAAGAAGACTGCTTTTCTAACAGCAGCCTGAGCTCAGCATGTGACACCTCTGCCCCTGGTCCTTTATCTTCCCCCTACCTTATCCTACTCTACTTTTGAACTGTTCCTACCAGAAAAGTCCCGAACTGCGAGCTTTCTTCAAAGAACCACTGATAACTAGGACAGGAATGTCTTGGCCTTATCATGAATGTGTCAACAGAGGTATCCCAGGGAATACCTTGGAAATCCAGCTCTACCATCTTATCTTGGGTTCATAACCATTGTGATCCACAGTTTCATCAGATATAAAATAGGAATAATACCTAACTCAGAGAAATGATGTAAGGATTCAACGAGATAAGGTATATAATACGTAATTGCAGGCACAAAAGTATAACACATATTAACTCAGAGTTCCTTTATCTTCTAAAAAGTGATGATGACTTCCTAAGAACTGGGAAGGGAGCCACGCTTAGAGGACCCTCAGATATGTCGGACACACACCCAATCACACATACCAGCTGAGGTGTTCAGGGAAGTAGCTCTAGGTTATTCTTTGTGCATGGCGGGGCAGGGGGCATGGTCGTTGAACCAACTGTGTTGGCACAAAACTCATAAGTTAGTCTGGCCAAAGATCCATGAAGTTCTCTGCCTGACAGAAGAAGAATAATGAGCTAAATCAGTGAGATCAGTTCCTTCAGAACTTGAGCAGATCTCTGGAGCAGGAAGCGAGCCAAGCCAGGGGAGAAACAGGAATGACAAGTAACAGTGACCAAATGAGCCACCGGAGAAAGACGAATCCACCCTGAAAAACAGAAGCCATTGCCGGAGCGCCCCTCCGCCACCATGTTTCTTGCTGGGCTTTCCAGATCCAGGAGCAGCTCAAGCGTTTCCTAGCAATAAGCTCTTTCCCTCACTTGGTTTGAATGAATCTGTTTCTTGGAACCAAGGAAACTTTCGCATATATTCTGCAATAGACCTTAACGTCAGGAAATGGAGTTTGCTCTTCTCTTTGAGAGAAATGGCTGTGCGTTTCAGACTGAGCATTCACTAACTATCTGCAGAGGTACATGAGCGAAAAGACCTGGAACCTCCTAGAACATCACCCATAGGAAAAAACACACACCAAGAAAGCAAGAATATGACTCACTTGGTACAGAGGCATTGGGCAGCAGATGTTTACCAGGTTTTTTTCTGACTCAGCATGTGAGCCTCCTTCCCAGTTCTTGGACACCCTGCCATACGCTGTGACTCTTGGTGGTGGGCAGGGCATAGCCAGTTATGACAGAAAGATCAACTTTCTTCCTACTCCCTGGCATTGAAGGTGTGGGCACATGGCTTCAGCTCAGACAACTGAGAGCTCACAGAAGTCTTCTGAATCTCAAGTGACAGATCCATTAAAAGATACCATTGCATTAGATGTGCAGGGGCCGCCATATATAGCATGAGTGTTAGCTGAATTGAGTGCCACGGGGGAGGTTACAGAGGGGGCCGTGTTCAGTGGGTGTACAGCGGGTGGGTGGGTTGAAGATCATCAGCGTGTACAACTGCACAGTTTCCCATCAGGATTATTTCTGCTGCTGCCTTCTTCCCTTGGCTTTCTAGCTTTCTGTTGATTCTATAAGCTGCCAGCCTTCCTCTCCATAAATTCCTCCCATTATGCCTTAATGGTTGGTTTCTGTTGCTTACAGCCAAGATCTCTGGCTGATAACCGTTACAAGGAAGATAAAGTCTGGATTGGTAATTACAGAAGCTATTAAAGAGAGGTGAGATTTTAGCTGGGGTTCATTCTTTTAAATTTTAGGTCCACTAAATGAAAATGACGGACTAGCTGATGAGTGAGGCTTAGTTCGAGATGCAGAAAAGATGAAGCCAAGAAATCTTCTGGAAAGTTTACCCCAATCCTACTGTAGTGGATGCTGTGATATGCTACCAAGATTCCCCTCAGAACCAAGACATTCGTTTTCCCAGCTACCAAGAATGTTGAGTGCTGATGGACTGACCACAGCTACCTCTTCTTTGGGATTCACCTCAGCCTAAGGGAGCTTCCACACCCATGGCAAGGCCTCCGCCCCAGGGACAGGTCCCATCCAATGACTGGTCCTCGTCTTATTTGGGAACAACTCTAAAGGACTCTCCCAGCTTCAGAGCTCTCTGTGGGACCAGCTGAGGCCTCTGATGGTACTGCATCATAGTTCGGCTGCTGCCCTGCCCAATGTGGCTTCCTTCCCTCTCCACAGGTCTTGTTCCTCATACAAATCTCCACTTCAGTGAGTTTTCTAGGAAACCCAAAATAAGACACCTACCTATCCCAATGCAGAAAACAGCCACCCTCTTATTAGAGAGACAGAGCCATGACTCTTGTCCAGCCTTACGACACCAGTGACATAATAACATTATGACACCCAGCCTCTCTTTCAGGCATGCACTCTGGCCGGCTTGCTCACCACACCCTGAGCCTAAATCTAACACCATAGCTTCTCAGTGTTCGTCCACAGTCGAAGTAGAATGTTCTGGATAACGAAAGGCTAAGTCATCAAAGAACTGCACTAATTGTGTTTCAGACCTTTGGAATGCAGTCCCAAGACCCATCCCATACTGGTCTGTGCTGGGAAGTCATAGGCATTTACACTGTAACCTTTTTATTTGTTGGTACCTAACGTTGTTTGTTATTGTTGTTACCAGCGGTATGCTGTTAAAGTGACTCTCAAAAAAAAAAAGGGCTTCCCTGGTGGCGCAGTGGTTGAGAGTCCGCCTGCCAATGCAGGGGACACGGGTTCGTGCCCCGGTCCGGGAAGATCCCACATGCCGCGGAGCGGCTGGGCCCGTGAGCCATGGCCGCTGAGCCTGCGCGTCCGGAGCCTGTGCTGCGCAACGGGAGAGGCGACAACAGTGAGAGGCCCGCGTACCGCAAAAAAAAAAAAAAAAAAAAAAAAAACAAGCCCTGATTCATATAATTTGCCAGTTTCTATGGTGTAAATATTCACAGCATGACTTGTTTCAAACCACAACACGATGTCACAGAAACTACCACTGTGATGTCATGGAACACAGAGTTAGGAAGAGATGCTAACAGTTGGCTGGGGTTAGCTGGCTCCAACGCTCCACTGTTATTTCCCTTGAGCAGATGTTGTGTCAGTTCAAAGAGTCTCCTTGGGATGCCTTCATTGGCAGAACATAAAACCCTGACGGCATTGTCTTTAGAAATAAGGGAAATGTAATATCTCAAACAAAAATAAATCTGGAAGCATCTCACTTCCAAGATTGGTTAATGTCCCCCCTCATTTTTCATCTTTGGAACCTGGATTCTTTCATCTTTCTACGCTGCCATCTCTGGGTGCTGGCTTAGCTCCTATAAGGACCATACCAGGCTGTCCGTGTTCTAGATGCTCGACACAGCCATGACACTATCCGATAAGCAGAAGAAACAGAGCAGTTTCCTATTATGTATGTTTTTATCAAAAAGGAAATTAGTCCACTGGTGATCATTTTGTAACGTGTAGAAATATCAAATCACTATGCTGTGCACCAGGCACTAACATAGTGTTGCAGGTCAATTATACTTCCAAAAACACCCCAAACAAATAAACAAACAAACTCATAGAAGAAGAGATCACATTTGTGGTTACCAGAGGCACCGGGTGGTGGGAGGGGGAACTGGAGGAATGTGGTCAGAAGGTACAAACTCCTGTTATAAGACGAATAAGTGCTAGGGATGTAAGGTACAACACGATGAATATAATTAGCACGTCTGTGTGTTACGTATGAAAGTTGTAAACAGAGTAATCCTAAGAGTCCTCGTCACAAGGAAAACATGTATTTTTTTCTTTTGTTTTGTATCTATATGAGTTGATGGATATTCACTAAACATCGTGGTCATCCCCTCATGACAGACGGAAGTCAGACCATTATGCGGTACACCTTAAACGTATACAGTGCTGTACGTCAATTAAATCTCAATAAAAGTGGAAGAGGGAAAAAAGAAAATTAGTCCAGATTCTAGTAGAGGTTTTAATACCTCTGCATATTTCACTCTGCTCAGAGAAACACGGACTGGCTCATGTACAGAGAAGATGGAATTTTCTTCCCTTACACGAGAAGGAAAACATTTTTCTCTCGCACAGTTATCCTCACCAATGTCCCCTGACGTTTTGGCGGTGCCCTAAACGTGCCTGATTCTCAGCCCAGGGAGACTGGTGGGAGGGGAGTAAGGTCTGGCACTTGTTTTGTTTTTATCACTGACCAGCCATGGGACTTCTCTCTCACTTATAAAATGAAAAGATTAGATCAGCTAAGGTACAGAATTTTTTTTTCTTTTTGCGGTACGCGGGCCTCTCACTATTGTGGCCTCTCCCGTTGCGGAGCACAGGCTCCGGACGCGCAGGCCCAGCGGCCATGGCTCACGGGCCCAGCCGCTCCACGGCATGTGGGATCTTCCCGGACTGGGGCATGAACCCACGTCCCCTGCATCAGCAGGCGGACTCCCAACCGCTGCGCCACCAGGGAAGCCCAAGGTACAGAATTTTATGATTTTATATTTCTATGATCAAACCCCTCCTAGGATCTTATGAAGGCAAACCCAGATAGTGGAAGATGCAATAAAGGACGCACTGCACCAAGCCCACTGTCAGAAATGTACCAAATCTTACTTTCCTTTCTCTTCCTTTCCCGCACTAACACTCTCCCAGCTCTGGGAAGCTTCTGGGGGAAAAAAAAAAAGCAGGAGACTATATCAAAACATAAAATAAAACTTTTCAAAAAAAAAAAAAACACTTTTCTGAAAGTGTTTTTCAGCCATAATTAAGGAGAAAACTCTCCTTTAGGAAGCAACGTGAAAGTTGGTGGAAGAAGCCCCAGGTCGCCATTGCCATCCTCCTCTCCCTGCCGTTGTTTGTCTGCTGGTCATAATTGTTAATGAAGAAGCTCCAGAGCGGTCACTTGCTTACTTCGCTGCTAATGATAGAAATAAATGGCTCCAATTTGATGTGGCAGGATTGCAGAAGGTCACCAGGCACGTCTCCCATTCTTGGCACTTCCAGGCTCCCGCGAAGCTCTGTGAGCAATCTGTCTTGTCAGCAAGTCCTATCTTGTCCCATCATTCAGGGTGGCCTGCCTGCTCATCCATCCCCAACCCCCAGGTGGGCCTCCCCCCCGGCTGACAACTAAATGTTAGAAGTCACTTCTGAAGACAAGGGCTTCTGAGGTTGAGGCAGCACGACAGCATGGAGAGAATCGGGCACTGACACCCAATGGCCTTGGACTTAGGAAACAACAGCCAGGCATTCATACAAATCATCTTCAATACTCTCAACCTCCCTAAGAAGTTACGTGGTACCCATGTGTAGGTGTGGCAGCTCCGTGAAGTTCGGTGTTTGTCCAAGGTCACCCCGCTGACCCAGGATTTGATTCAGAGCTGCGTCCCAGTAAAGCCTCCATTTAATACTGGAATGGAATCTGGAGGGAAGAGAGGCTACAGAGAGATTAGAAAGTCATGAGATGAGAATCATCTGGTGCAGGGAACTATAGTCAATATCTTGTAATAACCGATAATGGAAAAGAATCTGGAAAAGCATGTGTGTGTGTGTGTGTGTGTGTGTGTGTGTGTGTGTGTGTATACAGATGACTGAGTCGCTTTGCTGTACACCTGTAACTAACACAACATTGTAAAGCAATTATACTTCGATTTTAAAAATAGAGTCAATTGGTGGACCACAGGAGCACATGGGCTAACTCAGGGAGAGGACCCACAGAGAAGAGCAGGGGCCCAACGTGTAAAGGTGGGGATTTATCAGTCATGGGGAGAAGGATCCAGAAAACACAGAAGAAGCAGAAGAGAGTTGAAAAGGGCAAGGAGAGGAGAGTTATGGTCATCCTTGTTTTGATTTTTCAAATGGGACTTTTTTTTAAATGTCTTACTGATTTGTCCCCCATCCATCAAGCAGTTTCAGCTCAGTGCTTATTTCATCAACTCACAACCTGAGATGCCCCCCAGGGCCCAGGCAGGTGAGCAGTTCCAAATGATGTGGCTGGCAAGGGGCGCTAGGGAGAGGGGAAGACTACAGAAAACCCGTATCAGTCAAAAAGGGGCAGCCGGCACTCAGGTTCAGCTGACTGTGGCCAACACTTTTGCCAGAAGGAGCTGGAATTCCTAGTTTTTCATGCTCTGCCAACAAGACAGTTCCACAGCTTGGAAACAGCCTATAGGCTGTTTGCCATCTCTGCCCTAATGGGTGTAAGCCTTTCTACCTTCAAGAAATAGAAGTACCAGCCCCAAGATTTCCCAGGTTCTGAGGAGTCCTAGAGCCCAAGGCTAAATGCTTGTTTTTCACGTACAGTTTTTAAATTAGGAGGAAAAAGGCACATGTCATTTCTGCGACATGATCTGATTAGGCAAAGCAGAATTTTGTGGTGGAAGTAATTTGTGTTAAGTCATGACCGTACCAGAGGAAAATGGCACTAACGAGGAGTGCTTGTTAGCACCAAGGTCAAAGGTAACATTCCAGCCACAGGTTGATGCCAAAGGCATCGAAGGACTTTGTGAACAAGGACTTTGATAGAGAGGATAAAACATGGGTAACCGTCAACGAGAAGGACAGGCCAGGCAGCAAGAGCCTTTCATTTTCCCTCGTAAACTTTCTCCCTTCCTGGGTACGTGTTGGGATTTAATAACAACTTACCGCTTTTTGTACTCTCCGAAATGTTTTTTTAAAGAAGAAGAGAAAAGAACAACTCATTTCGAGACAGTCACCACTTAATAAACCCTGGGAGGGCTATCAGAGGAAACTTGTATTTGGTGTCTGGTATCAGTCAGTGGGTGCAAGTAAAACAAATTTCAGGCAAATCTTCTGGATTCCTCTGTGTGTGTATGTACATGTGTTCCTGCACTTATAGCACGTTTATCAAAGCCACACTTACAACGCTCCTTTGGGGAAGGTAGCTCCACTGCACGGCATTAGCTACATCATTGCTTTGCAAAGACTAATAGCTCCATTTCCTGTACTGGAATGGATAATCTATGCCAGGTTCTTCCTGGTTCACTCCTTCTACCTATCTGCCTCCATAGTTAGGATCGCTGGGCCATCTGAGCCCCACCTGTAGTCTCAGTCTTCTAATTCCATACTCTAGGGTTTGACATCAAGTCACCCTTGTTGTTAATCTAACCCTCAACCCTTATCTTTGCCTTGAAATCTTGAGTCCTGCCCCGTAACCTTCCCAGCACTCTGTCTCTCTGGATCTGGAACCCTGTCTCACTTTTGGAAGCAGCCCCCTCACCCTACCCACCAATCACCAAACTGGAATCCATTCTATGAACAAGACTGATGACAGACTTCTCTGACCTCCCTTGGCATCCTGAAGCAGTCGCCTACTGCCTGGTGGGATGCCTGCTTGTCTTGTCGCACAGCCTCTACATAGCTCCAAGTCCTTATTACATGAAATGCATCATTGTTGCTGCCTGTCTGCAGGACCGTTTTGCATCCCAGCCTTACACTAGCCCTTGCAGCTGAGTCTGTCTTCCTGGTTCCCACCAACCTTAATGATTAGTTCATGTTCTGTGTCTGCCCCTTCCTGGCTGTTATGGCCCAATGCAGTTAACCAGACCATAAGTGGTTCTGATTCAAGATAGTACCGTGGGGAACTGATACCATGAAGAACATTTCATAGGCTAAGTTAGATCTGCTTGCCTCCTTCAATGTATCAGTTGCATGTTTAACATTGGAATGTTTGATATAGAGTAAAAAACTTCCTGTTAAACAAAGGAAAGAATAATTATTATAATGATACTTTAGAGAAGCTTATATTGATTTTTGACTAATACATTTTGCAAGACTTACAAAGGAAAGAAGAGGTGCAATAGAAGCTGACAATGATAATGATGGCATCTCTCCCGAAGATACTCTTGATTTTTTCAAAACCATTTTCATTTAATTCATTCTACAAATTCCAAATGCCTACTAAAATCCAGATGCTCTATCAGGCACCAGACTAGACATGGAGTAAACAAAGAACAATGGGACATTAAGACACAGTCTTTCTCATTAAGAAGTTTACAGTCAGCCAGCATTCATTACGGTGATTTTCTAACATTTTTTCAGCAAGAAAATCAAATAATAATCTTACTTGGCATCTGTATCAGTCAGGATAGTCCTGGTTATGCTGCGGTAACAAATGAGCCTGGCATTCCAGTGACTTATAACAACAAAGGTTTATTTCTCATTCATGCTCATGCCCATCATGGATCAGCTAAGGCTCTGCTTCACATCCTCTTCATTTCAGGACCCAGGGTAATGTATCAGCCTCTATCTGGAACTCTGCTTGTCTTATAGCAAAGGAAAAAGAGATGAGAATATAAAACCCATACCCTGGCTCTTAAAGCTTCTACCCAGAAATAACATGTCTTTGCTACTCTTATTTCATGGGTCAAAAGAAATCTCATGACCAAGTCCAGCATCCTCAAAGCCCAGAAATATAATCTTCTCCAGGAAAGAGCAGCAACTATTTTTGAAGAATAATGGCACACCTCAGTATAGAAAGTAAATAAACGGATGGAAGTAGCATCCCTCTTCCTGAGGAATCTTTATAGAATCTTCAGCCTCTATGAAATTCAGTTGAAAAACCATCTAACCATCATCTCATCTGAAATTCATAAAAGCCTAGGAAGTAAGCCGAGAAATTGTAATTGTCCCGTCTGAAAGGTAAGGAACCTCTCTGAGGCCCAGGAACTTTACATAACCTCCCAGAAGACAGACCAGGATAGAGTACCGGTGCCTCCTCCTTTACTAACCTCCCTGTGAGACCTTGCTGGAGCCCCAGGCCCCGTATACATGAAGCCCTTTGTCATAATATCCACGGAATTCCTAAAAGCCAAGAAAGCTGTCTCTTTCTTAACCACTCACTTTGGCCGCAGCTGCATTTTGTCCCAGGTGGCCTGCTGCCCACAAGGCCATGCCGTGCAAAATCACCGCAGAAATCCTGGCTCGGTTTGACCTTTGGAGGGTGCTTACAACACATTCTGAAAAGCAGCAGACACATCGTGCCAGCTCCACCGGCAAGCGCTTCAGAAAACGGGGCCTAAGAAAGACCTAAAGGGAGAACAACTCAGCCTAAAGAGATGGTACCAGGCAAGGCAGTAAGAGCTAAGTAGAGAGGTGACAAGACACAGTCCCTGCCTCTAGAGATTTCAGAGGAACCGGGAAGATGAACTTGGAGAGGATGCTGAATGCGTCACTGTTTAGGAGTGATTCCATAGGATGTAGCCTCTAGGAGTGAGGAGAACAAGAGAGGAGGGAGGCCCCCTTGGATTCTGAAGCCAGAAGGCCAGCATTTATAAGGTGAGTGAGGCCCTTGTTGACCAGTACCACCAATATGTATGAACTGTTACCCACCTGGAAGAAAGAGCTTGGACTTGGAAACTAAGGCTCAGGCTTGACTTCCAGTCCTGTCACTCATTTTTCCATACAACCTCAGGCAAACCTCTAAGCCCATCAGAGCCTTGGTTCCTTGCCTCTAAATAGGAGATAAGTACAACCTGCCCTAGCTGCTTCACAGGGTGGTAGTTTAGGCCAAACACATTGTGAATAAGAAACTGCTCGGTTACATGTAAACTTGGCCTCTCTTCACTGTCATAACTGAGCGCTGCCTCAGCACACGCTAGGATGATCAAGTCATCCGGTTTGACTGGGGCTTTCTCAGTTGTAGCAGTGACAGTCCCACATCCCAGGAACCTCCACAGTCCCAGACAAAACGGGACAATTGGTTTGTCCATCACATATTCTGACCAGGAGGGTGGGGAGGTCCCTGCTAGCCATAACACTGTTTCTAAAATTTCTAACTGGTGTACAATTCAGTGGGTTTCAGTACATTCACAAGGTTGTGTGATTATCAACTATCAACTATTATCAACTATCCAGCTCAGAACAATTCCGTCACCCTAAAGAGAACTCATTAGGAGTCAGTCCCTATTCTCCCCTCCCCTCAGCTCCTGTCACCCACAAATCCACTTTCTATCTCTACGGATTTGCCAATTCTGGACGTTTCATATAAATGGCATCAAAAAATATGTGGTCATTTGGGTCTGGTTTCCTGCACTTAGCAGAATGGTTTCAGGTTCATCCTGGTGTAGCATGCATCAGTACTTCATTCATTTTTGTGGGTGAATAATATTCCACCGTGTGGATATACCACATTTGGTTTATCAATTCATCTATTGATGGACCTTTAGGTTTCTTCTACTTTTTAACTACTATGAACAGTGCTGCTATAAACATTTAACATATAAATTTTCATGTGACCATATGTTTCCATTTCTCTTAGGTGCTCATTAGGAGTAAAACTGCTAGAAAAAAAAAAAACCCAAAAAAATAAGAACAACTGCTGAGTCATACGGTATCTCTATGTTTAACTTTTTGAGGAACCACCAAACTTTTCCAAAGAAGCTACATGTTACATCCCACTAATAGTGTATGACGGTTCCAATTTCTCCATATCTCCATTTGTTATCATATGTCTTTTTTATTACAGTCATCCTAGGGAGTGGAAAATGGTAACTCACTGTGGTTTTGATATGCATTTCCCTGATGGTGTGCATTTTTCATGTCCTTATTTGGTCATAACACTTGAATTCCAAAAAAAAAGGGATCATCTCGCCATCCTGAATCTCCTTTTTGAGAACATAGGAGCTCTGGCAAGTTACCAACTCCTGGACACAAGAGAAGAGCCTCTGTCTGGTCCTGCCCAGGACAAAGGTCCAGATGCCTGTCCACAGCTACAGAATAAAGTCCAAATTCTTTCATGGCATCCAAAGCCCTTCACTATCGATCTCTGATTTACTTTTACATCCTCAACCCCTTTTTTCCCTACGTGAACACTCCACTCCAACAGAGCAATTGTTGTCCAAATAGACAATCTATTTACTGTCCCCGGGAACACATCACTCATGTTTCCTCCTTTGAATCAGTAGCCAGTGGGAATCTCAGTTCACAAACTCACAAGTGTGAGAAATGTTACAACTTTCTCCTTTTCTATCAACCAACGAGTTCTAGCCTTAACTACCTTCCTGCAAGACTGGTGAGAGGGACTTCCCTGGTGGTGCAGTGGTTAAGAATATGCCTGCCAATGCAGGGGACACAGGTTCGAGCCCTGGTCTGGGAAGATCCCACATGCTGCAGAGCAACTAAGCCTGTGCGCCACAACTACTGAGCCTGCGCTCTAGAGCCCACGAGCCACAACTACTGAGTCCACGTGCCGCAACTACTGAAGCCCACGTGCTCTACAGCCCATGCTCCGCAACAAGAGAAGTCACTGCAATGAGAAGCCCGCGCACCACAGTGAAGAGTAGCCCCCACTTGCCGCAACTAGAGAAACCCCGTGCGCAGCAATGAAGAACTAACGCAGCCAAACAATAATTTTTTTTTAATTAAAAGAAAAAAGACTGGTGAGAAATTCTGCCTCTGTCATTCTGAGGGCTCTACCCAATGCTAGAAAGATGTCAAGGTTTCAGGGACTTACACACTCTCAAAACGTGGAAGGGGAGGGTGGGAGATGGGATATGATGATGAAGATTACCATGGAGATGGAGACTGTCCTGGTTCCCATGGCCCCTCCAGTTCTGGTGGTTCTTCTAGGCCCGCCAGAAGCACTGCAGCCTTCACCCATGCTGCAAGCCCTATGCCTAGAACCTGCCCTTCCTCTAAGAACACCCCCCCAACACATACACACACAGGGTTCTGCTGTAGAATGACTCTCATGGAACCTACAGACTCTCTCCTTCTCCTTGGAGAACTTCTGTCCACTCATATTCCTCCCCCATTTTTGAGAAACCCCATGGGGGTGTCTCACATATGGGTCTGCACTGTCCTTGGAGCCACTCCTGGCATCTCCATTTCCTCCTCACCCGCCGCTGGCCTCCTAGGGCTCCATGCTTCCCAGCTGCCTCTCTGGGATGAACTGGCCTGACACACTACATAAGCAACTTCTGGGTGCCTTCTGCTCACACTGCCTGCTGGTGCTGGAGGTCCCTGGCAACTTCTTCATGTCCCAGTCACCTCTAGTCAGTGACCTCCACCCAAGACACAAGTCCACAGCTCATGGCACCTGTGCTTACCACAGCTTGCAGAGACTCCAGTGCTACGACTTTCTGTTCCCTTTTATTTGACTTCCGCTTTCTAGGATTCAGCAGGAATCTAAGAGAGGGAAGTCAGAGAACAATCTGAGAGGCATGTACCATGCTCTACTCTAAATTCTTCCTCCCGGATATCATATCATCCCGCGGTTCCTCTCCTAGGTATATACCAAGAGAAATAAAAACATACGTCCACACAAAAATCTGTACCTTAAGGTTTATAGCAGCTTATTCATAAAGCCAAAAAAGTAGAAAGAACCCAAGTGATGAGCCAACCAACGGATGAATGGACAAACTGTGGTATATTCAAACAATGGATTATTATTCCGCTGTGAAAAGCAGTGAAATGGGGATATACACTACAACGTGGATGAATCTTGAAAACATTATGATAAAGGAAAGCTACTAGACACAAAAGGTCACATAGTGCCTGACTGCATTTATATGAAATGTCCAGAAAAGGTAAATTCATAGAGACTGAAAGTAGATTGTGTTTGCTAGTGCTGTGGGCACAGGACAGATTGTAGGGTGGTGGCTAAAGGGTGCACGCTTTCTTTTGGGGGTGACGAAAACTTCCTAAATTTCATTGTGGTGATGGTTATGCAACCCTGTGAATAAAACAAAACCCACTGAATCGTAACTTTAAAGTATTCTTTTAAAAATGTATTTATTTTTGGCTGCGCTGGGTCTTTGCTGCTGCGCGTGGGCTTTCTCTAGTTGCAGCAAGCGGTGGCTTCTCTTGTTGCGGAGCACGGGCTCTAGGCGTGTGGGCTTCAGTAGTTGTGGCACGTGGGCTCGGTAGTCGTAGCTCGCGGGCTCTGGTACGCAGTCTCAGTACTTGTGGCACGCAGGCTTAGTTGCTCCGTGGCATGTGGGATCTTCCCAGACCAGGGCTCAGACCCATGTCCCCTGCATCGGCAGGCAGATTCTTAACCACTGTGCCACCAGGGAAGCCCCACATTGAATTGTAACTTTAAATGAGTGAACTGTAAATTATGTCTCAATGAAACTGTTATCAAAAAAAATAAAAATCTACCTTTCCTTCCTCCTTAACCCATTATCCTTAGTCCTCTCTCTCCCTTCGGAAAGGTTCTTTCCCATAAGGCCCTTCCATCTTTTGTGTAAATGAAATCCCACTGGACTTTCCAAACATACCCACACATTTCTAAATTTGCAACAGGTATACCACTTAGGCTGACCTCTATGATGCCAGCCCCAAGCGTTCGTTGATAGGGATGCTCCTCGCTACCAAATAGTGTTTGAACTCTTTCCAGAGTCTGAGAAGAAATTAGCATCTGAGAGTCTTGAATTCTGCATCCTCTTTATCTCTGAAGTTGCTGATAAGTACGAGTATTTTCTGAGGACCCCCTTCCCCAAGCACCCCCAGCCTCAACCCATTTCTTCATCTGTGTCTCACTCTGGACTGAAGTGTGACCACAGATGTGTCCTGTGTACATCTTGCCACACGCCCCTGTGTGAGGACAGCAAGAGTTGGTTCTACACTGTAGCCACCTAGGTTCAATTCTTTATTACGATACTTCCTATCTTTGTGAATACTTCATATCACAACACTGGATGTGACTCAGTGGCTAATGGGGAAAGTTTAATATTATTATTACATGGGAGATACGGCTGTGCCACCCAGTAGGGAGTCCATTGTCCAATCACGGTGGAAAAGTTGGAAGATGAAGGAAGAGCGTAAAAGATGCCCCTGTGATGACCGTCGTGAAGGAAGCTGGTCTTACAAAACAAGGTGAAGGAGGTGGCAAGTGGAGTTAACACAAAGGCCAAGTACTCAGGCCAGAGCGCTTGCGAGGTGCTGTGTGGCAAGCCAATCCCATGAATGACAGGAGCATTCAGCCAGCATTCCAACAAGGAAATTTAGAAGGAAGCAAGATGGGGTGAATCAAAGCCTTTTGTGGAGTCAGTTGATGTGGTGGTCATGAAAGTCTGTACAATGAGCAGCTACTCAGGCCACGAAGAGCAACAAGGCTACTCCGCCTCCAGCCTTCTCAGCACCACTCTCCCCCTTCGGTGGCATTAAGTCAAAACTGCAGCAAACAGAGGCAGCCAAATGGGCTAGAGCTGCCTACAGACCTGGGCTGAAGCAGCTCCCCCATCTTCCCCCAGGAAGAACTATCCTCCGTTCTCTGAAACGTTCAGGGTGGGAGGGGGAGCGAGGAAGAAGCCTAGAGTGTTGAACAATGAAATCCCTAAACAGAAAGGGGAATTCATCTTTATCAGGAAGATTCCAAGCCAGGGGTTTAGAGAGCTATGAATAATCATGAAATAATGATTTCAGAGATACACGATGGGCACAGAGGAACCTGAAAACCAAGGGAGAGAACAGCAACCCATGGGAATCGGAAGCTTAAAACCACTTGTGTGGTTTGGAGCACATCTTCCGGGAGGTCAGGATCAGGCCAGGGGTCGGAACCAGACAGGGGAGCCAAAGGCAGGACATACTGGAAGGAAAATGGGCAGGGCTGTTAAGTGTTGCTCCAGGGCCGTGCATGGGTCTCCCCTGGTGGGTTTAGGGAGCCAAAAGCCGCTCTGGAGATGCTGGAACATCCGTTGCTCTCACTTCTCCACCACTGCTGCCGGAGGCTACACCAATGGCTGTGAGAAGCAAATCAGGCCCACTTCCCATGTAGGTTTGTAGTCCGACCCTTAGCGCATTAATAACACATCACAACAGCCTCCCATGACAGCAGAGGTCCCGACCCCAAAGCTCTGGGTCCCAGGTTCTCAGAGCCAGGTTAAAGAGGTGACCTCACTTGCCCTCCACTTAACTTGATGTGACCTGGCCCCTGTGGCATCTCTCCAGGTCAGAATCGAATCTCAGCAGGGCACATTCATCACTTAACGCCCTTTCTGTGCCTTACTGATGAGGGAATTGTAAGAATAGGACAGAGGGCATCCGTGGGCTTCTGAGAGGGAACACATCCGAGTTTTAGAGCTTATGGGGCTGCAGACACATATTTACAAAAGTATTGGCAGTCTGATACTGGACCAGCCAAGATAAATTGAATAAGCTAGACTCAGGAAGAAAGAACTAGGTAGTTGGATAAATGGCAGAGAAACAGGGCAGAAGAGATTTGCACAATTAAAGAGAGAGGACGGAGCCAGACAAGGGGAAGCACTGCTGTGAAAAGCTAGTGTAAGGAAAACCTGGGGTCAGGCCCCTACCTTTCCCTGTAGCTTTTAGATGCTTCCGGCTTGCATGGCAACCAAGGGCAGCTCAGCCAGCCACCCCCTGTGATGAACAAAGTAACTGGAGGCACGGCTTACTGCAGACCATGACTTATAACAAGCGACCGGAAGCCCTGAGCCCAGATCTGTTGGGATGTGAGAGCTCAGACGTCTGTGGGCAAGGCCACACCAGCCCACACAGGCAGAGGAGGCTCTCAAGTCTGATAGGCCGCCCAGGAGGTGAAGCTTCTGTGGTCTTACCGCTTCCCTTCTTCTCACACACGATGACCTTTACTGAAAATTCTTCCCACGGCCTAATGTTTAACTTCCAATTTCTTCATGAGTCCACTTTCTATTACCCATCACAAAGTAGCTGAAGAGCCATGACAGAGACTCACCTTTTCTTTTTTTTCCATATAGTTCCTTTATTCCCCTTTGGGGTCAATCACACCCTTAACCCCCATCCCCAGGCAACCACTGATTTTGTTTTCTATCCCAGCAGTTTTGCCTCTTCTAGAATATAATATAAATAGAATCCTACAGTATTTAGTCTTCTGTCTGTGATGTCATTCACTTAGCATCATGCTTCCATATTGTCTCATGACAAAACTCTTCTTGAACAAACTTACTTAGGCTCTGCTGAGCCCTCTTCTCCGCGAGGCCTCCACCCTGGCTCTGTGTCCTGCCTTGGAGAGTCTAGTTTTAGCAAGAATCTTGCTAAGTCATCTCCCAACACTTGATGTCTGATCAACTTCTTCATCTCCACTCTTTTTTTTTTTTTTTTTTTTGCGGTACGCGGGCCTCTCACCATTGTGGCCTCTCCGGTTGCGGAGCATAGGCTCCGGACGTCCAGGCTCAGCGGCCATGGCTCACGGACCCAGCTGCCCCGTGGCATGTGGGGTCTTCCCAGACCAGAGCACGAACCCGTGTCCCCTGCATCGGCAGGCGGACTCTCAACCACTGCGCCACCAGGGAAGCCCTTCATCTCCACTCTTGATGCCTATGTTCTTGGCCTTGTTCAGCAAGAATCCTGTTAAGTCAATTTAGCATGAAAGTCCCCTACCCTTGATGTCCCCACGTAGTAATCTTCCATTCACTGATGCGCTCAGGATTCTGCTCGCTGGCTACAAACCCCTGGCTCTCTTTGCTGTGTTCAGAGTTGAGCCCCATCTTTCTCCCCTATTGCAACAGAGCTGACTCATAATGAATAAAGTCTTTTTCATCATTTTAGTTAAGCGTCCAGTGAATCATTTTTCTTTCACGGCAGCTCTCACCATATTCTTTTCTAAAAGTGCTCCTTTTTCCAGAAGGTTGGTGAGCGGCCCTGTAGCTTCTCATCTCTGATTTGAATAGTCTAATGACCACCATGCTGCACCCAGACCTTCTACCCCACCCTCCTGGCAAAGTTGGCCTCTTCTGCCTGAGTATCTGATGGTTTGGCTGATTGATGTGAATGGTACTAAATATCCTGAGTGTTTCATTTGGAAGTTAAGTGGAGAAGTCCATTGTGCATTATGTACCTGAAATTACTTTCTTTGGAAGTGCCTTGGAATGGAATTACCAAGCCTTTCTTTAATTAATTTGGTACAAAAGTTTATTGCGAGGAGCTCCTGGGATAATGCCGATAAGAGAGTCCAGCTGCTGCCACTCAAGTGTTTGAAAGCCTGGGTTTTACAGTCGGGAGGACTCCCTCCAGCCCTTCCATTACCTGGCAGCTCACAACTGGGCTCCACTGCAGACAGAAGTCAAGAGGACAGCCTGAGACAGCTCCCTGGGTGTGTTCATCCACTGTAGGTGAGACCATCATGCAGAGAAGTTGAATATGAATGGTGCTGGGCTTGGCCGCCTGCTAAAGGAGTCAGGAATTTCAGGAAGGCCAATGAACAAATCACATGAGAGAGATTCTAAGGGGAAAGTCTTGCTCTTAAGGGGAAAAAAAAATCCATGGAACCTGAAAATCCATTTTCTTTTCAAAAGTGAAGTTTTTTCACCTCTTAGCAGGGAGGAGGTTAATCACTCCGAACCTTATCCCCGTTTCCTGGACTCTGCCAGCCCTTCCCAGAGCCCAGAGATGCAGAGCCCAGCCACCGTGGTGGGGCGTCGCATGAGGGTCTATACCACGACTTTACCCTATAGTCCAATTCTCTCTAAAGATACTTTGCAATTTTCAAGATTTTCCTCAAAACATGATTTTTGCAGTAAGAAATTTTTCAAAATACCTCTAAGGTATATTTTGAAGGTAAAATATCCAAGGAGGATATTTTAGCATACACTTTGCTTTTGTAAGGAACAGAAAGTTTTCCCCCTACCCTCTTAAGTTCTGTTCCTGGGGGCCTGTGAATTAAACTGACACCAGACAAAGAAATTCAGACACCAGAACACCAGACACCAGAAAAGGCATATGAATTTATTAATTTTGAATTTTACATGCATAGGGGCATCACAGAAGGAAGTGAATACCCAAATGAGCAATGAGATTTGAGTTTATATACTGATGGGGTTCAGGCACGCTACCCCAACATATGGCACCTTGGCATATTGAATATTTTAAGCTGAAGGACTTTGAGAAAAGGTATGTGTGGGAAGACTTTCTGACCTTCCCCTAAAGCAGGTCATAAAAGCTGTACGTTGAGAGGTGTCTTCCCCATACAGAGACAATGAACATCCTCATCTCTAAGACCCAGGAGAGGAATCTGAACCAACAGGGTCTGCCATTTCCCCCAGTTTACTACACTTAGCTCATACCCTTTATGGTCCTATCACATTTTCCACAACTTTCTACTCTTCAACAAATCCAGAAATGCTCGAGTTTAACCACTCCCTCCAGTCCCATTTCCTTAGGAAGTGTCCCACGTCATGTAAAACTTATATGAAATAACTTTGGAGGCTTTTCCCTTGTCAATCTGTTTTTGTTACAGGGGCTCCGGCTGAGAATTTAGGAGGGTAGAGGAAAAAGATATTTTCCTCCCCTACAAAGTCATCTAAAAAGGAAATGGGAGGGACAGAGGGGTACTTCTGGGAGAACAAATGACTTCTAAGAAGGGGTAAGGAGAAAGGGCACTTATGGAAACACAAATGGCTGTTTCTGTGGGGTTTTTTGGAAAGATAAATGGGCCCTTAGGAGAATAGGTGGGAGATTTGATAGTGTTGTGACAGTATTTGTCCCAGTGGTGGCCAGTTCTGAGAAGAGATTAGACTTGCTTCCGGGGGTGGGGGGGGTGGGGGGGAATTTATGACAATTGAGTTCTTTTGGGAAGTTCTGCTTTTAGGCAGATAAGGGATTTTAGGAACTCAAACGCCTTCAGCTCAAAATAATTCTTTTGAGAAATACTTTGGGGGTGGCATGTTCCAATCCTTTTCACCTTAAAAAGATTTTTCTTCCTCTTTTTACAGAATTAATATTGGCTCCATTTTGTATATTACTTCAATTTCTTTTAACATCATATTACTAAAGAGTCTTCAAATGAACTGTGACTCTTATTCTCAGAGTTGAATTTTCTGGAAAGGGAGGACTTTGGGAGGTTAGATCTGTGAGAAACTTTATAAACATCTAGCTCAGAGGTTTTCCAAGGTTCTGGCTGGGACCACTGTCTCCCAGTGAAGCTGATGTGGACCCCATTATGCAAAGCAGATGAACCCCTCTGGGCCCTCACCACCCTCCCTTCCCCCTTCCATCTCTACCAGAGATAGGCTGGCACCAGAAAATAGTTGGCAAACCATAGAACTAGCCCAGGGATTGGCCTGTAAGAGTAGATAGTAAATATTTTAGGCTTTGCAAGCCAAAAGGCAAAATTGAGGATATTGTGTAGGTACTTATATAACCATTTAAAATGCAACCATTTACAAATGTAAAAAGCATTTTTAACTCATGGGTCATACAAAAACAGATAGAACAGGGCTTCGCTGGTGGCGCAGTGGTTGAGAATCCGCCTGTCAATGCAGGGGACACGGGTTTGAGCTCTGGTCCGGAAAGATCCCACATGCCGCGGAGCAACTACGCCTGTGTGCCACAACTACTGAGCCTGCGCTCTAGAGCCCGTGAGCCACAACTACTGAAGCCCGTGTGCCACAACTACTGAAGTCCGTTCGCCTGGAGCCTGTGCTCTGCAACAAGAGAAGCCACTGCGATGAGAAGCCCGCGCACTGCAACAAAGAGTAGCCCCCGCTCGCTGCAACTAGAGAAAGCCCGCGTGCTGCAACGAAGACCCAGTACAGCCAAAAATAAAGAAATAAAATAAATAAATTTTAAAAAAAACAATAGAACCAAAAGACAAACACCGTATTATTCCACTTAATATGAGCACCAAGAGTAGTTAAAATCACTGAGACGGAAAGTAGAATGGTGGGTGCCAGGGACTGGGGCAGGGAGGGCAGTGAGCATTATTGTTTAATGGGGAACAGATTTTCAGATTTACAAGATGAAAAGAATTCTGGAGATGGATGGTGGTGATGGTTGCACAGCACTGTGAATGTACTTCATACCACTGAACTGTGCACTTAAAAATGGTTCATATATACACTACTATATATAAAATAGATAACCAAGGACCTACTGTACAGCACAGGGAACTCTACTCAATTTTTGTAATAACCTATAAGGGAAAAGAATCTGAAAAAGAATATATATATATACACACACACACATCCATACACTGAATCACTGTGCTGCCCATCTGAAACTAACATGACATTGTAAATCAACCATACTTCAAATTTAAAAAATCTAAAAACAAACAAACAAAAAACAACAAAAAAGAAAGTGCAGATGGTAAGTTCTACGTTATGTGCATTTTACCACCACTTTCAAAAGAGGAGGGACTCAAGGGGAAGCCAGTAGTGACACAGCCACTGCAGCCGCTCTGCAACCAGGAGGGGCCCCGCCTGGGCACAGTGAAAGGCCCAGATAGCAAAGTGGTAGGCAGACAGACCCTGGTCCTGGAAGACTCCAGCAAGCTGCCGGCTGAAGCAGCCTGGCCTTTCTACCTTCAGCCTTTCTATTGTTTAAACTTGTTGAGTAAGATTTTTCTTGTTATTTGTAAGTGAAAGGGTCCCGCCTGACACAGCACTCAGTACGTGTGACTTCGATGTGAGCTACTCTCCTGCCCTCTTCCCACAGGCTTTTTCATTCCTGACTGTTTACCTGAACTTTGGACACCTACCTCCCAAATCTGTGTGTGCTCTGATCTCATCTGAAGGCTCGGCCTTTGACCTGCTGCCTTTTACCTGGAGAGCAGAGTGCTAGCTTTGTTTCCTCTCTCCCTTCTGGAAACCTTACTCCCACTTCCTTGCTAAAGAGCCCCTTCCACCCAGGGTCTCTCTGACACAGTTGTGAGCACAGGATTCACCTTTCCTCGACCTTGGACTGAAACTGTCAGAGAAGAGGCTCTCCTCTCCTGGGGTTCCTAGGGGGTGCACGTCACATAAGCCAGGAGCTGCGGATGGCCCCTGGCCCATTCAGCTCTGCCAATCCAATGGTCACGTGCCAGACACAGCCAGCTCCTTTCACCCTGGACCGACTCACCACAATACTTAACAGTGGCGGACGCACGCAAATGGACTCCTCTACGAGACAGAAACAGATTCACTGACATAGAGAAGAGACTTATGATTCGCAAGGGGGAGGGGTTGGGGGAGGGGTGGAGTGAGAGGTTGGGATTAGCAGATGTAAGCTAATATGTATGGAATGGATAAACAACAAGGTCCTACTGTATAACACAGGGAATTATATTCAGTATCCTATGATAAACCACAATGGAAAAGATTATAAAAGAAGGATGTATACATATGTAGTATAACTGAATCACTTTGCTATACGGCAGAAATTCACACAGACATTGTAAATCAACTATACTTCAATTTTTTTAAAAAATTGTTAAACACACACACACACACACACACACACACACACACAAAATGGCGTCTGCAAGCTCCACCAGCCCAGAACCTTAACTGAGGGCTCCTAAGAGCCATCCTAGGAGCCCGCACCCCACTGGGGCTGTGGCCTCTCTCATCTCCATCCTGTACGAGGCTACTTGTTCCCACTGGCCCTTCTACTGAATTCCCTCCATCCCAGTGTGCCCGCACTAGTGCTCCCTGGGGATGGAAGTCTAGCACCAGACCTCAGGTGCTTGGCAGAGTTCTGATGCTTTTGTCTGGTTGCTGTCCATCATTTTTCCCCAGAGATGAACTTTAAATCTAGTATCTATTCTCCAGTAGGTTCTACAGAATGACAAGGAAGACAGACAAAAGCTGGGGCCATCTCACTCTGCCCCGCCCATCCTGCTTCTCGTTCCCTGGTCCCAATCCTGGCTGCGGTACTTGAGATGGCCACACTCGCACAGCTCCCAGGCCTCCCACTGGAAGATTTCCCATCTGTCTCAAGGATATGGCCTTTCAGCACAAATGAATGGAACAAGGATTAATTCTGATTTGAAGCTATGAGTTCAACATAAAAGTTCCCTAAGGAATTACCAGCCTCTAGCCAAGAATACCCGCCAGCTCAGGAAGAAATGTCACACTTGACTGCAATTCTCTCATCAATTCCATTAAAATCATCAGAGCCATTTGTCAACCCTGTTGATTCTATCCTCAGAGAAATAAGGAGAGGATAGAAAAAGAAGAAAGAAAGAAAGAGAAAGAAAGAAAGAAGAAAGGAAGGAAGGAAGGAAGGAAGGAAGGAAGGAAGGAATCCCAAACTTGAAATAAAATGAGACATATCTACTTCTCACAGTCTCCTCCCTGACATCAGTCTGGGTCCTCTGGGAAGAGATTTATTGAAGGAAAAGCTTATGAAGGATAAAGGAGAGAGGGATGAAGGCAGGTATAGTCGGAGATGCCTTCAGACCATAATGCAGGTCTGACATCTGTAAACAGCAAGAGGGAAGGTAGGACAGGGTGGAAGGATCATTGCACTTCGGTGCAGTTCCGAGAAAACCTCAGCCAGGCTGGTGCAGAGCCCTGGGGCAGACTGCCACCAGAAGGGTCCTGTACTGGGCAGGAGCGGCCCAGCTCTGGGGCCCCTGTCATGCTCAAGTGCCGTGGCTGGAAGTGAGGACTAAAATGCCACCTGCCATATCAGTAAACAAAGGATGTTGCAGCCATCAAGCCACCACATTACAGCCACCCCAACGTTGAGCCTTGAGGAAACGCAGGATGGAAACAGGATGCCCGCCATCTAGCGGTCAACTGCTGCAGCCACCCCCGACGGTGCACCCTGGGGAGACTCAAGATGAGAAGCACAGGATACTGGTCCCCAAGAGCTGAGGTGCACATCAAAGGGATGATTTCAGTGAGTCCAGATTTCGCATCTTCCCATACATAGAAAAGCACTCAGTTCATTAACTTGAGATGTCCGGTTTTCTTTGATTAACAGTAATCTTTTGATGTTCCAATTACCCAATGTTTTGTTGCAAAAACTCCTATACATATCCTGGCTCCCCCCTTGCCTCTTTGGAGTGGTCACTCACTGTTCTCCAAGATGGTTGTCCTGGGTTTAAGTCCTCAGTTTTTCTTCCAAAGAAAACATAACTCTCAACTTTTAGGTTGTGCATTTTTTTTTTCAGTCGACAGGAGCAGCCTGGGGCAAACATGGCCACAGCATGAATCTGAAAGTACAACAGCTGATGACTATCTACCAGCTACCCTCCCCGCAGAAGGTTCTCTTGAACAGAGGTTGGAATGGCAGGCGCACCTCCATGGCCATCACAGCCCCCGCAGGTCCCCTGCATGCCCTGAATCCCAGCAGGACCTGTTGTGGCTCTTACCCTCATCTTTAATCAGTCATAACCTGGCCTGCTCCCTAGATATCTTAGTTCATTAACCATTTCAGTAAATACCCATCAGCAAGGAGATACAGGAGACCCACAAAGACAAACTCATTCAACCTTCATCAAGCACCTGCGTACCGTATGGGGATACAGTGATGAATGAGGTCGACGGTTCAAGAAACTCAAAGTATAGGCTAGGGGTTCTCAACATTGGCTGCACACAGAATGAGCTGGGGAGCTTTAAAACTGTGGCCTGCAGGCCAAATCCAGCCCACCACCTGTTTCTATGTGGCCCACAAGCTAAGAAAGGCTTTCATATTTGTAAATGCTTTGAAAAAATGAAAAGAGAAAGAATATTTTTTAACATGTGAAAATTATATGAAAGTCAGTGTCCATAAATCAAGTTTTATTGGAACACAGCCACGCTCATTTGGTTACGTATCATCTATGGGGGCTTTCACGCTATAATGGCAGAATTGCATACGTGCAACAGAAACCATACGGCACACAAGCCTAGACTATTTACTCTCTGGCCCGTTATGGAAGAAGTTTGCCAACCCCTGGGCTAAGGTATTAAGATGTCCATAGGATTTTGTTACTAGAAGTTTACTGGGACACTGATGACAGCAGTGTCAGAGGCACCTCAGAACAGGTACAGAAGCCAGACTACGTTATGGGCCCCCAGGTTCGTGACACACCTGGGTGCCTGACAAACACTGAGTCCTGCTGGCCAAGATGAAAGAGAGGACATGACAGATTCCATGTTGGCAATCCTCTTTGTTGCCTGTGTTTTAAGGAAAGTCTAGTCTTTTCACAAATTTAGGGTGAAAAATACTCTGGACTGCCTCTGGAAAAGCATGTTTATACTACTTACGTCGCCAAATAAATACATTCTTCCTTGTTCCGAGATATGGTTCCTCAAAGCAGCCTCCAGCACTAATGCCACTCCCTTTGCCAAGTCCTTCACACACATCTCCCTTTTCCATCTCTCTGTCTTTGCTCCCGAGGTTCTCTCCGATACATAGATTATGAAAAGAATCTTTGACAATATGTAATGCTGACATAGCTTCAAAATCACAATTTATTCCCTAAACAGAATAAAAGGAAGAGCCCTGTTTGTTTTAAATCAGATATGGATCCAGCCATCAAGAATATCGTCTAGTTGGGAAAATAGGAAATGTACGAAAATAATGCATGTTTGTAATAGGGAGGAATGTTTTGTATTCTATTACAAGTTAATCACTAAAGGGATAGTGCTTAGAAGTTTAAATTATACATAATGGCCCATCTCTGGGAACCCTGCTTCCCAGGTAATAAGCATTAAGCTAAAATGTTTAATGCTTTGTTTAATGTCCTGAAATCTCATTTTAGCAAAAGAAAAAAAAAGTCTTCTGAAACGCAAGAACATTTGTAGAATGCTTTAATTTACCATTGTGTTTAAAAATCAAATCTGTACTTTCAGAAAATCTATTTATATAATTAAATACACAGATAAGAAACACTAATACCATAATACAGTACCAATTTAACATACTTGCACACTATATATATATATTTTTTTGGTGGTACACGGGCCTCTCACAGCTGTGGCCTCTCCCGTTGCGGAGCACAGGCTCCGGACGCGCAGGCTCAGCGGCCATGGCTCACGGGCCCAGCCGCTCCGCGGCTTGTGGGATCTTCCCAGACCAGGGCATGAACCCGTGTCCCCTGCATCGGCAGGCGGACTCTCAACCACTGCGCCACCAGGGAAGCCCTTGCACACTATATTTTAAAGGCATTTCCATAGGGGAATCTGCAGTAAATCATGTCTACAGAAAGCACTGTCTTTATTACAGAATGTTAGTGGGAAATTCTACATATGTTACTCTCATTGTGTGTCATATTCCATGGGTTACTATTCTGGCCATAGATAATAGGAATTGCCGGTTATTAAATGTGGAACTGAATTGAAAGTCATTTGATAATGTGTACCTAACTGTGTTCTATGTCAGACCAACAAAATGGGATAGATCTACAGTCAGACCACAGAACAGGCCCACAAACTGTGGAAGATTGCTTAATCTTTTTTTTTTTTTTTTGCGGTACGCGGGCCTCTTACTGCTGTGGCCTCTCCCATTGTGGAGCACAGGCTCTGGACGCGCAGGCTCAGCGGCCATGGCTCATGGGCCCAGCCGCTCCGCGGCATGTGGGATCCTCCCGGACCGGTGCACGAACCCGTGTCCCCTGCATTGGCAGATGGACTCTCAACCACTGCACCACCAGGGAAGCCCAAATTGCTTAATCTTGTTCTACTTCCATACCCTCGTTGCTAATTTTAAAAGGCTCATGAGAGTAAGAGGACCTAACTCACAGAATTGTTGTGAAGAGTAAATGAATTAATCCATGTGAAATGTCTACAACAGTCTTTGGTATAAACTAAGAGCTCAATAAATGTCATTTATTATTTAAAAAAATAATAATACCTTTGTTAACTCACAGGAAACATCCAGACCAGGCCCACCTGTGAATGACTGCATGCAGGAAGAAATTAACACATCCCCTCCGGAGGCTGATGGGAAGCAGGAAGTGTTTGACTTCGCCTCCTCCCCTTTCAGTGTAAAAGGAGCCTGAATTCTAACTCAGGCAAGATGGTTCTTTGGGGCACGAGCCCATCATCTTCTTGGTGAGCTAGCTTTCTGAATAAAGCTGTTATCCCTGGCCCCAACAAGTCGTCTCTCAATTATTGACCTGTCGTGCAGCGGGCAGTACAAGCTTAGTAACGTGCTCATGTCACAGAGGCTTAAAATCCACCATATGGAAATCCAGTACCACCCAAGCTTGGAGTGAATGGTGCTCATGGAAGAAGGTTCCTGATTCTGCCCCTTTGCTTTTTTCTGAGTCCCAAAAAAGGACTTTCAGGTTGAGCCCGTTATCATCTCCAGTGCTAACAGCCGGCAGCTACCCCTTTCATACCACGATTGCCTGCCTTGCTTTCCCCAGTAAATGCTTTGGAATTCTCTCCACCGCAATCTGCATTTTCTCTCAGTGACCGTGTGTAGAGAACCCTCTTGGCAGAGAACTATTCTGTGTTCTCATTTCAATGATAAATCTTTAAAATTTTTCCTTTGCCAGTTATAGTAAGCAGCTTCCCTTTCACAGCAATATTCAGTAAGTGAAGGCTTTCCATAGAGTAAGAGGCTCATTTTTAAGACAGTGTTTCTCAAACCAGGATGAAAGGATGATTTTTTAAATTTTAATTGTAGTAAAATATACACACTTAAAGGTTACCATCTTAACCATTATTAAGTGTATATACTTCAGTAGTGTTCAGTATATGCACACTGTTGTGCAACTAATTTCCAGAACTTTTTCATCTTGCAAAGCTGAAACTCTATACTCGTTAAACAACCCTCCATTGCTCCCTCCTCCCAGCCCCTGGCAACTACTACTCTAGGTATCTTATACAAGTGGTATTATACAGTATTTGTCCTTTTTTGACATAAGACCCTCAAGGTTCATCCATGTTGTAGCATGTGTTACAGTTTCTTTCCTTTCTAAGGCTGAATAATATCTCATTGTATGTCTATACCCCATTTTTTATCCATTCATTTGTCGATGGACACTTGAGTCGCTTCCACCTTTTGACTATTGAGAATAATGCTGTTGTGAACATGAGCGTACAAATACCTTTTGGAGATCCTGCTTTCAATTCTTTGGGGTATATATCCAGAAGTGAAGTTGCAGCACCATGTGGTAAATCTAGGTTTAATTTTTTTGCAAGGAATTGCCATACTGTTTTCCATAGTAACCGTACCATCTAAACTTCCACCAAGAGTGCACAATGGGTCCAGCCTCTCCACATTGCGTATGAATTCTTGAGGAGGCATTGGTCTTTCCTTTAATCAAATGTGAGATGTAAGAGAAAAATTCACATTTTTGACATATGGATATAGGAAGTTGGAAGCACCTAAAAAAAGGTACCAAGAAGACTAGAATGCTTGGACTCCTCGAGGATTTTAAAATCTTAATTGTTGGCAGTAAATAGAGTGACATATCGAGCAGTCTTGGGATGGAAAGATGAACCCTGAAAAGGCCAACCTGTCTCTTTTTTAAAAAGTCTAGCCGCTCATCGTGAGCTGGCAGGAGTTACGGAAGGAGATTAAGGGGTTGGAGGAGACTGGAGGAGATACAAATTGGCAGTGCCCATCAATAAATGCTTCTCTAACCAAGTCTGAGTCATCAGACACCATGACATCAACAAAATCTACAATTTGTGGGTCAGGACGTTTTCTGTAGCCAAGGGGGCCCAGCCTGTAGAAAGAAGAATGTGGTGGTTCTCCTACCAGAAATAGTAATACAAAGTAGAAAATGGGCAGTGATGCAGAAGGAAAGTAAATTCCTAAAGGAAACCTTTGCTGAGGGCTTCCTCTGTGCCAGACACCATCCTAGCACTTTTAATATTCTTAGTTTTATTCCTCTCACAACTGCAGGAGGTGGACACATTATGCGCATTTCATGATGAGAAAACTAAGGTACAGATCGCTGAAGTAACTTGCTCAAGGGTGACAGAGGGCCCAGGCAGTGCCCAGCAGAACCCAGGTATTTAACATAACTACACTGCCTCCTGTAGAAAAGCGCTGGTGGCATTCCGAGAAAAAGTCCTTACTTCTTGCCAGGGGAGTCCAGGAAGTCTTCATGGGCTACGGGCAATGAATGACGTACAGGCTTTGTTAGGAGTTAGGAGGGAAAAACATTTTCAGTGAAGGGATAAACATAAACAAGGCAAAGCATTATCTTTCCTTTTTCTCTCTGGTTTCTTGTGGAATGGCAATGGGATCCCTTTCCCAGGGCCCACAACAATTCTTTGCTCACAGTGGGCACTCCAGGTGTGGGTGCTCTCAGAGTCGAGCTGAGAGATGGATAGAGATTTCATCTGAAAAGAGGTTGGGAGTCTCCCTCTGGTCTTTCCAGTTCCCCGAGCTGACGTATTTTCCTTTATTGGTTAAGGCAGTCTGAGCTTTACAGAACGTAGCCTGAAAACAACTGGTTGTAATAGGAAAGTTCCACACCAGAACCTTTGGGGCAGAAACTGAAGCCTCATTCCTCTCGTACTGACCGCACCTTCCCTAGAACTCGTGCCAGACTAAGAAGATGCTTTGGGTGTAGTAAGGAGAAAATGTCAGGATTCTCAGGACATCCTAGCAATGGCTGAGAAGGGAACAAGCCCACCACCTCTTCCTTAGGCTTCTAGAAGTCATCCTGCGAGTGGGGTCTATTTGCCAGCCATGTCCCCAAACCAGGCAGGCTCAGGGCAGCCACATGTTGGCCAGCAGCTGTGAAATCGGCCATGCAGATGTTTAATTTGGTATTATTTCCTACGTTAATGAAAGGAAAAGATATGCCCTCAGGGAATATTTTCAGAAGCCCTTAAGAGAAAAAACACTCGATGGGTTTTGTTGAGGAAAGAAATTGAGATAAAGTTACAATCTTTGTAATGCTCTGCTTCTCAAAGTGTGATCCATGAATCCCGGAATCAGCAAGACCTGGCAATTTGCTAGAAATGCAAATCCTCAGGCCCAGGCAATCTTTCTTTTAACTAGCCCTGAGGATGATTTGAGGTCCACTTGAATGCATTTGAGAACCGTAAGAAAAGAGTGTTAAGAACTGTGATCCACACCATTCCTTCTATAAAAGCATCTGTGGTTTGTGACGCTCTATGTTTTAGCATAATCTAATTCTGCATCAAAAAGTCAAACGCGGGCTTCCCTGGTGGCGCAGTGGTTGAGAGTCCGCCTGCCGATACAGGGGACGCGGGTTCGTGCCCCGATCCGGGAAGATCCCACATGCTGCGGAGCGGCTGGGCCCGTGAGCCATGGCCGCTGAGCCTGCATGTCCGGAGCCCGTGCTCCGCAACGGGAGAGGCCACAACAGTGAGAGGCCCGCGTACCGCAAGAAAAAAAAAAAAAAGTCAAACGCTCTTACATTTCACAGGAGGAATTGATAAGGCTGGCTGGGAGCAAGGGAGTCCAGCAAATATTCCCCTTTGCAACTCTCTCAATTAATTCCAATATTGCTACCGCACACAACAGGAGCAGCTCCAGGAATATCAACACCCGGGGAGTACAGTTCCAAACATCTGTCTCTCCGTTCAAGGTTTCAAAAGCAGGATTATCAGTCACTTACATTTTAGGGGACATTAGACATCCCTTCTCCCTGATGGTAGAGACACTTAAAAATCTCAGTGAGTACATGAACAAGAAAAAGAATGCTATGTTTCTAGGGGGCTATGGAAGAAACGAATGTGGATGGGAGAGGAAAGGAAAGGACGTGAGAACTGGAAGGGATTGTTTGATTGTGAAGTTGAGGAAATTCACTTTTTTAACTCCTTCCCTTCTGTCTGGCATCAACCTTCCATCCCGCTGTAGAGGGGACTTTGGAAGGGTGACCCAGGGGAGCCTAATGGGCAAGTAAAACAAAGGTGGGGTCTACCTTAGGGTCTTAGAACCTCTGAGGGAAGGAAACCCAATCAGCGTTCCCCACAGCAAAATGGCAGCTCTCTCTGACGGACAGCTCTGGGTTTGGGCTTTGCTGCCTGCTCTCTGGACCATCCCCTGGATCTGTTGTCCTCGATGCTCTTTCTGGGTAGAACGGTAAGAGGCTCCCATTCTCATTCTGTTCACTGCCGCCCTTCCCGGGAGCAGCGCCAGGCACTCTGCCATGGAGACCGGAAAGCAAATCCTCCCCGCGCTCTTTGAACACGTGGAAAGCAAAGGCACGGGTAGATGGCTGTTCGGTAGGCACCTACGGCCACGTGATTTGGCATACAAATGAATGGAAAACTAACAGGAAACAGGAAAACAGTGCGTCTGAAATGCCTCTTTGAAAAATAACCTCAGTTTAAGGACAACAGAGGACGCATCTGACTGACCCCAAATTCCAGCCTCTTTCCATCACTCCATGCCACATCTAAATGCCCTTGGGCTGCCTGTGCACAGAACTGTCATCAATTAGCAAAGGTCAATGCCAGACATACATTCCCTCGGCTGGGCTGAACAGGCTGGGCCCCTCAAGGGTCCTTTTCACCTTCAGATGGAGGTAAGGGTGATGCAAGGAACCCCATTCATGGAAGAGGGGTGGAGCTCCATGACACGAGCCCCACCAACGGGGTGTCACGGGAACAAGCACTCCTCCCCCAGTAAAACAATCCCCTCCTAAATCAGAGCTGGAAAGCACCCACACTCACAGACTACGGTCTCCTCTGCTCGAGGTCACCAAGCTCTTCACCTCTCAAAGCTTCTCTGAGCCTTTACTGCGCACATACGAGCAGAAATTGGCAATCGCCACCTTCACCGTTCCTGATGCTGGATCAAATGTGTGTGGCCGTGACATTCTCTGTGCCACCCACTTCCTCTTGCCTCCCACTTCCCGTTAAGATGATTGTCTCCCACTAGGGAATGGGAAGAGTTCCCCAAAGAGTTCCCAGGTCTTTCCTACCTCTGCATTCCCCGGAACGGTGCAGGATCTAATGTAAGGCGTTGACTTCTTACAGAGAGGTGGGCTGGAGCTGGAGTTCACAGGCAACGCCATATCCTACTTCCACTAGGCTGCAGTGCCACTGTGACAGGGCAACAGGTTCCCAGCCCCACAAGACTTCCTTGCCCAGAGGTGGGATCCTGGCCCCTCCAGCTTCTCCCAGCTCCCACCACATCTCAGCTCCTGGACCAGACCTCCAGAGGGGCACTCTCTGCCCTGTGTTCAAGGATGCAAGATATTCAGACTCCAGAGTGTGAACCAAATTTTTAAAAAGGAACAGACAAAGAAAAAAGAAAGGAAAATGGAACCCATAGATTTTTTCATCCTGTGCTACCACTGAACTGTACAAAAATAAGGGGACCAAATTTCTAGACCCTATTTATTATGATCACAACTTGCCTTTTGCCTGGATCTTCCGCCTCCAGAGTGGCACTGAAAGGGGAGAGAGAGGCGGGGAGAGAGAGACAGAGAGAGACAGAGAGACAGAGAGAGAGAGAGAGAGAGAGAGAGAGGGAGGGAGAGAGAGAGAGGGAGCGATCCCCAAAACCCAGGCTGTTTCCTCTGCAGCTGTCGCTGGAGAAGGGGTGATCTCCAGATGGCTCTGGGCTGGCGGTAAAGTTGATGGGTGTTGGAAGGTGCTGCTGAGAGAGGCCCCGCGATTGCCCCAAGCAGATTCTCACCCCAGCTGGCAACCAGAGCCACTCAGCTCCCTACCGCACTGTCATCAATCATGAACTGGGAAAAAACTTTCAGCGTGAGAGTTTATTATCAACTCTTAATGAAAATATATGGGTTTCACAGAACAGTCTGAAAAGTATGGAGTGTCGGAATGTGAAATGGCAAAATTGTTTGGTCAGGTGCGAGGGCAAAAGTGATTGCCTGACTATAGCTGAGAGCAGAGTAGGGAGACAGGCCATGGGGCCATCAACACACAGGGGATAATGAGGCCTGTGCAGCTCCAGCTTGGATGGGAGCAGCCTGCTCTGGGAGGTGCCAGGAGGCTTTGCTCAAATAAAGATCACAGAAATAAGTAAGCTTTCATATTGGCCGGGTGAGAAGGGCTCTGCAAACCCAGTTTCATTCGAGTCTCACATCAAGCCTGAAAAGTTGGAAGCGTTATCTTCATTTTACAGATGAGGAAACTGCGGCTCAGAGATGTTAAGTAACTTGACAGGGGTCTCACTAGGATTCAAACTCTGTCTGGTTCCAGAGCTTTGGCTCTTAACTAATAGTTGGCAAACTTTGTTTTTGTATATGGTGGTATTCATTGCATCTTTTTTTTTTTTTTTTTTTTTTT